>NC_136892.1:25790163-26390163 GCF_949152265.1 Phoxinus phoxinus
GGCGTGTCATTGAACACACTGTAAAATGATCCCGCTCGATCTCACGTAACCCCCCAGTCTGAGCAGCTGCTGAGGGTTTTGAGAGGTAGATACATTTGAAGATGTCCTGTTGAACGCACAACTCTGATCTTTGATCATGACTTAGTCCTTGAGTTTCTAGGATAGCAGTTTATTTTCAGTCCTTTTTGATAGTGATGCACCATAATTTTGGCAGCTGAAAATTATTTGGCCGAAACGGAAAAACACTTTTTTTTGGCCGAAATTGTTTTATGATCCTAAAGCAGTAAAGTTACAGACTAACTAACGTTACATATTGCTATGACTTGTTTAATTGATCACAACATTCTGAACCGCGTACAGTTAAATTACCCATATTTAATACTTTTTTGGCTAAATGAGATTTAAAAAAAAAAATTTGTACTAAAATTTGGTGCATCACTGAGACAAACCACCAAAGCCGTTGTAGATGAATTTTGTTCTGTCCTGTGAATTAGGGCGCTGAAGACCAAAGGAAACACCCCAAAATACGGTCTCATTTTCCATTCGACGTTCATTGGGCGTGCCGCTGCCAAGAACAAGGGTCGCATCTCACGTTACCTGGCCAACAAGTGCACCATTGCATCACGCATTGACTGCTTTTCTGGTGAGGATCCCATCTTCCCTCGTTTATTCTGTTACCTCTGCTGGGTTTTTGCTATGATGCTTTTATTTTTCGTCAACAGTAACCCACCTCAGTGGTTGTTGAAATTGTAATCCTGAGCAGAACTTTGGGCCGAACACATTTTCAGTAGTGCTTGTTTGTTATCTTGATGTCTTCGTTCTGTTCACACAGAGGTTCCCACATGTGTGTTTGGTGACAAGTTACGTGGTCAAGTAGAAGAACGTCTGGCCTTCTATGAGACCGGTGAAGCCCCACGGAAGAACCTGGATGTCATGAAAGAAGCTGTTGCAGAGGTGACTACTAAACCATAGCAACATGGGTGGATTATTAGTAACTTAAAAGGTTTCATTTGAGTTAGCATGCTGGCTATGAAACGTTCTTCATGGCCAACGACTAACTATCTAATGATACCAAGTTAATGGAATATTTAAAGCAAAAAAGTTTATCTGATATCACTAAATGGAACTTTTATTTTAATTTTATGTGGGTTCGATGAATGTGTTGACTTGTGCCACTTAAGGCTAGTGAGCTATGTTTTTTAACTGCTCTTTCATTGCTAATAATTAGAGAGCTGATTGTGAATATTTCTCACTATGAATCGTTGTTACTAGTTTCCGGAAGTGCTGTGAGTGATGATTCTTCTATCCTGACTCCTACATGGAGGCCTAACTGATTTAATGAGCCTGACACAGCACTGTGAAGTTTGGGTTTTACTAGGCTTGTACAAATGCAGATACATGAAAATTTTTCTGGCCTGCAGGCTACTGAGGTGACTGCTGAAATCAAGCGCAAACTCGACAAGAAGGAAAAGAAGAAAAAGAAGCGTGAAAAGAGGAAACTAGAAGCTCTTTCCACAGCAGAAGGAGATGATGAGAAAGCCAATGGCGATGCTGAGGTACTTGTGAATAACACTTCATCCGTGTCATTTTAGACTGGGTTCAAGGGAATGCTAAGGGCGTATGTGAAAGTATACTTTTTCTGTAAATTAACTAAACACTTAAATCATTTGATTTTAAAATTATTTTAATAAAATCTTGAAGAAAAAAAAAAACATAGAAACGGAGTATAATTTTAGTTGATACCTTTTTAAAAGATGACATATTTGTAGCATGGCTATACTGGAGGCTGGACCCTTCTCATGGACTGGTCTCATATCTTGCCATGCTAAAGCAAATCTCCTCCGAACCATTGACAGGCCCAACTCAGTGGGTTTGATCACTGAAGTGAGCAGGACATGATCATCTCAAGTTTGTTTCATACGTGGTGTTAATGGCTTCCTTTGTTCTTCAGGAGAAACCGGATTCCTTAAAGAAGAAAAAGAAAAAGAAGCCGGCAGCGGAGGAGAAACCAGAGGTGGAGGAAGAGGTCACGACAAACGGTGGGGGTGAGGCTACGCCTTCTAAGAAAAAGAAGAGGACTATTGATGTCGTGGAGGCGGAGCCTGAGGTGAAGGAGGAGGCTGATGTGACACAGGTGGAGAAGAAAAAGAAGAAAAAGAAAAAGTAGGCCGAGGAGGATAAGCGTGTTCCTTCTGACTGGACTTTTTTCAGTATTTGTACAGTTTTGTTTTTTTAGTTTCATTTATGAATGTTGGACTCATGGTCAAGAATTTAAGATGTTTGAGAGCTGCGTGCAAGAAGAGTGATGCATTGAGCTGTCAAGCATTTATTTTATACAAACTGCTTTTATTTCCTGTCATTCTCAAAGCACCTTTATGAAACCGTTCATTTGTGCCTTGCTCTAATAAAATGACAGCCCTTTGGCATCAGTGAAAAGATTTTGAAGCTTGTCCTCTGAATTCCACTTTAAATGTCACATGCTTTTAAGTGATGACGGTGTTTCTTGAAGCGTGCCGGTTTGATTGTTCATTATCTCTGATTTGGAGCTGTTTGTAGTAAAGCATATTTTTATAGTTAAACATACTGAAATTAATTTACACAGATGGAAAATGAACTGATATCATGCATGTCTCTAACTAGCTGTTATTCTCAATTACTCCATCTATTGATTCATATGCATTGCATAAGTGATTGGCATTTCAATAAATTAATGTGATTCTGTAACTTAAGCTGTTCCTGTCATGTTAATTGCTGTTAGAAGATGACATGGCATTAACAAATAAACAACTTTACAAAGGAGTCAAGTTTATACAGTAGTTAATGTAATGGCTAATATGACAATTCACATTTTTATAGCAGTTATTATTGGGTAATGTTAAATTGTATGTTAGAGATCATTCATCCAGAAGTGAAAATTCTGTAATTTACTCACCCTTATGTTTCAAACCTGTGTTTCTTCTGTTGAATAAAAGATTTTGAAGATGGTCTGTAACCTGACAGTTGGCTGGCTCTAGCCATTGACTTTCATGGTATTTTCTTCCCTACTATGGAAGTTAATGGCTATGGTCAACATAATTAGAGCAAATTGACAATTTTAATTTTTCGGTGAACTATTTCTTTAAATCTTACATTTTAAAGACACTATAGAGCTCTTACATTTAGATGTTTTTTACAATTTCATGTTATGAGATTAATTGTATTATTTTCTGTATTACTCTGGATCACAAACCAGCCATAAGTCACACTGGTATATTTGTGGCAATAGCAAACAATACATTGTATGGGTCAAAATTACAGATTTTTCTTATATGCCTAACATCATTAGGAAATTAAAGATTATCATCCATGAATTTTTGTAAATTTCCTACCGTAAATATAAAACATTTATTTTTGTGAGTGTATGCAGCACAATCGTGAACAAATGGACAATTTAAAAGGTGATTTTCTCAATATTTTGATTTTTGTTGCACCCTCAGATTTTCAAATAGTTGTATCTTGGCCAAATCTTATCCTATCCTAACAAACCACATCAATGGAAAGCTTATTTATTCAGCTTTCAGATGATACATGAATCTCAATTTCAGAAAACTGGTTGTGACTGGTTTTGCGGTCCAGGGTCATTTTATTAAGTTTTTAATTATACAAATGAGTCAGCAATGTTAACATGTTGGCTACTTAACATAGGGTCAAAATTGTTACTGCAATATCTTGTTTATTGAACTGTAGTGTTGTATAAAATTAATAAGCATCTTACTGACCTCAAACCTTTAAAGTGTGTATATTTGCAGAAAAAAAATACAAATTACCACTTTATTCAACAATTCCTTCACCATGTTCAGTAGTTTTTATCTAAGGCACATTCATAAAAGCTACTTAAATGTCCAAATTGAACTAAACTCCTAATGTATTAAATAATGTTAAATTAACCTCCCATTACAAGTTTTACAAAAATTGTAAGTTTTTTCCCCATACACTTGAGTCTCTTGAATCAAGAGATGATCTGTCATGGCAATGCAAGTATATCAGTTTCATATATATTCTTATTACTGCTCATGTGTGCTGAAGTACTTTGTGCGTGAAAAATCAGACTAAGAGTAAACTGGACAGTTTTATTTTGACAACAAGGGTAAAACCAATGTTAAAACGAAATTGATCTAAAATGCTACCATTTAGCCAATTTGGTGGGTGGGTGGGAGGGAGAGGGAGGGATTTCACAAATGAAGGGCAGAGGGAACAAAATTAAGAACTGAAATTAAAAATCCCCCTCAATAGAAAAAAAGTTCACAGGTGAAGGGGGGGTGGGAGAGGAGCAAAATACAAAAGTTAAAAAAAGGCTTCATCAAGTGATCAAGCTTAGCAGTAATGTACATACATTATCAGGGGTATGTATACAAATAAAAACTCCCATGTTTGAATCATGATGCCTGCTCTGCTTCAAGTATATTCACTCTTCAGTTATGTTCTCATCACTTCTGTCATCATATCCTCTTAGCCAGTTAGCAATGAAAAAAAAAAAAATCCTTCAAAAACAAAATGCAGAAAAACCACATTTCATATTCTACCAATACATATATACTGTATAAATACATACATAAATATACTTTACATACAACAGCCAAAACTTTGAAAAGGGGAGATGAGAATGTAGGAGGAGGATGATGGTAGTGTGTATGGGCGTCCCTCTGCTCTGATCGGCGTGTCGTTGGGTGCGGGACGGCACCCGTTCTGTGGACTGTGCTCAGTTGCCCCAGTAGGGAGAGCTGCCATAGTTGGACTTGTTGACCTGGGTCTTCTGCTGCATGGCGCTGGACTGGCTTCTCTGGTTTGGCCCACCCTACATGAACAAACACACCAGACAGATGAGCTTACAAGGGTGAAAGCTTACCATGTTGACAACTTCTGTACTTACATCTATAACATCTTAATATGAAGACAGTATAGCCATGTTCTCTGTGACTGAAATTACAGTAAAAGTATAAAATACATTTATTCATTTTTGTTCTTTTTGGTTGATGTACATTTCAATAATATCTCAGACTCTGTATAAGGGTTTTGTTTGAGATGCATTATTTCAGACTGTGTGTGAATGGACAGGGACTGACCTGTCCGTCCTGGGTGAGGTGATGATGGAGCAGCTGTGAGTGGGGCTGCTGGTGTGCCGGCAGAATGTGAAGGAATGGCGCAGGATAACCAGGGGCAGCACCAGGGGTCAAAGGTCCCGTGCCGCCCAGAGCCGAGGGGAGGTTGAAAGGAGGAGGTGTGCCAGCATGGAAACCCTGCTTATCAAACGGCTGCAGGAAAAAAAGTACACGGACAAACACACACACACATTATATTTATCTCTTTATATACATGCATTTATATTTATAGAAAATTTTGGGGTCAGTTTTTTCTTTATTCAGCAAGGAAGCATTACAATGATCAAAAGTGACTAAAACATTTATAATGTTCAAAAATATTTCTATTTTAGAATGCTGTTCTTTTTAACGGAAGGATCATGTGACGCTAAATGAATGGCTACATCACAGGAACAAAATTACATTTTAAAATGCACTGCAATTTCTTTTCTTTTCTTTTTTTAAAAGAGAAAAAACAGAAAAAGTATTTCTGATCAAATCAGAAACTTCTTTCAAAAACATCTTACCACTGGGTACAGGTGAAACTCGAACTCAAACGTTTTTGAGGCAGTAATTCATGCAAACGGGGCCCAAACCAAGTACTGAGTAAATATGCATGATTATACTTTTAATCAGAGGGCCAACATTTCTCGATTTAAAATCCTTTTTTTTATTGATTTCATGTAATATTCAGAGATTTTGAATTTGGGGTTTTCATACGCTGTAAGCCAATTTTTTCGAGTTTCACCTGTATATGTGAGTGTAAAGCATAAATGAATAAAAGCACCTGTGTTTTATTGTAAACAGTTCCACTGATGTCTGGCACCCCAGAATTGCTAGATGTCACAGAGACAACTGGGACACAAATTGATGCATCAATTATTTTTATTTAGTGGACGGGGTCAATTTACACATAAAAACCTGAAATGAGGTGTGTTTGTACCTTTCCCTGGGCCAGAGGCAGCAGATTTGGCCTGTGTTTGAGAAGAGTTACTGTAGCCTTTGCTGTACTCAGTTCCTGCTGGGCCTTGCGTCAGGTCATCATACCCTTTGAAATAGACGAAAACAATACCTCAACACTCAACAGCACAGAGTCTGCATGAGAATGCGTGCATGCGTCTAATCTGCACAAACCTGAGCTGAAGGCGTGCTGGCCGTAGCCGCTGGGCTGCTGGAATGGCGTCGTGGGGTTGCTCAGACCCATGCCATGCTGCTTGGCCGAGCTAGGGGGCACGAACATGGTGGGGCCATACTGGAATGCGCTGGGCACGCCAGGCACCCCGGGGTAGTAGGGAAGGCCTGTGTAGCTGTATCCAGGGGGCAGGGCTGGGTTCAGGAAGGTCTGCTGGGTGTTGTGGTGGCCCTGCGGCTGGGGCTGGTTCTGTCCTTGGCTCTGAGCCTGCGGAGGCTGTGCCGTCTGTGGGCCGTGAGCAGCAGACAGGCTGGCAGAGGGTGCTGGTGAGGCGGATTCACCTCGGCCAAACTTTGTGATGTCACCTGAGTGGAGAGAGAGAAAAAACACCAGATACTTTTTTATTTTCTGCTTCAATCTACACCGATGTCATGAATCAAAGCTTACAAACCAATAAAGCGCAGCTGAATATAGCAATGCGGTACCTGAGTAAGGGTTGTTGGCGAGGCTTCCATCTCTGCCAGACAGCGTAGCAGTCGGCCCTGGGAATGTGATTCCATAGTAATCCTACAGCGATCACAAAAAGCAGAGATTGCAGAGTGAACATTTGTCTAGACGAGGGCTGACAATTGATTGTCATTTAAATAATTGTGCTTAGCAAATACTTTTTTTTTGTTACATTTAAAATGTATTATACATACACAGTTATTTAACAATGAACTTGAAAATTAATATTTAAATTTTCCATTAATGCTTGAATATTAAATTAATATAATTAGTTGTATTATATGTATATAATAAGAATTAATTATTATTATTACAATAATTACAAATATATTTGACCTAATCTCTTCACTTCACACTGGATTTTAATAATTTAAAAATTATGAAATGCCTTATTTGGATGGTAATTTAAAATTGACTGGAATACACTGTGCACAATAGAGGATGGATACCCGACCCGAGCCCGACGGGCCGGGCCGGGCCGGGTTCGGACAGATATTTAGAAATGATGTTCGGGTTCGGGTCGGGCTCGGTCACATCAGCGCGATAAGGCATTGAACATTTTAAATTTAAAACAGCTTATTATGTATGTAGCCGATGTGCCTGATGCTTTCACTTGATGCAAATGTTCGTTTTTGTGATTAAAATACATATAAAATATTACCATAACATCCGTCTTCCTGTGTGCGGAGCGGACATTTGTTTATGTAGCCGTGACAACGAAACACGTGCATAATGTGCGCGCGCCAGGTGTTAAGAGCGCTTGTTGCTCCGCGCGCTGATGCGCTCATCCTGTTGACATTTCCGATTGCCTTCCTACAGTTGCTTAATAAAAACGGGCTTTCCACACAAACAAACGTACAATTGTCATTAGTATGAGAAAAAAATGGGATTTTAACTGCCGGTCTCGGGTCGGGCTCGAACATAAATATCTTTATGCCTGTCGGGCTCGGGTCGGGTTCGGTTACTGCTCTGTCGGACGCGGGCCGGGCTCGGACTGAAAAATTCGGCCCGATCCGCACTCTAGTGCACAATGATCATGTTATCTCTAAATATATACCAAATTATGTAATAACTGCAACAAGCCTGGGTCAGGCCGATTTGTCTTTGGGCTTTTTGAGCTGATAACCACACATGCTTGGCACATTAACAGATGTTAGCTCTTCCGTTGTTTCCCAAAATATTTCTATCTTGTCAATGAGTGAATATCAGCAGTTGTGTTTGTCTAATATCATAGACCTATATTCACCATTCTACACTCGATGTCTAATGACAGTCAAGAAAATAGAAATTAAGTTTTAAAAGGAAATGTAAAGCTCAGCAGTGGATCTCAACCATTTTGATTTCAAGGTCCCCCCCCCTTTATTGTCCACAACAACATATGAACCCCCACCCCTCACCCCTACCGACTAAAAATATTTCAGAGCTTGTCATAACTAAAAAGATATTTATTCATTATAAAAATAACCAAATAATAAGAAATATCTTGATTTTTAGTTGTTTCAGTTTATTTAAAACAAGACAAAACAACCATTAAAAAATAATCAAGTCATCTTGAGGCGCTTTGGAAGTGTGTTGAGGCGCCCTGTTGAGAACCGCCGCTCTAATGTATTTTAAGAGGGAATTTGATGGTCTCCGACTCACCATTGGTAGTCTGGATTGGAGCATGTGGAGGTCTTCATAGCCATAAATCTGCTGCACAACAAACAACAACTTTCAGCACCTTGCACACTATAGATGTTACTGAAATCAATATTCAGTATTTCATAATTCACAGGCTCAGAGCTTGTACCGAGTCACATAATGAAATATGGATTACATAAACTCTTTACAAGCCGTGCACACAATAACACACCACTTTACAAAAGCAACACCACTGAATCACCCAACCCAAAAACACACACACACACACACAAACCCTTAAAAATCCAAAATTCCACATGCACTACAACACTTCCCAGAGGGGTGAAAGCTGACCTGTTTTGATTTAAGAGGATGAGTGTTCTTACCGGGTAGGCAGGCAGCAGACCTCCGGGTCCCATGATGTACTGGTTAGGCAGCAGTGGAGGAACCCCCTGAGAGAGATTAGGAGGAGCTTTACCTGCACACAAACAAGGACGAGTTGTTGGAGAATGACGATTGTAGATTTCAGACTGAACTAAAATGGAAGCAGGAGTTGCTGATAAGATTTAGGGATGTAACAGAGGAAATGTTCACGCTGGTATATAAAGGGGGAGGGGGACTTGTTTTTTTTTACTTTTTGCTTTTGAATTTGTGATCACGCATACTCTGTGTATAGGCCTATAATTTGCGGGCATCAGGGAGCTGCTATCTATATGCGGGGTATTGAAATCGCTTTTAAATGCACACTCTTTCACTTTCGCAATCATGCGTACTCTGTGTATAGGGAGCAGCGGTACTGACCGCACATTTTACAAGATGAGATATTTATCAATGATGCTCAGTAGCTGTTACTAAATTCTCCGTCCTGTCAGTCATCTCTCCTTACTCTCTTCGTGTGATAAGTGATACTGCACTGTGACTGCAGCTACTGCTGTACGGAGCAGAACAGACTCTTTCAGTTTATAATTGTAGTGTCCATTGTCCAACTCAACTAAATGGTTTTTATTTGTATAAAATAGCAAAACAACAGGCCTAATTAGATTTAAAGCAAATATGAAAATTATAAACACCTTTCCTTGTTTATATATCATACATGCTTGGAACATGTCGACAGAATTATTTGTCCATAAGTTGGCCATTCCTGATGTATCACAGATTTCACTAAAAATATTAAAGGGGTCATGACATGAGAAATCAAATTTGCCTTGATCTTTTAGTATATAAGAGGTCTTTGTACCATTAAAACGTCCTGCAAGTTTCATAGCTTAAGACGTCCTCCCCATTATAAACGAATCATTTATTTAATCAAGCTCTAAATACAGCTCGTTCTGGATCCATGGTAAGAAGTGACGTCACGGTACGAAGTGACGTACCAGCGTTTGCATATGACCGCCTCCAGCCCAAGACAGCTACGCTTAAAGCGCAAGACAACTACGCTCACTTCGTATCGTTGTCGCGCCCGCGCGGCGCGCGCCTCACAAGTGTTCAGTCGACGGACAGCGAGTGGGTCTACTCTGTGTACAGGGAGATTACGACGCCGCAGATGTGCTGTTCCTGGCTGTGGACAAACTACATCTTTGAATACGCTGCGAAAGATCCAGTCGTCAGGGGAAAATGGATGCACTTTATTTTTTGCGGACGTCCCAGTCACGGCAGTGTTAGTTTAAGCGTTTGTTCTATACATTTTAAGGATGACTGTTTTGAGCTTTGCCAGAAAACTGTTGCTCAAAGATAAGTCCGTCCCGTCTATTCTGGGCTCAACAACGACGACGCAAACTGTAAGTAAAGTATTTAAAACTTTAAACTACTTTTTAAATACGCTGAAAGATCCAGTCGTCAGGGAAAAATGGATGCACTTTATTTTTTGCGGACGTCCCAGTCACGGCAGTGTACATTTAAGGATGACTGTTTTGAGGAAAAAATCCCAATATGATGCTTGGCTTTGCCAGAAAACTGTTGCTCAAAGATAAGTCCGTGCCGACTATTCTGGGCTCGATAACGACGACGCAAACTTACTTTTTACCATGGCTAATATAAACACATTTGTATAAGAGAATCTTGAAAATATGTCGCCTTTCTAGTAGGCCTACATGTGATAGAAAATTAAAAATGTTGCCTTTATCAATGCTGCATCTTCAAAGATGGCCTGTCTGTGCATGCATTTTTGTCCGTGGTACACCCTATCATTTCATTGGAATTAGTTAAATAATGTTAAACTGTTAGCAAATGAAGCTATAGGATAATTATGCAACAATAATCCGTTTTCAAGTGTCTCGGGTTAATTTTTTTTTATTAATTCAAAATAGTTTCACTTTCCATGTGGACACGGGCTGATCCAGTCTTCGTTGTTGTGGTGATGGTTCATTTTCCTCTGATTCTGGCTCAAACATAATAAGGTTTTATCATTGCAAGAGCCATCGCTTCGCATGCATCAGCCGCTATTAAACAGTTACGCCGAATCCGCAAACGTTCTGGCTGGGGGCGTTAATAATTGATGCATAGGCACTGACGTTAGCCAATCATAACAGTGGGCGTTAACCCTGAACTCTTAAAGGGGAAACACCCCCAAAACAGACTGTTTGAATCAGAGGATGAGAAACAGGGTGGGAAAAGGTCATAAATCACTACATTTTAAAAGTTTTTTGTAAAAAAAACTATAGTAATACTATAATTGCACCTAAGGGAACATAATAATAAAATAAAAAAAACCATGTCATGACCCCTTTAAGCAACTGTTTTCAACATTGCTAGTAGGAAGAAATGTTTCTTAAGCACCAAATCAGCATATTAAAAAGGTTTTCAAAGGATCATGTGACACAAGTAGGAATGTAATGTAATCACAGGAATACATTACATTATTATATTAAAATAGAAAACAGTAAAAAAGTAATATTGTGAAATATTATTACAATTTAAAATGACACAAATGATGTCATGATACTACACTGTTTTGTGATAACTGCTGTGTGATCACAACATCGTGATGCGTGTGTGTTCTCTCACCGCTGGAGGAAGACAGTAGCGGGGCAGCCCTGATACCGGAAAGTGCGCTACCATTGGTGCCATGACCCAAAATCCCAGACCCGTGCAGACTGTTGCCGCCACCCGTAGCACTGTTCATGCTGCCGCTGGACAGAGCGGACACCGGCTGGGAGGAAAATGCCATCGATGAGGGGGCGAGAGAGTTCACGCTGTCCACACTTGTATACTGAGGACACATACACACACACACAGAGTTGTTACAGACAGTGGAGGTGGTGAGGAGAGAGAGTGTGTGTCAGTGTATCCTACAGAACTCACTGTAAGTGAAGATGTGGTGCAAAGTGCCGACACAGAGGGATGGCCACTGCTCACATGACTACAGGAAAAACAGGCAGTGTCACGGATATATGTAGCCCACATAACATTTGTCAAAACATGAAATCAAATGTAAATAAATGGGTAATACAAAGAAAAGGTGGAAATAAACATCTCGCTCACCTGCTGAGGGGAGGTAAGCTGGCAGAGGACAGCTCAGATGCCAGGCTGGGCAGAACAGAGCTGTGTGGTGTAACAGAAGGGGGCAACAGTGAGGATGGGGCAGAGGGGGCAACACTTGTGCTGCTGACCAGAGAAGGAGACTCTTGTTTTGGAGTGGAGGAACTCGATGTGGCTGATGGAGAAGGCATAAAATGTCATACATTACAAAAAATGAAGCAGTTAAAAAGCGTGAAGTTAAATCTTTAATGCATGACACAGAAAGAAGGGTAAAACTGATGAGTGTGACTTACTGTCTAAAGCAGCAGAGGTCCTCGCACCATTGAAACCGTTCTGTCAGATATGCAAACAAAGTATACTGAATCAAATCAATATTAGCAGCATAACCTCCTTGATGTACGGTGCGCACTAAAGAAATAGTGCATCCATGGTACAACATGAGAGCATGTGCTCAACCGTTCAAAAGTTTGGGGTCACTAAGATTTTATGTTTTTGAAAGTTCCTTTCTCTTACCATAGCTGCAAATGTAAAATATTCCTACAATTTAACATAACTGTTTTAATATATTTTAAAATGTAATTTTAACCTGTGATGGCAAAGCTACATTTTTCCAGCATCATTACTCCAGTCTTCAGTGTCACATGATCCTTCAGAAATAATTCTAATATGCTGATTTGGTGCCAGAAACATTTCTTACTATCAATGTTGAAAACAGTTGTGCTGCTTAATATTTTTGTGGAAAACATTTTCTGATTTCTTTCATGAAGAGAAAGTTCAAAAGATTGCCATTTATTTGAAATAGAAAAAGTTTGTAACATTATAAATATCCATGCATATTTGCTGAATAGAAGTATTATTATTTAAACAAGTATTATTATTTTAAAAAATAAAAGAAAACCTTACAAACCCCAAACTTTTAGACGGTGATGTAAATGATGACAATAAAAAAATTGGGTTGACGTAGCCCTTTAACTGATAATAGCTCTGTAGCTGTGAAAACTAAGGTTTCTCTGTGTGCGCATACCGTCACAGGTCCAGAAAGCTCCTTGCTCTGAGAAAAGGTCAGTCTTGAGTGAGGGGCCACACCACAGTCGAAGCTGTTACCCGCCGATGATGCAGCGGAGGAGGAAGAGGAAGATGAGGAGGACGAGGGGGCTGTCACCGAGCTGGGAGCGGTGTGGGAGGGGGCGAGGCTGGGGAGAGGTACCGAGGGAGAGGGGTAGATGCTGTCAGAAGAGGCCAGAGGCAGCAGCAAAGGGACCGGACTGGTCAGAGATTCACTGCAGGGGAGATCAGGGGAAACATATTAGCATGCAGAATGGAGAGTTTAAAAGCTAAAGACAGCACACTGGTTTGAAAGACATGCGTTGAGAGATTTAGGAAAATCAGCAATACATGAAGTCCACTGCTCAAAGAAAAAGAAAAAGCACCTAAATTCAATTTCGACAACAGTGAGACCATTTTGTCTTCCATATGTCCATTTCTCCCACTGACTGACCTGATTGGTTTAGAGTAAAGGCTGCTCTGTGACTGAGGAACCACTGCAGCCTCCCTTATTGGTTCACTGTTGCAGTTCTCCGACTGGCCAAAGTCTGGCAGGGCAGATTCTGAACCAAAGTCCAGGGCACCAAACTGCACATTTAGACCGGACACATCTGCTGACCCGGGCATCTCTACCGCAGATGCAGGAATCTGGATGTGTACAAACACGTAAATCACACAGCATATACTGACAATACATCAACGAAAACAAAAAAGCTTTGTAACAGTTAGAGGTAAATGTTGTAAAACCATTCTAAAAAGATATTTTAAATACATTTTACATTTTAAAATAAAAAATCCTGTTGTTTTAAATTGTGATATGTCACAATATTACTGCTTTTACTGTTTTCCTGATCAAATAAATGCAGCCTTGGTGAGCACTTTTTGACTTTTCAAAAATGTTAAAAATCGTAAAAAAAATTTTTTTAATTCAGGAGTAAATACATATGCAAAAGAAAAAAAAAATCAACAAATTCAAAATTGACTATTTATTTTCCTAAACCATGCTCGAGCAATTCTGCTGTGTATTTTCTTCTTCATAACTTGCTCCCCTCCTCCAGTCTGGTAACACCCACTTTTTACGATTTAATAAATTCCAGATGGATAAATTCAAGCCCCACCCTATACTCTTTTTGGCTGAAAATCCCACTGAACACAGAAATAAGCCAGATTATATAAGCAAAATAGGTTGTGACGGCCATTTTATGTATGTTCATCTACAAACTGTACCAGGTAATAGAGAGCTCACCAAGAGATCTTACAAAGCATTCCACCTCCATGTTTTTTAAAATCTCAGTCACCTTGGAAGTGGGAGGTATCCGTCGCTTTTGGGTCTTTATCTGCCGCTGCTGTGTACTGCTGCCCTGAGACTCTGCAGCCTGTGAGGGGGCCATTGAGGGCCCATCACGGTGCTGTGATGGTTCCGCCGCTTTCGGAACGGCTTCCAGTGTTCCCGAGGCAGGCGAAGGGGCACTCAGTGGGGGAGGGCTGGGCTGCCTGGCTAGAGGCCCCGTGTGGGTCAGGGAGCCCTGCTGTCGCTGGGCAAGTTGGCTTAGCACCAAAGATGGCTCTGGCTGCATCTGAAACTCCCCTACAGGGAAAACAATACAGAAACAGCCCGTTCACACTTAGTCACGTGTGACTAAATAAGAAAAAAAGTCTGATTTGGAATTAATAGGTTAATAGTGTTAATGCATAGCTGCGTGTTTGCAAGTATGACCAAGCTTGTGTTTCCGGGCCAGTAAAGCAATTATAAAACTCACGACTGAATTGGGACGGGAGTGAAGCAGAGCTCTGTGTTCCAGGAGGTTTTATGTCCCAAGAAGAGGAGGGCACCGAAATCCCTGTCCCCACCAGCCCCCCTACAGGGGTGCAGTTGGTCCCTGTGCTGGAGGGCGGGGAGGTAAGCTGCCCAAGACCAGGCCCCTTCAGCTGTTCCAGTATTTGCTGCCCGGCCGTCTGCCCGAGTTTTGGACCACCAAGCTCTCCAAAACCAGAACCCAAAACAGAGGACTGGGAAAAAACACAAAGAAAAGGTGCCATTAGGAAACCCAATCAGATCTCGCTGTATCAGCACTAATGATGTTGCACAATACACTCAGTCTTAAAATTACTAGCTAGAAAATGAATAAAGTTTCTGAAAAGGTCCTATAAGCACCCTGCCAGTCATTGGCATTCGTTCTCTAGGAAAACATTTGTGTAAGTGCTGTAAATCATGGCTGTGGATTGTCTCACCAGAGTGGCGTGAGTGTAGCTGTTGGAGCCAGAAGATGTGCCTCCGTTTCGAGCAGGCTGGTGGTGGGAGTTGGTGAAGACCAGACTGTGGCCGAGCCCCTGAGAGGAGCCCACGGCCTTCAGACCCCCCGCCTCTTCTCGAACCACAGGCTTCTGCAGCAGAGACGACAGATCCAGACTACAACAAACACACAATACAGTCAGTGAAATAAACAAGACGTTATATTCACACTGCAATGCTATGATTGGAATTAAAAGAATAGATTTCCTAAAGTTTGTCTTTGCTGAACTCAAACACATGAAAACAAACCCCCAGCTCTGACTTTATTACCTTTGGCCAGGTGTGATGTGGTTCTCAGTTGGAGGTGCACAAGAGGATGTGAACACTTTGGTCTCAGAGAGCTTTAGAGATCAAAACATGCCAGTTAGTGCTTTTATTTTTGTGGCAGAAAAATGCAAAATATAATATAGGACTATAGTGTAGAAATATGAAGGAGAGATTCATATATCATCTACATATGATTCTTTAACGTTTCTGGACAAAGCACATACCATGTCTTTTCAGGCTTATTCATTTCAAGCTCTGTAAATCCCATAATTCATAGGAGGTTAATTATAGAGCATGACTCACACTCACATCTTCACTCCAGTCTTCAGCTGCCCACTCGTCCAGAGTATTCTGCCATGGCGCTGAATGTGTCAGAGAGAGAGAGAGATGAGAGTGGGCCAAAGGATTGTGAAAAGTTCTGTGCAACAGAGGTGAGTCTCTCACCTGCCCCATCTGTAGTGTCGTTCGCCCCCGTCTCCCAGACATCAGCGTGCGAGTTTGATGTCCCACTGTCTGTGGTGTAGTCTGCAGGGTTAAAGGTCCTTAAGGAGGATACACAGTGTGAGAAGGGGTTTTAGTGGCTGTATGATAATGAAAATTGATTATAGGTTTAAATAACATTTGAGTGATACTCACCCCATCCCCTGTGCTGTAAACCTGCTGGTAACTGGAGCCCGACCTCTGCCTCTACCTCCAGACACTGTAAATAAATAAATAAATAAAACCCCATAAGCACTTATAAAAACTCAAGCACTAGGGATGGGTCAGGATGGTCAAACACCCCAATTGTCCAACAGCTCGATTTTTTTTCTTAGAGTTTCATCTTTAGGTATTTAGCACTTCAAATGTGGAAACGCAACTCCTCAGAGGTTTTAATGCACTGCTGACAGTCTATAGCTACTATAACTGTCAGGGGGCTAAAACCCACTAAAATCCCAGGATAAATTCATCCCCTTTAAAGCACTACCACCAATAAAGACTTCAAATCACCTGCTGGAAGTGACATTCTTATCTCAGTGTTTTATGAGGACCATGGTCAATTTGGTGTAACAAAAGGTTTGGTGGATTTATTTGTTGATTATGTGTCAGTCACTCTACTGAAGAGCCATATCCATAAATCTCTAAAAACAAAACAGGTCAGATCGGTGCCTAGTGGTTATGAGAGTAATTATACAGGGCTTCCCTAATAGAGAAACCCAGACTAATTGAATTTGTAAACGTAGATTTGCGCATCCCTAATAAGCACAATTGATGTGAATGATATGATGTTCATACAGTGTGTGTGGGCTCACCTCTGCCTCTTCCCCTGCGGCCACGGTCAGCACATCTCTCAACAGGAGCAGGCTCCACACCATTCTCCTCTGTCCTTGCTATACAGATAAACAATATGAGATCACATAAGCTTACTCCACACAATTAAACTGTAAAAAAACAAGTACAAAAGTTGTTGTTGCACAATCACTATTCCCTGTTGCAGTCCACACAATTAAACAAAAACAAGAAAAGAAAAGATATTTTGTTTGAAGACGTTCACAATGAAACTAAACGTTTCATTTTAAAATTCTGTTTCTTCATGAAAATTCATGGTTGCTGTGAATAGGCATACTATAACTAGAACCACAGTGCAAATAAGAAAATAGGTCACAAGCAGGCAGAGGTGGGGGCATTGCTATTCATTTTCAAAATTGCACCTAAATATTGTCTAAATATTGCTGTTGCATACACTTATCCACTTTATGCGCTCTCTCTGATCGGATAGCTATACCAGGTGTAAATGCCCTCCGAAACAGACTGCAATCCGATCACCACAAAGGTGCTCTGAGACGCATTCCAGATGCAACTGGACAAGTGTAAATGTGTCTGGTTTTTGAAGGCAGATATGTACATTTTACTCTTCCTAAAATGGCAAAAACAAAGGCGTGAGAGCGTGTTATACTGGCTCCCGATAGCCAGATATGACACATAAAGCCAGATATATACTGCTACTCGCATCGCCACAGATATGGCCCACCACAGACGAGCTGCCTCTCCAGCAAGCCGACACACATACAGCCGCAAATTAAACCGAAATTTCGGCATCGCATCCTGAAGCTCAGCACAGTCATCTTCATTTAAAGTAGTGAGACTAAATTATCATACCAGTGCTTATGCCGCTCCAATTTCTCCTATTCGATCAGCTGCTTTTGTTGATGTGAACTGAATGTGTATATGATGCTGGAATTGAAGATTGGATTTATATTTGTTTTGCGAACACAGTGTAAATGAACAATTTTAACAAGCGGGTTGCTATCCGATCAGTAAAAACGCATTAAGAGAGAAGGGTAAATAGGCCCTAAACAGCTATGTAAAAAAAAAGCAAGGACACCTCATCAACACACTCACCTGGCCTGTTGCGACTGGTCCCTCTGCCACGGCGACTCGCTCCTCCACGACCCCTGCTGCTTTCCCTCTCTTTCTTCTCCCTGTTCTCCTTGTTCTCCCTACTCTCAGTGGAGGTGCCATCCTTCCCAAGACTCTTCTTTTTCCCCACCGTTTCCCAAGAGGTCTGCAAGTAATAACATTACTACTAGTCAGAACAAACAAAAAGAAGTAAAAGAAGATAATTGTTCAGCAGATGTTAGGTGTCAATGAAGTGCCATTTACATAACTGATTTAAATACAGGTTCGCTAATCGTCACTGTTGAATCCTCATTACTGATGAAGGACATTTGGGAGCTTGTATTTTGACACAGTGGTGGAGGCAGAGGTCTGTTATGACACAGGATTACCTTCTGATCAACACTACAGAAGTGACCCACTTTCTATTTTTGAGTTTCATTCCCAGGAAAAATTCAAACAAATCCTAGTCTATAAGAAGAGGCCTCTCAAATTTCACCACAAAAGTCACAGACTCTTTATCTCTGAAATAGATTAGCATCAATCACACACGGATATGGGCATTACGTGCTGTTGTATGTTTGTTAAGATAAAAAAAGATAAAAAAAACATGCAGGAAAATAATAAAGCCCAGCTTGACAAATCATTGTTTCGCATTTTAAAGCCCAGCCACAGAACAGCTGACAGTAGAAACAACATTTTCAATAAAACCAGTTTTACTTCACTTTTTTTGAATAACTCAACTCGTGTTTTAGTGCCTACTAAGTAGTCTAAGATCACATGTTAGATGGAATTCTTACTGCATCAGAGGTTCCCTCAAGCAGGAAGTTGATGGCTCTGTTGACATCCTCGTTGCAGTCGTGGAGAGCAACCATGCAATCGTCTTGGTTCTTCCCTGTGACCTCTATGAGCTATGAGCAAATATGGTCATCACTGGGGTTATCAGAGGATTTGAATCATAACTTTACTCTGATGGAAGAGAGCTTCTCATACCTGTTTCACTTTATCCTCAAAATCTGCATCGTTCTTGTCATAGATCATCTGAGCCAGTCGGATCTGTTCGGCTGTAGCCTGCAATCGGAAGCACAAGTTATCAGAATGAGCGTCCAAGGATCTTTTTTTTTTAATAAAAGGGAATTGAATGAGCAGACCAGGACATGTCACATAGGAAGTAGACATGGGCCACTGAACGTATGTTTGGCTACTAGCCTACTGTGCATTATATACTGTAAAAGTATGCATATTACGACAATAAACATTTAAAATAGTAGTAAACTTTTTCGACAAGACCTCGGTACATTGCATGTTTAATTTAGCAAGAGGAATCCAGTCATCATCTCAAACAAAAATGTTGAAATTTAATGTAGTGAAAAGGGTGTTGACTTAGTAGTGTAATTAAATAGCAACTGACTAATCAATTAGGGATGACAACTAGATTGTTAAATTCATTCTCTTTAAAGCCAAAACACATTTGTCTTGCTCTGTTTTTTGAGCATCCTAGCATAAGCACAGTGTGAAGATATCACTTTGAAACAGTTCAACATAGTTGTTAGTTTAAAGGTGCGGCTTAAAACCCCAGCCATCCGTTCCCCTTTGTGCTCCATCTAAGCTGTTATTTTTTAATGAAAGAGTGTCTTATGAAAGTCCCCCCCCCCCCCCCCAAGGAAACTGGAAGGTCTAGCATATTGCATTCTGGGATACATTCCAGCAGAGTATGGTCATACTATATACTGCAGAAATAGTACGAGTAGCATGGTAGTATGTTATTCCTAACATAGCATGTGTTTCAAATCAATATGTTGTTGTTCACTCACCTGAAGCTGTTTCTGTGGCTGTGTGGTCTGTGTGGTAGTGGGCAGCGCTTTGTCCCGAGTGCCCCGGGGTCGTTCGATGCCCACCGAGGTCATCATATACAGTATATACAAAACAATGTATGTACAAAACAGAAAAATCTAGAAGAAAAACAAGGCCAAAAACAGGAAGTGGTTATTATTCGGAAAACACTTCCATGTCCTAGTTTCTAGTCCAAATATTTGCAGGCACCAGATGAGGTTTTGTTCAAGCGAGCTAGCTGACGTTTTCTGCAGATCTTCCCTTCAGTGTCCCGCGCAGTGTTGGAGCAAACACACAGGGGCCGTATCGGATTTCCTTTCTCCTAAACCCAGTTGGGCAAGATTGAGCAATACTCTGACCGCCAGAAACCCTTGTAGAAAAAACAATCAAGCTTATCCGAGCCCCGCTGAAATGAAGACCACGCCACGAGCCCACACTGGTGTCCGCTAACACTACGCAACTATCCTGTAGAGTCCTTCTAAAACGCTCACGCTCGGATCACATCACATAGCCATTCCTCATGCATACAAAACAACAACTTAAGTCTTCTCTGGCATGAGGACATTAATGTTTATTACCTAAAATCCTTGAATCTACACTGAAGCATGTATTGATGATCTAAAAATCTAGCTATTTCACAGAAGAAAAGTTTACATTACAGACATTTTCTTAAGGTTCCTGACTTGTTTCATTACCACGAAAAGCACATTACACAACTTAAAATGTTGAAATAAGATAATATTAAAGGGATAGCTCACCTTAAAATGAAAAGTCTGTCATTATTGACTCGTGTTGTTTTAAAACCTGCAAGATTTTCCATCTTTAATTATTTTCTTTGCCATGCTGGCATACAAGCATCATAAAATTAGTACGATTAATGCTCTATATCACAAGTCTTCTAAGTCCATACAATAGTTCTGTGTGAGAAAAAGGTTAATATTCACAATTAAATCCAAGGCTAAATGTATACATTTCTGAAGAGCATTTTTGAAGCCCAAAGTGTGCAGAGCTGGCCGTCGTCATCACTCCTGGATAAACAAAAATGGGCAAAAAGCTGTGATTAGCTGAGGTGACGTGACAGCTAAAACACAGCCGACAAACTGTTAAATCTATTTTTTTCTGCTGTAAAGTTGGGCATTAACTCTCTTTTGGAGCCTGTCTCCAGCGGCCAGTCCATGAATTGTAGTTTAAGTCCGGAAGGTTACCGATTGGTTATTATATAACACCAGAAAGTCCTTATAGTCGAGCCCTGAAATCTAATTTTCAAGATTAAAAGGCACCAAGTTTGATGTTAGTGATATTAAAAACGGTAACAATAATATTTGGGTTGGACTTGAGTGTATTTTGTCGCACTGTTTTAACTGCTTTAGGTACTAATATTAGCGTCCTATCAGCCTTGATGGCAAACATACTGCTGTTCTTTCTCTACTAATGCAGCATCTAGTTAAATTAATTACTTTATGAAAAAACATGTAGTGTTCTCATTGTCTACATTTTAAATCTGCATCTGAAGTGTCCCGTTCCGTTCAGCGTCTCGCGTGTCAAAATAAACTCTATGAGGTGTCAGTGATAGTTTTTATTTTGCCTCTAGAGGCCATTCTCGTACTGTAAAATATCAGTGCATCAGCTGCTCTTGAACACAACCTGGAGTGGAAACTAGTACAGATTTTTGCTGATAACCAATAGTTCCAGCAATCGGTTATCGGTGCTGATTAATCTGCAAAACCGATTCATCGGATGACCTCAACTAAACGCCAATGTTTCTCACATTCAGTAACCAATTGTGTTTGAATATCTGGAAATGCAAGTAATATCTGCTGGATAGGGCAGGGCAATATGTAAAAAAATAAATTTTAAAAAAGGCCTATCTTATATGATGATTATATCGTCTACCCATGTTTTTCGTTCTGTGAACCTTTAAACAACTCGATCACAGTTGTCTGTAATTGAGTTTTGAGGCAAAAAAAAAAGTTTCATTGCCTGCTGAGCAACTAGAGCTATAGTTGCTTGGAGGGCTCTGTCGCTTTACAGCACTACTTCTTTTTTTTTTTTTTTTAGAGCACTACAGGGCTCGTTGAACTTTCAGTGTCTCAATCTGACCAGTGCGGTGTTGTCATGAAATTTTATAATTTGCATGCATTTTAAAGCCATGCCAATTTAATCACTCAAGCACAAAACGACTCAAGACAAGTCAAGAAGTTTTGTCTGCTCAAACTGCACATACGAAGCATGCGCCCAGAAAACCGCTTCTGAATTAAGACAAAATTGTGTGAAAATGTCCGTCTTGGCCCATCTTATTAAACATAGTCGGTTATGTCTTAAGTGAACGTAAACAGTGGAGAAAGAAAACGCATGTGTAACAGTATCAATAAAGTGGAACAGCAGCCTATTATTCCTGCTGTCTGTGTTTTTAATGTTAATCAAACAACAGACAAAAAAAATATTTTAAAAAAATCACTCAATGCTCTTGACTGAATAACGTTTGGAACTTTAATAGGAATTCATCTATATTTCATTTATATAGTGAAGACTAGCTATGCAGTGTTATTTTACATTTGATTAGCCTACTTTATTCAATTTCTGTACCTAACAACTGTTTGATCTACATGTAAAACCTGAAAAGAACGGTTTATTTAATTTGCATCTTTGCGTTTATTTGTGCTATTCCATCTAGTTTGAATATTTGTTCTTATTTTATTACAGACTGACAGTTTACTTGACTTTGTATTTGTCCTTGCATTTCACGTAAACATTTGGTGAGTAAAATTAAAAATGTACAAGCCAATGGCAACTCGAGCTATGGTGTGTCCGTAGAGGGTTGATGTTTTTCTTTAACTAATTGTGTAGTCTCACAAAATAAATAGATGCGTACGGTAACTACGGGGCTATGTAAAATACATCTGGCTACTGACTGTTGAAATCGACATGAGGGCACTTGTGAGATATCGTTATATGATAATATCGTCACATCGCCCAGCCCTAATGGATAGGAAGTAGATTTTTAATGGATTAGAATAGAATTTAAAATTTGGCCTGTTTTTCACACAAAAGCAAATCATATGGCTTCAACAGACTTATAGTTATAAGTTATAACAACTTACCCTATAAGGGCACAAGTAAAAGAGTGATACTTTTAAAGTGATATTTGAAGGGGACTGGAGCTGGATAGCCACTGTCCTCTTTCTCTATCAATGCAAGGAAAAGAGCGGATGTTCCAAAGAAATCCGTCAAATGGGTTTGGAATGACGTGGGTAAATGACAGGATTTTCATTTTTGGCTGAGCTATTCCTGAAAACCTTCTTAGATGATTTTCCACCAAATTATAAACTCCACTTGTGACACTACAGTACATTAGATTCTTCACATCTATGAATCTAAAGACCAAAACATCAGCAAGAATCACTGCTCACACAGAAGACAAGGCAACACACATAACATCTGTGATGGATACAGTGGGCTTTTCTTGGCTGCTACAAGAGATCTTATTGAGCATGTTTAATCCTTCAACGCAGTCACACAGAAAACGCCCAACAACGTTCCAGCTAGATTCTGACGTATAGAGATCCTCAGATAATATCCGGCAAAAATTCCCAGCTTGCGAAATACATACATTAATAAAGATCTTACTGGGGTGAAACTGGCTGTGCAAGCGCTGCTGGTCACCAACGATTTAATGATGACAGCAAGCAAAACAACCCACAAAAGTGATTCCACCAGCTGACAATGGTCTCATGTGGGGACATTTCTGAGATCCTTACAAAATGGAAAAACAAAGCCTTTCTCTTGGTCAGCAGACCACCCATGGTGTCCTTGAATTTACAGATATTGTGTGTATAAAGCACATTTAGAAATGCAGATTGGTAAATAAGCCAAAAAACAGAGACATTTCCAGCAGTTTCAACTTTGATTATGAACAACACGGCTATGAATAGGTAGCTCAATGGAATTATTAGTGATCCATAATTAAACAGAAATTATCACGAAAATGTACATAAAAAAAAGAATGGGGCAAATGAGGGGGGGGGGGGGGGGGGTAAAATGAACATTGACAACATTGACCAAAAATGCACCAAAATTTAGGAAAAGAGAAATCAGAAGATTATTTATTTATTTTTAGCTTTTACATAAGCATAATAACGTTACCACTTCTGATAACTGATCAAATGAAAATAGTTATTGGCCAATGTCAATAATCTCAAAATGGCCAAATATCAGCCAAATAATTGGTTTATCACTAAAACAGACTTGGTTTGGCTTCTTCAGTTTCTAACACTAATAAAATTGGCAACTATTGACAAATTGCAAGAAACATTCCTAATCAAAACAAAAAATCGTGATGGCTGCTCGCTCATATGAGAAAACTTTAATCAAACGACCATAATCAAAGCACACGCACAGATGACTTAGTTTGCTTTCTGAGCTTCTATAACCATGTTCTATATACCCCCAAAAAAACTACATGCATAAACATAACAAGGTTAAAAATATATATGTGACGGCTCACACAAAGGGAATTTAGACCCAGGAACAGGGTCAGCATCCTAGTTTAACTTTACAGATTCATTAGATGTTCAGATACATTTAAGTTACATAAGGCATATGTTTGACCCTATGAATGTGCAAAAAACTGAGTTTGTGAACAGCATAAGCGCATACAGTCTCTGCTCTCCTTTGTCCATGATCTCTAATGTCATTTCCTCTCTCCAATTGTTGTAGCTTAGCTGGCTAACTCACGACCGCCCGGCGTCCTTGTTCATAACATTTAAACCCTTAAGAGCATTTAAAAACCAAGATGTATATCAATATGACGTTTTAATGTACGAAAAACTGGTTTAATGGCGATACGGGCTTGTGGTGAAGGAATATTTGAGGAAAACGGTCTCACAACAGAGCTACAGTCGAATAAGCTAAACTGAGGAAAAACAAAGCCATACAAAAGGCAACATAACCTCGAAAAACAGTCAGCGACGGATTAAAACAGATGAGCGTCAAATAATTATAAATATTAATGACGTAACATCTGATATATAAAAAACAGTTAAAGAGTCTGAAAGAGAGATTTGTTTTTTTTATTACCTGCTAACACGCTTCACTCAGCCAGCAGCAGACTCCGTCACGTGACCGTCACCGCTGCTGCCGATTCTCTCCATGCAGATCCTACAGGCGCGCTCCCGCACCAGCAGGCACATTCACAAGTGCGCGCACACGTACACAGCAACTTATACAAACAACACAATTTAACAATATACAAGTGATGAATTAAAATGCAATTCATAAATTGTATAACATCTTTAAAGGATTATTATGTCATTATTTTCTTCATTTCTGAAATGATCATTCTTTATGCTTCTGGAGTTTAAAATAAAAGTTGTCCCTCTCTATTCATCTATTGAAAGATGCTTTATTGTATCGAGTGATTGTACATGTGTATTGCGGGTCCCTACAGATCATAATCGTGAACGAGCATTCTGTCACGCCACTGTGTTTATAGTCACAACCTATGGTCGCAATACGATTTGCTGCCCCCATCGGTCAAATTAATCACTACAGTGCAGTGTTCCTCACAAAATGGCCAAAAAACATAATAAATAATATATAAATATATATTATATTTTTCTCTCAATACCAATTATAAATTGATATTAAAAGCTTTAAAAGACTTCAGCATAAAGAAACATCGTGATGCAAAGCCAGAATGGAAGAAAAATACATCAATAAAGTTTTATTCATTTCCTTTTTGAAGAATGTCTCATGTTACTGTTCTTTTGCTTGTTTTGTTTTTATATTGTACAATATCTTTACACCTCTGTAATCTGTAAAAACATTCAGGAAGTGTGTATAAAAAAAGGGCACCACCAAAATAATGACAGATTAGTTCACTCACACACACGCACATATATCCTCTGACATTTACATAAACTGTATTCTCCCTCTATTAGATTCCAAATATGTATACATATACATTTTATATATAAAATACATTTTAAAAGTGATGGTTAATTTCTGCTTAATATATGCCTGTTACTGTGGTCATTGTACTAACAATTTTGTGACAATTTCATGAAAGTTTCCATGTAAAAAAAAAAAGAAAAAAGAAAAAAAAAGAAAAGCCTAAACAAATTCAATCTGCAAAAGTCTTTCACAGAAAGACTCTGGAAAGGCAACAATGTCACACAATACTGCCCTGTCTTTGAGCAAGATAAGAAGCAACAATCCTAACAAATATGATTGTACCTGAACGTCATGAGTGCTAGTGATGGCAACAATACAAAATAAATAAGATGTCTAAATGTCATAGAGGGAAAATTGCAATCTTGATGCGAGTGTGTGCGTGCGTTAGTACAGAATCAGCAATAAAAGAGGCATTCTCCAAGATACCTCCAACAGAACACAAACTGTATCTGATTTCCTTCAATTGTCTCTCCCTGACATTATTTTGGAAAACATAAGGGAAAAATGAAAACATAAGGGTGAGTCTTCATTGATCGCTATGCGATTCATGTCCATGTTTACTCCGTGCTGTTCATATAGCTGCAGTCTTGACTCCAGTGTCCAGTACTGCACAGTGAGGTTACAGGTTTACCAAGATTCATCTCCAAATGCCGATTCTTAGCCTTTTCAGGATCCACAATGTCAGTCCACTGCGAGCCAAGAAAGAGGGCTGATCAGCAGGTCTTCGAAAATCACACAACAAAACAAACTCAACACGCCATGTTTCTAGCAACCAAGAAAAAAAAAAAATGAGCAAACGAAACAAAAATAAATCTTAAGTGTAATGCCCAGCGAGACTGTTAAATATTTTCATATATTTTTACACTATTTCCACAGTTCTCAAAGGTTCAGGCAGCCAATGCACAGAAGAGAAAACCTCCTCCATTTTTTTCAGGACTCAAACGAACTTCTCCAGGAGATCAGACATCAGCCAGGGTCACATCTCTGCTTTTTTCATCACACACAAAAACAGATGTGAATTCAGGAGTACAAATGAAAATTTAAAGACAGAAGAACAAGCACAAAAAAAACCAGCTGAGAATCACATCTATGCTCCTGAGTCCTTTGAGAAATAGAGGATGATCTTGGATAGAAGCTAAACTGAAAGTAAAAAAAGAGTGAGGAGAAAAATGGAAGATGGCCTATAAGCCCATGGTACGTGAGAGCAGATGGAGGAGGGATGATGGACGGAGGTTAGCTCCAGAGGCCGGCGTAGTTTCCGTGTAGGCCAGAACACAGGGGTCCGCCGGCCACAAAGAGTTTGGTGCCGGAGTCGTCGTAGCAGTGTGTGTACACGGCGTTCGGGAAGGAGCGCACGTCGGAAAAGTAGCTTCTCCACGTTTCATCGTGATTCTGTGGGGGAAGAATCTGCATTTTAGAAACGGTCCTGGCTTTTTGATTTTTGCTTTTCTGATATTATTTCAGCCTCAATAAATATACATACACTACCATTCATTTTGAGCTCGGTGAGATTTTTTAAATGTTGGTTCAAGTTAAATGAAAGATGTATTTTATGTTTATTGATGCTGCATTTATTTGATAAAAAAATACAGTATAAAAAGAAATATTGTGAAATATTAATATAATTTAAAATAACTGCTTTCTATTTTAATATATTTTAAAATGTCATTTATTCATGTGATGGCAAAGTTGAATTTCAGCATCATTAATCATTCTTAAAGGGGTGGTAAAATGCCCCTATTTACAAGATGTAAAATACGTCTCTGACGTCCCTAGAGTGTGCATGTATGTGAAGTTTTAGCTCAAAATACCCCACAGAAATTGTCCCTTTTTGAGGGCGAGCAAAAACGCTTCAATATGTGTGTCCCTTTAAATGCAAATGAGCTGCTGCTCCCGGCACAGAGGGCAGAGCTTCAACAGCTTGTGTGTTAGCAGCTCCTATTCGCTCTTCTCAACATGGACTCACCCCCTTTGTTGTGTGTTCCCAGGGGCAGGGTTTATGTACATTTTAGGATTCGTGATGTCCTCCCACTAACCCAGGAGGAAGGTCATGTAGTCCCTACCAGCCGTTTGTTGTAGTCCTTAAAAAACTATTTCTTTAAAAACAAATATCTCCCTTTGATTTGAACTTTGTAACTTTGCAGATGTAGTTTATGCTCAAACAGCAACATTACACACCAACTAAAGTTAAAAGTGAAATCATAATCAACCACCCCTTTAAGTGTCACGTGATCCTTCAGAAAGTACTCTAATATGCTGATTTGGTGGAAACATTTCTTATAATCAGTGTCGAAAAAAGTTGCTGCTACTTTTGGAGAAACCGTGATGCACTTTTTTTTTAGGATTCTTTAATGAATAGAAAGTTCAAAAGAACAGCATTTAATTGAAATAGAAATATTTTCTAATATTATAAATGTTTTGATCAATTTATAGCATCCCTGCTGAATGAAAGTATTAAAAAAAATTTTTTTAAATCTAGCTGACCCCAAACTTTTGAACAATGCATATATGCATGTAATAAGCAGGATAATGTACAGTTGGCACTTCATTATCACAAAATAGCCTCAGACAGGGAAATCAGGACCCTGATGTATGGAGCCGTTTATTTTTGCCATAATGAGTGGCTAACTGTGCATTATCCCTTACATAGTTAAATTATTCAAAGTTTTAACAAAAGGGCAGCAAATTAAGTGGGTCAATTAAACCAATCAAATAGCAGTTATACTTCCATGTGGACTCCTGATTAATGCAGCAGACAGCATTTCTGCTTAATGAACTTCCATATGGTAAGCAGAGGCTGATGCTCCAGGCAACCAACCGACTGCTAAAGTAAGCACTTTGTAAAGGAGCTTATATATAGACTAATTAATTGCAAGGTTTGTCCATGGTAAAAAATAGGTAGTGGGTTGGTGTATAAAGCAAAAGAAAAAAATAGCAATATTACATGTACATCAAATGAGTATGAAAGTTCCATAAATAAACAAAATGCAAAACAATAATTGTTTAGGTATCAGATTATATGTTTATATAAAATAACTATAATGGTTTCCACAAAATATATGGTAGTACAACTGTTTTCAACAGTGATAATAATAATAAGAAGAATGATTTCTGAAGGATCATGTGACACTGAAGACTGGAGTAATGATGCTGAAAATGCAGCTTTGACATCACAGGAATAAATTGCATTTTTAAATATATCAAAGTACAAAATTGTAATATTTTAAATAATAATATTTCACAATATTACTGTATTTTGATCAAAGAAATGCAGCCTTGCTGAGATTAAAAAAAAATAATAATAATAATAATTGTACCGACCCCAAACTTCTGAACGGTAGTGTATATTAGAGCTCCACAATTAATCGTGAAAAGATCTCAATCAAACAGCCACGCGATCTTATTCCCAATTAACAAGCCAGAGAGAGCAGTTGACGTATGAAATGGCTTCACACAGTTTTTTCAAACACGATCTCCGTCTTACAATAATTCAAATGTTCACAGAAGTACTGAGATAAAAGTTTATAGTTCAGATATAAACACTAATGTTTACAGTAGTGAACAAAATAGAGTAAATCACCTTTTGAAAAGTAACTTGACAAGATTGTATCAATTACATCATTAAGCAAATAGGTGACAACAAATGACTGTTAAAAATGTATTAGACATTGAATCATTCATGCAAGACATTGATTCACAAACGCTGATTCCTCCAGTAATGAAACAAGTGAAGTCTTTATGAGTCACTGAATCATTTATTGAAAAAAAAAAAAAAATTGTAAGAACCTCTAGTAAATTGCATGTTATTTGTTTTAGTTGTCTGTTCAGAATCGTGGGAGAATCTTGATCTTTATTTTTTTTAACTAAATTTTTCCAGATTCATGCACCTCTAATGCATGTAAAATATAATAATAAAAAAAATTATATTTATTTAAGTGACTGCAATGGCCTACATCAAATAAAATATACATATATTAGTCAAATCAATCAAGGTCTAATCAATATGTACAATTTCAGCATGCAAGGCAGAGAGAATCAGGGTCAAAATGGACAATCTTACCAGCCATCCTCTCCCTGTGGAGAGTTTAAGGATGCCCTCTGCTGTGCGATTCCGGTACCCGCCGGGTGTGCTGGATGGGCCATCCAGAAAACGCTGGGCCCTGATATCATAGAAGAGCAGGGAACCTTGGCCAGTGCCTACTGTCACTATGTGTTCATAGAAGCTCACAGAGCGAATACCTAAGAAATAATAATAAAAAAACAGAAAACTGAACACCAGATTGCTTTGCAAAATATAACTTTTTTAACTTTGTCTGAACTATCGTGGAATAGAAAAAAAGAAAAACATACCACTGCCACGCTCCCTGGAGCTCACGGATTTGATGTTCTGAGTCGATTGCCGGGGGTCCAGGAAGGAAACGTGAGCCTGAGAGCCGACTGCATAAACAGACCAGTCCATCCCGTACGCCAGACACACATTCTCCTTACAGTAAGGAAGTTTGGTAGAAAGCTCCTGAAAATCAAATTTAACGGAAAAAACAGTCATGAGACTACTGTAAAATCAAATATTGAGCTAGGCAATAAAAGCCAAGAGAGAAAAAAAATACTGGTACTGATACTGGTAACTGTACCTTAGACAGGTTGTCTTGTGCTTTCCACAGATGGAAATATCCATCTAGAGAAACGGCACCCAACTCCTAATGGATGAATGAAAAGTGGAATTGAAGAAACGGTGAGCTTGAATAACACACAAAGACAATCAATTTTGAGTCAGTACAGCCATGAGTCAAAGACAGCCGCTGACCTTATGGCTGTTGTTGAAGGCTAGTGCGCGCACTTTGCAGTTGTAGGGGTGGGTGTACTCTTTCGGGATGTCCTTGAGAGCGCGGTGAGAGATGTGGGAGTAACTAGGAACACCTTCCACATTCTGACGCTTCTCCGCTTGAGACAACACCTCCTCTGATATCTCCCACAGACCCATGGAACCGTCACGAGATCCTGCTCCAGTGAACAAAAAAGATGCATTCTCCTTTAATGGAACAGTAGAATCTGTAAACCATGTACAGCATAGGATTGTGTACAACAAGAGATAATGTCTAATTCATCTCAAAATACACCCAGACAGGGTAGTCAGAGAAATTAGAGGGGTCTTGCATAGTTTTTAAACTGGTTATTTTAGGGTTTATGACTGGCTGACTGTACAGTTGCCTGCTTATCGCACAGCTAAAAAAAACAAAACAAAAAACAAATAGACAGTGAAAAGAATTGTTAATATGAGAAACAAGAAAAGATTCCAGATAACTTCCAAGAAAAATTCCAGATAACAACTTGATAACATATGACCCTTCTTGTTAAAACATAAAATTTAAAGTATCAGACACTTTTTCTGTCCTGAATGGGAGTGAAAAGCTGTGCAAAATCACAAAAATTACAGGAATAATTAGAACATTAAGTATGCAGCTATGTGTAGCAGAAATTTGTTTTAATAAGATTATATGATCGGCAGGACTACCACATGAAACGCAAAAAGTGTAATTCTGCTGACTGTCATTGCTGATCTGAAACATGCATTTTTTAATGCAAGGAATTTATGAGTATTTTTGCACTGTGACAAATTCAAGACAATTTAGAGTTGTCTAAAAAATACATTCTCATTACAGTAATAAACTAATGAAAGCCATCATGTCCTGACATTTTTTTCTTTTTTATTAAGATCAGAATGAAATAGATTTATGTAAGAACTACAATAAATCACATTACAGTTATGAGAAAGAGTCATTTTCACATTACAGTATGTTACTAAGAAATGCATGCAAGGCTGTGCTAAACTGTAATGAAAATAATATCAATCTTAATGTTCCGGAACTAGGCCCCATATTTCTTCATCCAAAACATACTTTCTATTTCTTTTCTCCCTTTGCGCTTGGGGTGAAATATGACTTTGGCTATTCTTGAAATGTAAACTCGCACTTAATGTGTTAGGACGCGGTGTTAAGTGTTTGCTCAAAACTGGATCTGCAAGCTTCTTACCTGAGACTGCCATGGTATCACTGATCCACGCAATGGAGAATATCCAGTCGTTGTGCCCATCCTGTTAGAAATATAGAACCTAACTTGAGTCTTTAAATAACAGAATTGTTTTCAATTACGTTAGTCAATGCTAGCCACTAGGAGCAAACCTTTTTATGGAGCCAAAGGCTGAAGCCACTAATCCATTTGACATTTACACTACTTGCACAACTAGAAAGGGAGCAAAGGGCGGACTCACATCCCCGACACAGACGGGGTCAAGCGTGGGAAGTCTGTACACTGCCAGGCTGTTGGGGTTGTCACCTCCAGTGGCCAGCAAAGTTCGAGAGGGGTTCAGCTCTATGGCGTGGATGCCACATCCCTGCTGGACATCCAGGCCACCGACTGATCCTGGATTTTGGAAAGGGAAATTGCCTCCCACTCCACCCAAACCCTGGGAGACATCTCCCCTGCCCTCTCTGTCTTTCAGCATGGGTATCCTGGTTATCTGTCCTGAGAGGACGTCCACCACAAATAGCTAAAAGAACAAGAAAAACAGGATTAGTAAAAGTCATCCTTGTGGGAATTCTGTATCAAAACTAATTAGATCATTTTGGAAATCCACACACAAATAAAACATAAATAGGTGAAATCTATAAATTGTAGTCTGGAATATCTCAGTCAGAACCAGGGTGAAAGTCTTAGGCCCCATCCACACTACTGCGTTTTCGTTTGGAAACGGAGACCTTTTGCTACGTTTGCACCTCCCGTCCAGACTACAACGGCAAAAACGAAGACCTAAAACGGAGAAGTTTAGAAACGCTGCCGACCCCGTTTTGCGTTTTGAATCTCCGGAGGCCGTTTTAGTGAAGACGGTTAAAACGGAGGACTTTAGAAACGATGACGCAGAGGCTCACGCTCGGCTCTATGATTGGGTGTCATCAGTCATGGCGTATCCTTCCCTGATTCGTCAGCCACCCATCACATGACCCGTCCCCGGGAAAAAAACATACAAAAACAGCCTGGACTACGTAATGTTAGTGACTGCAACATGGATAACGAATTACAAGCGTTACTGACTTTGATGTCTTTGCTAGCAGCTGTTGTGCAAGTAATTGCAGCACGAGCATGACCAGTGTTGGTGAATGGTCACGTGATCCGCGTTTTCAGTCATTTTAATGTGGACGGAGATCAATTCTAATATGCAGCTAAAACGCTGGTGTGGACGGAGATCGTATTCGTTTTAATTCTCCGTTTCTAAACTAAAACGCAGTAGTGTGGATGAGGCCTTAGAAGCGTATAGCAAAACAGCTGGACATATTCTTCGAACTTTTGTGTCATATTGGAGCTTGACAGTTGCCATTCTCTTTCGTTGTATGGAAAAGCATAATGGAGATAAAAGAATGTTCATTTTTTGGGTAAACTAGGCTATACCTTTAAAGGAATATTAAAGACCCCTTGTGGTGAAAATCAAGTTTTTAATGTTGTTTATAATGTCTATGTGGTGTTTTCTATCATGTGCAAATTCATCAGTCAACACCATTGCAGAGTATTTTCTCCTTAAAACTCAAAAACGTCTCTACATCACGAACATGTTGTAAGTAAAACCCATCAACGTGCGGCCGGGCTTTAACATATCATGCTAAAAGAGAAGCCAGGTTATCCCGGTATTTTTTCTGTTGATATTAAAAATCAGGTACATTTAGCAATAGAGCGGAAGAATTATGTTCATTATGTATATTATGTTATGATGGACTATATGCCCTTCTTATATGGCTTTCTAAGTTGTTCAAAGCATTTCTAAGGATACTGATTTTCAGAAGGCAGCCGTCTGACTGAGATGGTGAACGGAAACATGGTTTGAACATGTAAAATTAGCAACACATTATTAATTGTTTGCTACAGTAGTCAAGCCAAAGGCTAATCTTCGACTTGTTGAAAAGCCTGTATAATTCGTTCTACCACTTAATCTGAATCAGTTTCTGGTTCAAGCATATATGGCTGAATTAAACCAGTATTTCCTCTTGCCATCGTGTAGCGTGTGATTGAGTGGAGGAGGAGACTTATGCATATTCATGGTTCCACGTATACTAAATGAAGCAAGGGTGTGGTTACATTGAAGCTATTTTAGGGCATGACAAAATTATTTTGACAGGAAAAAAACATTTAAATATATCATTTTGGTGATCAAAGATGAGTTTTAAGGGCCACTTTAAATAAGTTAAACTCTATAACAGCATATATTTTTTAATCAACAGCATGTGACAGTAGCTGTCAATGAGCTTATTTAACCAGGAATATTCTTGTAGGGTAACATGTGCCTCGAAAACCTTTTGCAAACTGGTAGGGAGTGTTATTTTAGTATCAATGAGATTCTACATTTGTATTAATATTGAAAATTTTAGTTCAAGTTTAAGTAATTTTGTTGTGTGTTTTTGTCATTTAAAATACTAGGCCTAGTTGAATATAGATTGTAAACCATAATAATAGTAGGTCTACTTTTTTGCCTTTTCTCTTGGAAGATTTTTGTCTCGCACTTTAGTAATGTAAATACCCAACTCATATGCAGAATATCCTGCAAGAGTCTCAGGGAAATGAAGTACGGTTAAGTAAATCTGGAGAATAAAAGTAACTTGCATCCTCCTGTATGTGTGGGGAGTGAAAGCAAAAGAGTGAAAGAATGTGTAAACTGTGAAATAGAGTAAACTACTTTCCAGTTTACACCAAACTTTAAAATATTTCACGATTTAAATGTGAGGAAAGACCAGTAGAGCACTGATAACATTACATACTGAAGTCCTAATCATAAACCACCTCACCGTGTTGCATTTGGTCCCGCACACCACCTGCCTGTGGTTGAGCCATTGAGAAGCGAACACCTTGTTGAGGCGGCCGAGGGAGAACTCTCTCTCTCGGAGGATCCCAGGGATGCGTCCAGCAGCGAATCCGCGCAGACTCCGCTGGAAGCTCCACTCGTGCTGCTGCTGCGGGCGAAACTCCCTCCCTCTCACAGAGCACACCACCGACCGCCGACTCTGCCACCAGTGCTGGGCATGACGCGCTGAACTGGACACGCGGGCACGCTTGAACGCACTCTGACACCAGTCAAACTGTCAGAGGGACAAAAGGGAGTGATTATACAACATGTCAAAAATCTAAATGAAAACAATTTACTTTTTGATTTTAAAAAATGCAATAACCTAAAACAAACTGTAAAGCATTTACTGATAATCATTTTCGGCATGGTTTCAAAGACAGGGCTTAGACTAAGCCTTAGTTCAATTAGGACATAGTGTCACTGCAAGGTGCTTTTAGTTAAAACTGCTCAAACATGCATTTTAGGCTGGGACTAGACTTAACCCTTGTCTTTGAAACCAGGCATTCACGTTTTAACTGATAAAAATCACAAAATAAATAAAATATACTTAACTAAATAAATAAAAACACTAAAAACTCAAATCAAACATGTTAAATGCTACAAATAAATTTAAGCATCACATTAAAAATGTGATATTCATTTGGAAATGTACTTAAAATTATTATTAGTTTTTACAAGAGTAACTTTGAGTGAGCATTAGATCCTCTCTTCATAAAACTTTGTTAATTTAAAGCTTAATTTAACTTCACAAAAATGCTCTTTGTTAGTAAATTGTATATTCTCTCTCACATTCTGATTATGTAACTTTTTTCAAACAGAAACCATAAATTATGAGAACAATCACACAGGACATCAGGTGGTCTCCTTTGCAATCCAGCACTGTGTAGGCACTTTTGCAGCTTTTAAAAACAGCTTGCATTCGAAGAAAAACACCTGGTGGCACTGAAAATTCATCACCTCACCCTGCTAACAGCACACTATACAATCAAACACAATATATTGCACCAAAACAGCCAAACAACAAAAGTGAGGCCATCCATCTGATGCTAACGCCAGCTGGCAGACAAAGCGATTCTGTGTTCCCGGCAAAGCATCGACAAATCAAATATAGCCATGACAGGGGCGTGTAAAACCAATGGCTTGAAGTATATCAGCACCTGTAGGCCCAACAATCAATGCGTGTGAGACGGAGACTCATTCATTTTAACGCTTGTACCCGCTAAACAGCACTGACATCATAATGCTTACAATCAAGACATCATCACACATATAAATAACTCTCGCTGAAATGACATAATCTGTCCAACGCGAGATCTAGTCATAAACACTGATGCGTTTCTACTCCAGTAAAGCTCTTCCAATCCCTCTTCAAGCCAGTAAACGTCGGTCCTATCTGACTGACCCAGATCCTAACGGCCAAGTAGGTCAGAATAGGATCTTAGTCAATACACGGCGTCTTCCCATTCACAAACTCTGCAAGTGTTTAATCATACAAAGGAAAATACCTTCAAGACGAGTGTTAAAGCTGTGGGAAACCTGCAAGAATCAACATTAACAATCAAGCTGTACTACAAAAAGTTCTCATCTGACTAGTCCCGCCCCCAAATTCACACCATTGGTTGATACTGGGTTGTGCTGGTCGTAATACACAAACATTTTTAGAAGAATAAACCTGCAAACGGCTTAGATGTAACTGTCTCTGTATTAAGCTATGATATGTGAAAGTATTGAAGCATGAAAAAATAATTATTTAAATGGTATACATTATAAGCTCACTGTATTATTATATGATATTTACAATATTATAATAATATTAAATTTAAATCATCAGTGAGATGAACATATAAAGTCGGTCTAGTTGCTACTAACATCAATTGTTGAGGCCTATGATATCAGTGATTTAAAAAAAAAAGATTTTCTCTTCTAGAAATGACAGTCACACAGGGATACGTTTAGTGTTAACCTGTGATAACAGAAATAAACCCTTAACAAAACCAAATAAGGAAAGCAACTAGTCAGTTACACTGAAGACCACCTTCCCCCCATATGAAAAGAATCCTGTCCTGTGAATCCACATCTGCATCACTACAAGGCCATAATAAGCCATTACTGGCCAATCAATCCATACAGATCAATAATCAAAATAATGTGTCAGATATTCATCATGAATATTGACAAAACTAGACAAGTTAAAATATTGACATTGACAATTATTTTAAATGATACAAATTAAAACAGCGCCTATATGACCTTGTTGAACTCATAGCAGGTGAAATATAGAAAGAGGACCTTCAGGATGAAGTTTGACTTTGATATTGCCTTATTATATAAATGTTTTAATTAAAATGTCAGTCTTGACAGAAAGTACAGATACATCTGTGAAATGTGGCTAAAATTAAACTCTTCCTGCTGTCAGGACATAGTAATGATGTTTCTTTAAAGACTACATTTATATGCCTGTTTTCTTATGTTTAAAATATAATTATATAAAATATTTATTTAATAAGTCTGAAGAAATGTGGCTTTATGGTTATATCACAATGAAGAGACAATTAAATACATTGATTGATACATGTTAAGAACATGAAATGTTGATATTGAGACAATATCATTGTGCAGCAAAAACACATTGTGTTATTGATATTTCTCTATTTAATGATGAAATAATGGAGAACTATAGCAGATCTCAGTCCTACTGGGCGACTAACCAGCTAATGCTGTCTATCTTTTGCAGGAGTATCATTATCCTGTAATCTAGTGCAGGATTAAGAAGACGTACTCAGACACATAACCTCAATGTCCAAGGCAACTGATAAATGATTACACATTAATAAACCAGCCAATGCCAGATCAATGTCAACAACAACTAAGTTAACAACCACACCATTAACGTTAGCCTTTAGCCAGCAGTCTGGTGCTAACATAAGACTGCAATCTGTTCCTGTTCTGTTTGAAAACTGTCACATTTCGAGCTTCTGTTTTACATTATACGTGGTTATTATTTCATATAAAGCGAGAGGTTAGCATATGGCTGCATATAGTGTTTTTGTTGGGTATAACGAGATATCTGTTTTTGTTTTTTTACCTGTTGTTCCTTGGGCTCCTCTGCTTTCCTTTTCCTGCTAACTGTTTTTCTCGCCATAGCCCGACACGCAAAGTTCCCTCACCCACATGGAGGGTAGCAGCGACGCTGGGAAGTGGATCATATAATGGCGATGGGGTTATTTCGGCGGCCTCTGGACTGGTAAAGCGGCGCGACTAATCGAACCCACCCGAGTCGCGTCGGCCGAGGATGAATCGAATAACCGTCCGATTCTGCTTTAGTGGCCGATCCCCGATCTGTTTGATTGCGATCTTTTTCAGAGCACGATTGTTTGTTTTCCGTCTGTGTGGAGGAGCTACAACGGTACAACGGTACAGCTGCCCCTCCCCTGCACCGAGCTCACTTTTCACCTATCTTCTTTCTCTCGCTCTATCCGTCGTTCTCCTGACAAAACGCGTCATCCGACAACGTACATAGCCGCGCGCAGCCGCACTCTAGTCAAACATCAACAAAAACAAGGTCAAGCGTACGCGTGCGCGTCGGTTGCGTGCGTGCGCGTGCACGCTCTACCTTCTCACTATTTACGGCTCACGTTTCATTTTCGGCTTGTAAATGATTTGTTCTGCTGTAGATATTCATTCTTACAATTCTGTGCGTTTCATTTTCTATGGAAGGCCAAAAGGGCCAAAACGTGTGAAACTTACGCGTTAACACGCATTTACGCGTTAACACGCATTTACGTGTTAACACGCAATTTACGTGTTAACGCGTAAATGCGTGTTAACACGTAAATTGCGTGTTAACGCGTAAATGCATTTTTGGGACATTAGCACCACCTGCTGGTTTGCTGCTCAAACACAGAGAAAGCTTGTAAATACCAGTTTTTAATGTGAAATACATGTTCAACAATGTACTTTTCATCGGTTAAAACTAGGCATATACATATAAGTACAGCATATTTTAAATAAGCCTCTAAAAGTCATGCCATTTTCACAAAGTTTTGTTTGGATAATTACACATTTCCTTCAAATAGTATTTTCATGTAGCCTACACTCCTACTGTAGCATATTTCTAAAGCATCTTTTTATAATTTAACTATATGCATTATAGTATATAATAGCCCCTTCTGATAACACATTAAGCCTTGTGAATCTGATTGATATATATCAACACACCCACACACACTACACTTTACACATTATATTACATTAAACATACTGATACCCCAAACAATTACATATCCAATACAAACATGCAGCAAATATTTACTTTTGTATATACCAATTTCTGAACTTAATTGAAATTCTTCACTCAAAAGTGGCCCAAACCAAGTAGCCTACTGAGTACATATGCATGATTATATTTTTGAGAGGAACATTTCTGTATTTAAAATCCTTTTTTTTGTTGATTTCATGTAATATTCAAATTTTGACTTTGAATTTGGGGGGTTAAAAAGCTGTAAGCCATAGCTAATCATCAAAATTATAACAAATAAAGGCTTGAAATATCTCACTTTGCATGTAATGAGTCTAGCCTACTTTATTGAGAAGCACATATATATATATATATATATATATATATATATATATATATATATATATATATATATATATATATATATATATATATATATATATATTACTACACACTACACACACACACATGCGTAATAATAATAATCTAAAGTGAGTGGCTTGAATTTTTAATAAATGAACTCAAACAGAACTTCCGCTTTTAATGTCATTTTACAATGGATATTAAAATGTGAAATGAATATAGGACCAAACGTAATCATATATATGCCTATTCTCGCCTAAATGTTGGATAGATTTGGAGTGCTAATACTCGTGATCTATCTATTCAGTTTCCTGGAAACTGCCATCAGTGTCGTTGGCTCATCGCTCACGATGGTTCATGAGGTAAGCTCAGCGTAGTGCTTGAGTCACTCTATCATGAATAATGCAAATAAAATAAAGGTGTTGTGTCACGATGACACCGCCTGTCGTTACTGTTTGTAATCATTCTCATGACTATTAATTTAGTGATGCACACCTTCGTTTTATTGTATTTATTCATGACATTGTGAAAAAGCGCTTACCTAATGGTTACGATGAGCCTACGTCACCTGACATCTTCCGTTCGGTGCGCGCCGGTGATGAGCTTCGTATAGAGAGACGGGAATCCATAGCCTAGCCTATACATAATTTTTCCAAATTATATATTACACTTCTTTACAGGTAACTGTGAAAACAAACTAGCTTTCGGTTATAGCCTAATAAAAACTGTTAAACATATTACGGTGGGTTGAATAGGCTATGCCATATATTTTATTTAGCCTACTTATGCCTATTTAATTTTGTCATGAGATTGTTGCTTCGCAATTAGCGCGACAGCCTGCCATTATATGCAATACATCAAAAATGCCGTTGCAGTTGGAATCCATAAGAGTTTATGTTGTTTCAGAGTTATGCATTTTCTTCGACTTATTTGGTCATTTAACCCCCTGTGATATGTCTATTAACAGCGAGTTATACTACTAGCATAGGCTAGCCTATGTCTTAACACATTTAATATTTCCCCACATTTGTATGGTATTTAGCCTACAAGATAATTAAATCATCGATATCAATTATATAAAAAAAAAATTATACTTTATACTTTATATTTTTTTAAGATGGCCCAAATGGAGATAGAACCTTATAATTCTGAGAGCTCTGATTCTGTTTGGAATTATAAGGTTATATCTCCACTTTTACAAATAAAACCCCACATTTCAAAGAATAAATGTATATAACCATTGATTTTAATCAAATAATATATGTTTTGCTATTTTATTAAAAAGTATATTTATATATTATATATCAATCAGATTCACAAGGCTTAATGTGTTATCAGAAGGGGCTATTATATACTATAATGCATATAGTTAAATTATAAAAAGATGCTTTAGAAATATGCTACAGTAGGAGTGTAGGCTACATGAAAATACTATTTGAAGGAAATGTGTAATTATCCAAACAAAACTTTGTGAAAATGGCATGACTTTTAGAGGCTTATTTAAAATATGCTGTACTTATATGTATATGCCTAGTTTTAACCGATGAAAAGTACATTGTTGAACATGTATTTCACATTAAAAACTGGTATTTACAAGCTTTCTCTGTGTTTGAGCAGCAAACCAGCAGGTGGTGCTAATGTCCCAAAAATGCATTTACGCGTTAACACGCATTTACGTGTTAACACGCAATTTACGCGTTAACACGTAAATTGCGTGTTAACACGTAAATGCGTGTTAACGCGTAAATGCGTGTTAACGCGTAAGTTTCACACGTTTTGGCCCTTTTGGCCTTCGATACATTTTCTGCTTGTAAATTATTTGTTCTGCTGTAGATATATATTCATTCTTACAATTCTGTGCTTTTTTTAAATCCACAAAAGAAGTTTATGGCATTTGTAATGTACAATTTATAATTATAATTGTCTGGATTATAAACTCTGGACATCAAACTCAAATTCAAGTCAACATTACGTTAATGTATTCCTCGTTATGTTGATGTACATTTAATCGTAGTAGAACATTATTTATTAGGTTAAAACGAAGTTGTCAGTCAGTTTAAAATATTCCTGATTGTGTAGATAATTGAAATGGACCTGTATAACTTATTAACTTTAAAATGTTTATATTAAATATAACATTCTTTAAATAAAGTACTAAACTTTGTTTTAAAAGGATGACTGAACAGTGAAGGAAAAGAGGACATATAAGTGTCCAGCACCTCATGAGGTTGGTTGAAAGAAAGTCCATAGTGTAAAGAGCTAATAACAAATTACTAATTGATTTAATTAATAAACGTTTGGAAACTCACATTACTGAATGTGATGTGTTGAATTAGTTATGTCCTTCTCTTATTGGATTGGTTAATATCTGAACGTGATGAAAATGTTTCCCCAGTTTCAGCAACGCCATCGGCTGATGGTTTATTTTGTCCGACACACAATGCTGTTTAACTGTTCAACATGTGGGGTGTGAATTTCCTTAAACCGTGACCTTTGTTGCGGCTTACTTTCTGTTCCACTGGAAGTTTCACCATGGTAGCTACCAGCAAAAGATTTAAGAGTAAAGACAAAATCTGTGCATCATAGACAGTGCAGTGACAGCCACACTTTTTGTACACACACACATATTAAAGTCTGATATCATTTTAAATAAAACTAAACATTTTTAAACACTTTTAAGAGCAACAGATCTCTGTCAAGACAAACGCCCTCTGATCTGCTCTACCTGTCCATCAGGTTCAGCACATTTCCCCATTTACAATTATAACAATAGATCTGCATTTGAGTGCTGACTCCAGGCCAGAATGCTCTTTGTGATGCATCCAGCAGTGGGTTTGCTCTGTTCTTTTCAGCCTTTTCTAGTCTATTCAGCCTAGACTGAGGGATGCTGACACAAAAAGTAGACGAGGAAGAACCATGTTTGCTTTATTTGAATAATCAGTCCTGTACGGGATGGGTGAACCTCTTGAAATCTGTCAAGAACATATGCGGGTCATATTTCATCTCAAAAATACAAAAGAAAAAAATAGTAGATTTTGCATCAAGACAATTTCACGACTATATGTGTGTATATATATGGACAATGAAACTGAAACACTGTCCAATCTAGTGTTGGAGGTTTCACGCCTATATATGCACGGCCTGGTGGCCAATCGTAACTGATTTTACATTCCATCAGTGTGTGAAGGTTGAATTAGCAGAGCAATAGCACAGCTGTACATCAAATATTGCAATCCACACAACATAATGGGAGACATATCAGAGTTCAAAAGAAGACAAGTATCACTATCCAGGAAAGCAAGTCTTTTTGGTGTATTGAGAGCAATGGTATCCAGGGTAATGTCGGCATACCACCACGTAGGACGAACCACATCCAACAGGACTCAGGAGTAACTGTTGACGCAAGAGGAAGCTGTCTGAAAGGGATGCCAGGCACTAGCCCGGATTGTATATATTTAAAAAAAAAAAAAAACAGAAAAATACTGCAGAATTAAATGCACACCTTGACTCTCCTGTTTCCAACAAATAGTTCGTCAGGAGCTCCACTGAGTTAACATTGATGGTCGGGCTGCCAAACCTTTGGTCACTCGTGTCAATGCCAAGTCAGTGTCATTTGTGCCAACAGTGCAAATCCTGGGCTGTGGACAATGTGAAACATGTTCTCTGATGAAACCACCGTCTTTCCCACATTCGTCGAAGTTACAGTGGGTCAGTGATGGGTTTGGGCATGGCATTCCCAACTGTGCTTGATGGGCGCTGCCACGGACAACCAAACCATTCTGAAGGACCATGTGCACCTAATGGTTCAAACATTGTACCCTGAAGGAGGTGCCGTGTTTCAGCATGATAATGCACCAACACACACCGAGACTTGTGACAGAATGGTTTGGTGAACATGAAAGTGAAGTTAAACATCTCCCATGGCCTGCACAGTCACCACATCTAAACATTTCTGAGACACTTTGGGGTATTTTGAGGAGCAAGTCAGAAAACGTTTTCTTCCTCCAGCATCACATAGTGATTTGGCCAATGTTCTAAGAGGAATGGCTCAAAATCAATCTGGCCACTGTGAAGAACTTGTATCTGTCATTCCCAAGACGAATTGAAGCAGAATTGGCTGCAAAATGAGGCTCTACTACATTACTAACCAGGTGTTTCAGTTTCATTGTCCAACCCTTGTTTTTATCCATTTCTAGAGAGAGGAATGTAAGTTTACATAATGGTAAAAAAAATAAAAATCCTAATATTCTAAATGCAAGTTCATTTTCTTATTTTATTTTTGGGTGACTTTGACTCCATGAGATCCACCTGCACCAACAAGCACCCACACACCACACATTACAATTTAATCATGATTTTGAAGCAACACTTGTCAAAATAAATTGCACATGGAAAGTGAGCTTAAAGAGGCTGTTTGTGTACCTATAAAGGTGAAAATTAAAAAATTAAAACAAAATGATAACGCAGCACTTTTATTCATGGGCCATATGAGGTCCCCAATAACCTATATATATGCCCCCAGAGACATCTTTCAAAAGTGGACATCTCCGTAAAGATGTCTCAGAGGAAAGTGCATGATAGAATTTGAACAGAATCAACAGTAACACACTCTGGACTATCTTGATTGAGGTTTTTAGTACTGTCTCATGCCAGTTAAAAGCCTTTCACAACTGAAGACTGCTGTATATTTGACAACTTTAAAGAGTCAAATAAGGGTCTCTGGCTGCTGGGGCATTAAAAATCTACATCTCATCCTAAATGAATGGGTGTGATGGGAACTGACACAAAGTAAAAAGAAAAAATGAAATGGCACTCTCACAATTTTTTAGGCAAATGTCACAAAACCTCCCAAGAACATATACAGGTCATGTTTCACTACAAAAACAAAGCAAAACAACTTATTTTTAAATTAAAGTCTATTTCTTTTTTTTGTTACAAAATTCAGTAAAAGAGGAGAAAAAAACAAAACAAACAACAACAGCTTATTGGTCCTAAAATTAGTCTTGGTTTTCTCCAATACACAAATATTTTTTTTTAAGGATTTTGGGGTGGAATATGACCTGGACATTTTTTTTTCATGACATTCACCCGCTGATAACAAAAGGTCAAAATTCAGTATCAAAACATATGAGGTTAGACATTGGACCTACATTTGAGCAAAAAAATTATACTGGAGTCAGATATGTTAATAAATGATGTCAGTAAAGTTCCAACATTGCACAGTTCCGCCTCTTTTTACTGCTTTCCTCTAAAGAGAAAGCCATTATCTGAGCAAGTTGGCCAGTATTTTAACAGACATACAGTTTACCTCTTGTGATCAAAACTCTAAAAGTCCATCCAAAGAGTTTCTACTGGCCCAAAGGATGTGCCACAAGAATTCACAGTCTCGCCTTCAGCTCTATGACGGACACTACGGTTCAAAAGTTTGGGGTCGGTAAGATTCATTCATGTTTTATAAGTCGTCGTCTCTTATGCTCACCAAGGCAGTAGAACAGTAATACTGTGAAATATTACAATTTAACCCTTATGCGCTGTTTGTTTAAGGTGTACACGTTACATCAATCAATTTCCTCTATTTGTAATAATTTACATACGTTTATACAAAAAATAAACATTATATGTAAAAAGAAAAATGGTCTAAAATGTCACATGATCCTTTAGAAATCATTCTAATATGCTGATTTGGCAAGATTTCTAATCATTATCAAACTGAAAATGGTTGTGCTGCCTAATATTTCTGTGGAAATGTGGTTTCTAAATGTATCTTCAGTTCAGGATTCTTTGATGAATAGAGGATTTATTTGAAATAGAAATCTTTCGAATCATAAAGGTCACTTGATCAAAATTATTCATCCTTGCTTAACAAAAGTATACATTTCTTTAAAACAAAATTTTACCAACCCCAAACTTTTGAGTGTGAGTGTATACCTCCATTTTTCTTCTGCTTTGTCCAATAGATTTCAGAATAAACCTCACATTAATGTGTTAACCTCAGTAGGGTGCGTTAATGTTCTCAATTTCTTTATTACAGATGGAAACCGACAGTGTATCTTTACAGATCTTTAAATATGTTTATATTAACATCTGTGATTCAGTGTGCCTGTGCAGTATTCGCATGTCATTTGTATGAAAACGTGGCGGCATCATTTAAATTTTGCAGCTCCAGCCGAACTTACCAATTTCTCTTGCCGAATGTGTTCATTCCAGTGCAAAAGCCAACTGGGCAAACTAACATAATGCTGATTAGTTCTGTTAAAGCAGTTCCTAACCATAGAGCAAAGAAACACAATCTCAAAAAAAGGACAAATGAAGAAAGATAAAGTTTTTCCACCTGTCAAACATATAAACAATGTATGAACAAACAAACAGCAGAGACAGAATAGAGAGAGGGCACTTCAGTGGGGTTTCTGTTTAGCCATGGGTTGTATTTATGAGTGTTCAGGTTTCAATTTTCGAAAGCCTGCGTCCAGCAGCAGGAGATGGCAGCGTAATAGCTTCGAGTGTCACTCCGAGTTCGTAATCTGTCAAACCTGGCGTAAATAGGGCTCCGCTCAATTCCGTTTCTCCAGTACCGCCCAGTCTAGCCTGTCACCATGGCAACAGAGACACTAGCCAATGCCGATTCTCGGAGGAGGGTTTGGGCTCCTCCCACTCGTCACCATTCTAAGATCACTTAACAGACATACAGCTGAAGAGGGATGAATGCACAGTTGAGCGGTGCCATCAATCCCTACTCCAAGAAGTATATCTTTATTAGGATACAAAATCAGTCGTCCTGTCTTAGAGATAAGAGAATCCCATCCTTCCACAGCCAGGACCCCTCGGAGGGCCAGGAGAGGGGTGGCTCCAGGTGGACGGACTCTCGAAGCTCAGCTCGCAGCCGCTCGGGCCATCAGATCCTCCAGCGCCTTATCCTGGTCATTATTGTGCACGAGTAGTACCTCTTTAATAGTGTCTCTCTCAAAGCCCATTTCCCCAAACCGTGACATCAGCTGCAGAAACTCAAGAGCCTATGGGAGAGAATGCATCATTTACACACAACCTTGTTTTGTTTCAAATATTTATGACTTTTATATTCCATGGAATTGAATGCAAAATATCCAGAATGGGCACAGGGATCCAAAAATAACAACAAAAAGGAGACATAAAAGTAGCCGATATATTCCAGGGCTTCAAAATCCGTGAAATAGCTTTGTGTGAATATAAAATGTTTAAGTCAGCGTTATATTTAATGCCATATTTTAACTGATTTTTTTTCTGAACTGCCATATTTAAACTGAATTTGACTAAATACACAGTAAAAACAGTAATATTGTGAAATTGACTATTTAAAATGACTAATTAAATATTGTTCTCTATTGGAGTTTTTCAGCATCATTACTCCAGTCTTCAGTGTCACATGATCCTTCAGAAATCATTCTAATATGCTGATTTGCTGCTCAAGAAACATTTCTTATTATCAATGTTGAAAAACTGTTGTGCTGCTTAATATTTTTGTGGAAATCAGGATACATTTTTTTCAGGATTCTTTGATGAATAAAAAGTATAAAATAACAGTAAATATATTAAAACTAACCCTAAAATGATTGTGAGCTAATGGTATTTAAAAGTTTGACCTTTGATCAGACAAGTTTTGTACGCTTGCATCTGATATGAACTATCTGCTATGTTGCTGTGAAGAAATTATATTTACCTCACACTCTTAAACAACACTTTGTTCTTACAAAGTAGAATTATTTTTAAATTCTTTATAGGATCAGTGTTTTCAAGCACATGATACAGATGCAAATGTATATTTAAATTAGGCAGCAGATAGTAATTCAGTCTTTGTGTGTATTTGTGGCGGTCAGAATTCACCAACCTTTTCCTCTGAGCCATGGTACATCTCCAAGCACTCCTCCACAGCAGTCGCATCAAAACCTCGATCGCACAGTCGACTGTGAGTAAACAGGTAGTCCAGCACCTACGAATGAGAGAAGTGGCATAGCAACCAAGTAATTAAAGAGTCTCATTTAATCGTTTACATAAACAACACTATCACAGAGACTGGTAGTAAGGATAACCAAGCCTAAAAAGTGACCTGTTCCACATTCTGTCCTTGTCTTTGCATGGCTCTGAGAACACCCTCGTAAGAATAACCCATGCCCACAATTGTCTCCACACACTGTCGTTCACTGGGAGAAAGGCCGAGAAGGATCGTGGCAGCAGCCGGATGGTTAGTAGCTGTGACGGGGTTTGACTGCAAAGACGTTTAGAAGAAAATTAGTTGAACTATTTTCAACCTTGGCTCATTGGAAAAAAACGTGGCTCTTCCTACATTGTGGCAAAACTGTAACATAAGCACATAATATAGATAAAATTCACTGCAGTTTCCAGTTGAAATTACCAATTTTGGCAGTAAAACACCAACTTTTATTCCCTTTCACATAAATTATGATTAAAGGGCAGATTATTATAGATTGGTTAAAGTCCCCCTGTAGTCAATAATTGTATGTATCCCTTAAAATTCATCTTTAAATCACCAAAATGTAACTTTTTTTTGTGAAAAGTAGCTTGAATGTAACTCTAAACCCTTGCTTAGTACATGCAGATCTATGAATATGCTAATTAGCCCCGCCTTCACTCATTCACAGCAGCTCACAGATTCATTCGGTCAACTTAGGTAAACTCTTAACTACGTCGGTCACATACCGGTAATTAATATAATTAGCCTTTTGCTTGACTATGTTATAAAACAGCTAATAACGTGTTGCTAATGTTACATGAACCATGTTCCCGTTCGCACAGCTGCCTCAGAGTCCTTAGAAATGCTTTGAACAGAAGAGGGTACTTATTTACATATGATTTGGGAACGTTCTTTAGTTCACCCATTCTGGTGTAAAATTTGGGCAGTAGTTGAAAAGTGGATGGGGTATAATTTACCTGTTGAACCACTACCATGCCTTCTTGGAGATAAATCAGTGATATCCAACATAGCAAAAAATACAATTTACCCTTATTAAAAGTGGTTGTATTACAGCTGCCAGGATGATTTTACGAAATTGGAAATGCCCAAAAACCCCAGACCTGAGGCTGAAAGACTGGATTGATGGGATGATTGAAATTGCTTCATATGAGAGCATGATGGGGAGACTGCATAATGAGGGAGAAATTAAAGAAACATAGGATCGTTTTTGGCAGCATATAAAAATGGTGTAAACGAATAAGACTGCTTAACAATTGTTTAATTTCCATGTGCTTTTGTTTTGGTTATATTCCACTGATGGTGACTAGAGGCTGAAATGTGTAATTGCCAAGGTTATTACCTTATTACTGAATAATGTGATGTACTCTGAAGTTTTGACTGTTAAACAATAAAAAAAAGTTTAATTATAAAAAATAAATGCTATGAACAATTCAGAATGTCAGTGGAGAAAGGCATATAGTTCATTAGAACATACATCATACACCCACTATATTGCTAAATCTACCAGATTTTTTTTTTATATCAACAGAAAAATATACCGGGGTAACCTGGCTTCTCTTGAGACTTCACTGCTTCAGAGCGGTCATAGTTAATGATATGCTAAAGCCTGCCAGCAAACACGTGATTGGTTACATGGTAGCTTCTGTGATGTCAGAAACACCAGCGATTTCAAACCAGCGAGAAAAAACTCTTCAATAGTGTTGACATACATTTTAAGACAATTTTTGTCTTAAAGCATATTAAAAACACCACATAGACATATAAACAACATTAAAAACTTGATTTTCACCACAGGGGGACTTTAAGAAAGACTTGATTTGCTATGTTATGACTTGATTTGTAGTGAATGATTTGTGAACTAATACATTTGGTAATACATACACACTTGTATGGCTTTTCTGACAGTGTAAAATTGCTCAGTAGCTCACCTGGTACAGCTAGTCAGCTACCATTTGATTCAAGTGAAACGAGTCATGAAAAAGAGCTCAAAGTAAGCAAAAACAGCATGGTTGCTTTAGCAAATACTTTGATGTCTCACGTTTGCTTTTGTTAAAGGGATAGTTCACTTTAAAATTAAACTTCTGTCATCATTTACTCACCCTCAAGTTGTTTCAAACCTGTATTAATTTATTTCTTCTGCTGAACACAAAGAAAGATATTTTGAAGAATGTCAGTAACCAAACAGTTGACAGTACCCATTGACTTCCATAGTAGGAAAAAAAAATACTATGGAAGTCAATGGGTACAGACTACTGTTTGGTTACTGACATTCTTCAAAATATCTTTCTTTGTGTTCAGCAGAAGAAATAAATTAATACAGGTTTGAAACAACTTGAGGGTGAGTAAATGATGACAGAATTAAAATTTAACACTATCGGATAAGTTTAGGGTAGGGTTCAGAGTAGGGACTAGGTTATTTTCAAATGCGATTAAGCACCACTCACTGGACACTTCACTTCGATACGCACAACAAGCAATGAAATAAAACGTTGCCAGATTCAAGGGTTTCAGATAAAACTGAACATGCTTTTAGCGCCACTGGAGATTTTACTTGCGAAACTGTGTAATATAATTTTGCAGTAATGCCGTCACATTCGTGTTTTTCCACTGAACCTGGGTTGACTGTTTTACATGCTAACAATCAGCACTGAAATGCAAATGTTTTCATCTATTTTACATTACCTGCTTTGTTGTTCCATTCTGAGCATAGACAGGTTGCTCTTGGGGGTGTGTCGTGTTGGTATTGGATGCTGTTCTCTGCAGGGATGGTGGCATGCCGTTGGACAGACTGCGTGGTGGGTAAACGCTGAGAGGAGGTTCTGAGGGGGAGTCTCCTGGGTCTGAAAGCTTGGGGAAAGTCAGTGAGCGAATATTACATGGGCGGTCGGCATCAATCTGTCCCCGAGGGGTCCCCACAACCCCACCCCGTTCTAAGTCCAGCAGTCCAACCAGTCCATTGGGTTTATGGAACATTCCTGCTTTGGCCTGAAGAGGAGGCGTAGTACTTGGAGAAGTGGGGCGAATTTCGGCTGGAGGAGGCTGAGGAGGCGAAATGGATGACTGCGGTTGACTCTGCAGGATATTTCGCAACTCTTCTTTGTCGTCTAGTGTCTTGAGCTCAAGTTTGTCAAAAGGGTCCTCCTCTCGCTCAAAGTCAGCTAAGTTCAGACTCTGCGGGGCCGGGTTGCTAGGTGCTGGTCGCGTCGATCCAAAAGAGGGGGCTGGGAGAGGCGTAAGGATTGCGTTGTGCCACAGGCCAGCTAAAACCGGGTTCAATGCTGGTGGGAGAACGTCCTGCTCATCAGAGGGGCGGGCTTTCTTCCCCCCAACCAATCCGACATCTGCATCCTGCCTTTCATTTTCAGAGTCCACCCGGGCGACCTCCGCCGCTCGAGCTTCGGCGGCTCGTGCTTTGGCAAGCTCCTCCCCCCACTGAACGCTCCGTCGCTCTAGACTGAAGTCATACTGGAGTAAAAGCAAAGCATTCATTATTTCTGACAAAAACACTTATATGATGGAAAGTTAGAGGGAAAATCCGACTTACTTGCAGATCTAAGAGTTTGGCATTATAGTCGGGCAAAGAGAAGCCAATGGGAAGACCCACTTTTGAGGGACAGCGGAATTTCTCATTGAGCTTGAAGGGAACATCCTCAAGGTAGCTGACGGGTCCTTGAAACATCAAGTGAAGTAACAGAGGAACAAGGAAACCAAATGAGATAAAATGAGTAATTTCAACGTTGTATTTTTAAAATATAATAAACAGTCATGATGATTGGCTGACTCACCGTTGTTGTGGATATCTGATCCAGACTTCCTCGCAGCCATTTAGAGAAACTAAAGAAATAAACAAACAACATAAATGAATACAAAATGTGGACAGTTACCTATTTTCGCTTTCTTATACTTTGGTTCTCTACAGAAGTTACTATTTTAACATAATAAATTACAATATATATATATATATATATATATATATATATATATATATATATATATATATATATATACAATATCACAAATTAAGCTATGTTTGAGACAATCTTTTGGTTATACTTTGTTACAATTTGCTGAGAAGTATCAAAAAGACTTAGAATTAGGCCTATATTGTTTAAGATAACAACAGAATTGCTTGGTCGTGTAAGTGATTATGCCAACACAATACTAAAAAGAAAAAAAGTTTGGCCTATATTATACACTACTGTTTAAAAGATTGGTGTCAGTACAATTTTGAAACTGGTTTTGAAAGTCTTTTTTTTTTCAGGCCAGGGCTATATGTATTTGATCAAAAATACAGCAAATTCAGGAATATCATGAAGTATTATAACAATTTAAGATTAAATGTATTCCCCTGATGGCAAAACTGTTGTTGTTGAATGCTGAAAACAGAAGTGATACTTTTTTTAGGTCTGTATGGTGAATAGAACGTTCAAAACTAGAAAATGAATATGAAATAAAATCTTTTGTTAAAAAAAAAAAAAAAAAAAAACTTTACTGGCACTTATAAACAATTTGATGAGCCCTGACTGAATAAAATAAATAGCATTCATTTTTTTTAACTCAATATTTTGTATATTGTTTGCATTAATTATTCTTTACATAACATTTATTCTTAAGTGTAAAATGTATGTTTAACAGTTAACCATTCCCAAAACAAATATTGGAAAAAAATACAAAGCAACAATAATAATGCATATTTGGGCATGTTGTCGTTGTTGTAGAATGATTTGATTACGTCAAAATGTTAAAATAATAAATAAAATGGCTGCATACTGGTAATCGGATACTGTCGAAAAACAATATTGTCAGATCACTAAAAAACAAAGCATAGTCCAAACAGCATTAAGTTACAAGCATTGCTTGGACTTTTCTTTTGAAAACTGTAAACACACAAGCTTCTACATTAACAGGAAGTTAACAAACTAAAACATGTCAATACTAAGCACAACTGACAATCTGCTTCATGATAACCAGGGAGGGGAACTAGCCCAAAACTGTATCACATGCTGACATACAGGCTGATAAAACCGGTTTTGAAGTCATTTCACCACCCATGATGTGTTACATAAAAAAGCATAAGAGCTGATCGTCTGTTAATAACGTTACATACAGCCAACATTTTTGTTGCGTACTAAAGACAATGAAAAATTCATACAGACAGCAAGCTAGATGAGTCCAATACCAGTTTGAATTCAACAATACATCTTTACATATACTGATGAGAAAGTCTTTCGAAGTTTATTTATTTTGAAACTGGATGATGACACATATTTCTTCCTGGCATCTTACCAAGCTAACGTTACTACGATTTTCTCTTTTCGATCTGACATGTCAATCAAATAACAAAAAGATGCATGATCTAAAACCAAAGATTTGGTACTTCAGAACTAGAGAAGCACATAAATGAATGTGGACACCTGTTTAAAAACAACTGTCTAGTTTTGTTTCAGTTCAGGTTAGTGAAGCGACCTAACAGGGCCCGACTTCCTCTGCCACCGCCCCTCAAACTGTCCCTGCGCGTCCCACCGGTGTCCTTACCAATATCTGCTCTGTCTTCAGTCTCCGAATAAGTCTCTCACTTGTCCTCGGACATACAAGCTCCGGTCGACGCTCTCAAATGAGGAGATTTACTGAAAACCGAGTATATTTCCTGCTTCATCGCGGAACGCCATCTTGGTTTGACCGCCTCCTTCGGTTCCTGTGTGACGACATGCGTTGCCACTGAATGATTACAGATTCGACCAATCAGCGAGGAGCAGTTGAGCAGACGTCATCTGTGTCGGACTTTGCACATGGGTTCAGCACGGGTTTGAAAAGGAATGTTTTGATCTATTTTAGTTTGTTGGATATTGTTGATTAGTGAACTGATATAACCATTAAGTAAAAAAATTATAAAATAGATAATCTGTGTTTGTCCATACACTTTCAAGAAGTAGATCAGTTTTACTATCTATCTATATATCTATATATCCATCCATCAGGCTACACATTAAAGAGGTGGTTGAGTATGATTTTACTTTTCTAACTTTAGTTAGTGTGAAATGTTGCTGTTTGAGCATAAACAACATCTGCAAAAACTCTGTGTGCATCTCACAACAGAACAGTTCCTAGCGATTTATAGATTACCATGACAGAATATGCTAACTCTAGATAGTTAACTCCACATCAGCAAAATAAATTCATCAACTAACCATTCAGAGATGTCCTGTTGCATTCTACATGTTGTCACTTCTTCTTGAGTCTCTCCATCTTTGTCTGACTCAGGTAACATTAACCCTTAATCACTGTTAAAAAAAAGATAACACTTAAGATGTTTGGGGTCAGACTGACCCCAAACTTTTAAAGAGCGATTGCATAAGGAAATTAATGTTTTTATATATATGGAAAATTTACGGATTTAAAGTGCAATGACCACATGTATCCAATAGAGGGCCATAGAGACTCATTCATTTTCACTTCATTTTTCTTGATGCTTCAACTTCTCCTCACAACTTTATGATATATATTTTGTGAATATTTGTTTAAACATTTTTAAATACATAAAAAATCTGTAGTTTTGTCAGAGTTAGAATTTGTTGTTGTTTTCTGATATATTTTGAATGATCTGCTTTTGCAGAATTATCAGTATGTGTTGTTATTATTATTATGCAGTGTGTGTGTATGAGATAGAAAGTTCGTTCCACTTTGGGTTTATGCTCTAGGACCAGACCTTGATTTAAATGTAATTTTTTTTAGATTTATGCCCGTTTTGATTATTTTATTGGCCAATTTATGTAAAAATGCTCTCTGTTGCAGTCACATACATTTCTGTGTTTGTGTGTGTGTGTCTGTGTGTGTGTATAAGATAGAAAGTTTGTTCTACTTTTTTTTAATGCTCTAGGACCAGACCTTGGTTTATTTGTAGAAATTTTCAGATTTATAATGGACAAACTAAATAAAAAAAGTCATTTTTTTTCCATTTTCCCATTCTATTTCAATGTGGGGTCATTTTGACCCCAAACACCTTAAAAGGTAAAAAAAAAAAAAAATGACACACCTTTAAAATAAACCAAATAAAGCCCAGTTTTTTTGTGCATGTTTAGATTATATTATAATTTTTATTTAGGAAAAGTACAGAGTTCCATGCCTCTGAAATGAAGGTAACACTTTTAAAAAATGAAGGAAAAGTCCAGTGGGGTCAGCCTGACCCCAAACAGTTTCTGTCACTTTAGTGTGTCTGCGTGAGGTAATCTGAGCTGCTAACACAGGAGCTCTTGAAACCCCGCCCTCTGTGCAGCTCGTTTGCATTTAAAGGGCCAGACACAAACCGGTGCGTTTTTGCAAACCCTCAAAAATCGACAACTTTAACATGCTATATAAAAATATCTGTGGGGTATTTTGTGCTAAAACTTCACACACACACAATCTGGGGACATCAGAGATTTATTTTACATCTTGTGAAAAGTGCATTTTACCACCCCTTTAAAGTTTGACCAAACCAAAAAACTAATTAAATAGACATTATGCAAAGTAGCTTATTTTGACACAATAAGAATGATTGATATACAGGCCAACATAGTAAGGCTTTTTTTTAGGGAATTTTATTTTATTTCCCCTTACTTTTCCATTTTAATCTTATTTTATTAGTAGTATTTTTAAAATCTATATTAAATCTATATTATTTCTTACGTTTACATACTTAAATCGACAAACTCTTCTCCCCTTAATTCCCATATTATATATATATATTAAAAATATGGGAATTAAGGGGAGAGGAGTTTGTCGATTTAAGTATGTAAACGTAAGAAAGTAATATAGATTTTAAAAATACTACTAATAAGATAAGATTAAAATGCACATTACTACCTATGTATTAATGCATAACATGTGCTGTGTAGGCTACATATGTAATACATACAAAAGGGTTAAGCCTAGTCCGAGACTAAAAAATGTTTGAGCTGTTTTAACTCGAAATAACTTGCAGTGACATATGATATGAGATATGAGAGTGCCATTGCTTTGTCAAGATGCACACCAGTAATGTTTTCTTCAGAGGCACGTTTATAAAAGCTACTTAAATATCCTAATTAAACTAAGGAATACCAGGCATAATCTAAACCCTGTTTGTGAAACCGGGCCTAAAAGTGTATTTACAGTTGAGTGTCTTGCGTCATGACGCACACGCGTAAAGACGTGTTCAGGCACGCACTGTGATAACCGGAAGCATCAATAGACGCGATTGAGAAACGGCGAAAGAAATCATCACCTGTCGATATCGTTCATATATGTATCTCTACTGCGCTCTCTTTAATCTCCATATCCCACTACCATAACGCCCATACCATTACGTTAATTCGCTGTCGAGTCGGTCTGGACGGATAAAGCAGAGTTTGCAGTGTAATTCTGTGCGCAAACGGGGGGTTTTGAAGGTGCGTTGAAGCCTCGCACCAGAACAAATGTAAACAAGCAGCTGATCAGCTGTGCGGCCGAAGAACCGCAACGAAACGGCGTGATGACAGCGACCTGCAGGGTTTGACAAACATATTCTGCACCATATAAAGCGAGTTTAGAGGTTTATTTGCATGCTGTAGAGTTTTTAGACGTTAGGGCAGTACACGAGGACAACTCCCGACCCATCGCCTTCACCTCCATTGCGGGCAGCAGCAGATACAGAACAAACGGCTGCTTTATTTTTGTACTGTTTGTAAGGGCGTTAAATTGATTGATTTGTCTTTATTTCTGCTTGAAGACTGGACAACTTCACGGCTAACAGGAAAAGCAATAGGATTCGAGAAATAACAAAGGAACATTGAGGTTAACAATCCCTTCTGGGCCCCAAGGAATAAATAAATATCAGCAACGTATTGATATTTACATGAAGCTGGAAGTTTAAGGAACTCAAACATCACATTTCCTGGGGAGCTGCGCTGGTAATTAACAGTCTATAAACGTTTTTATTTATCAGAATGTTTTTGCATAGTTTTTGCTTACTAATCTAATCATAAATTTGTAAACAAGTGCTTTTGTTTTTTCTTTCTTTTTGCAATTTTCTTTACCTATCTCTCCCTTTCTCTATCCCCCCCCCCCCCCCCTCTAAATATATATATATATATATAAATATATAAAATCACATCTAACAAAAGTTTACGATGTTTACATAATGTGTATATATAATTTATTACATATAATGTCTGTGTGTGTACACTGTATATCTTTTTAGTAGTAATACCTCTGTTAATACCACTATGCATAGGCCGAAATAATGAGTTGTGCAACAAGATATTATGACATTATTGTTGTCATAACGGAATTGGTAAAAAAAAAAAAAGAACTCCACATTTTCTTTGAATCCACAGTAAGGCTGAAGGATCGGGACTGTCATGGCACACCAGCAAATGCCGAGCTCTCAGAAGGCTCTGATGCTGGAGCTGAAATCCCTGCAGGAGGAGCCAGTGGAAGGTTTCCGCATCACTCTGGTGGAGGAGTCGGACCTCTACAACTGGGAGGTGGCCATCTTTGGCCCTCCAAACACACTTTATGAAGGGGGCTACTTCAAGGTAAGCCTGAAAAACGTTATTGAATGCTTACCATCGGACCAGGATGTTTCGAGTCAGATCAACAATCGCAGTTTTTATAATTATATTTAATTTGATAGTATATCTCACACCCCATGTTCTCCCATGTTTTGCAATCTCTAGTTCTTCTCTCCCTGGTGGTGTGTTCCTTATACTCTAGATCTCTATTTATAGCCTTGACAGATATTAATGACATCTCAATATGAGAGCTAAATAGAGAAGGACAGTGCGTTTCAACCATATCCCCCATAGTTATTTATTCTCAGTGGAATATTATCAACTGCAATTGCAATAGTCAGTACTTTCACAGTGACGCATCATCATCAACTTTACCACAATATAGTTCCTCGGCATTCCTTCAGAGTTATATTATTGTATCATAACAATGCCACAGGTCACAGTCTTAGGGGATGTTAGTTTTGGTATTTTGAGTTTATGGTAGCAATTCAGTTTGACGGATTCATATAGTTTTGAAATGTGTCTTTATTGTGCACATAAAAATAAAATACTTTTTTCAGTCCCTTAAAAAGATTTGTTTGTAGGTTGATTCCCTCATGAGTTTTTAACACCCATGTCTGAATTGTAAAACATTAATTATTTTAATGTGGTCCATTTTAATGTGCTTTTAGCTGGGTGATATATGTGATTCAGCTTGTTTCGAGGAAGATTATGGTATCTTTGTGAGCACAGGCTTGGGTTCCACCCATCAGACAAAGTATTTGCATGGATATAAATTTAGCATCTTTGGGGAACAGCATTTCTAGTTTGTTGTACATCAAATGTAATGTTCATTTTACTATAAAATTTATTCAAGGTTTTCTGTTTTCTAGCTTCAAAGAGCTGTATCGCTGGTTCCCATTTATTCCTAATTATCCCTAATGAAGTTAGGTTACATCAGGTTGTTGATTTCTAAGACTTTCTAAGTTCTTTGACTGTGACACAGATCTTCATTAACGCTGTCACAGTCACGCTACACTTAAGCACTAGCCAGTTCATCTAGTCTGACACATAATCAGCAGGATTTCCACGCGCAGAGAAGCCGCAGCACCGCACTCATGTTCAAAGCAGTAGTTCACCCAAAAATGACAATTCTCTTATTGTCTGCAGGGCTTCGAACATCAAAAAATATGCAGAAGCAGTAAAAAATTACCCCAAAAATAGTACATATTACTTTGGGAGTATATTCCAAGTCCTACAAGTCATACAGTATGTTAGCTTGTTGTGAGTTTTCACTGTTATTCACTGCAAAGTGCAAACCATGACAAACCTGTCATAGCTCTACTTGGTAATCAGTTCCTAAATCAGACTTATTGTCGCTCTATTGTAACTCGCTCAATTATCTGGTTGGAGTGACAGGAGGGGAAGATAAATAATATGTTTGTCTTTTAAGCTTGAAAGAAATTTTTTATTGTGTCTGAAAGCTAGTGCACTGTTCAAAATTTCTCCTTTTGTTTTCCATGTGAGAAAGAAAGTCGTATTGGTAAATAATGTCGAATTTTCATTTTTGGCTGAACTAGTCCTTTAAAACCGTATTTATACATAGCCAAATAACCTATAACTGCTCTCACAGCGATTGCAGTTGTTATAACTTAACTCAAAGCCACAATCACTTTCAAAATCACTATTGTTATAATAACCACAATCACAAAAGTCAGCACAAAATAGTATTATAACAACAGTGGACTGAAGGGAGTGCAGCATTTAACACAGCACTGCACTGTTTAGTTGAACTGCACTGTCGTCTCAAGCTCCCTTTTGGCACCATATCAGAAACCTGATGAAGAGTACATGATGTTGAGATTCATGCGGATTATATTTATACCAACCCTTTTAGTCTAATGTGTCCTTTCCATTTTGAGACTGATTTATAACGGCTCATTTACTAGCTATAATACGGCTCACATGCAAGCTAATAATGCTCCATGTCTTTTTCCCCAGGCCCATATAAAATTTCCTATTGACTACCCCTACTCTCCTCCGACTTTCCGATTCCTCACCAAGATGTGGCATCCAAACATCTATGAGGTGAAAATGCTTGTGTGCGCGTGCATTTGATGCATGTTTACTGCACCACCAAATGGATTACAACAGCTTAAAACGTACTTTAGTAATCGTATAGGAACAATGGTGCAATTGTTGCTTAATATACATCTCTCAACCCCAGAATGGCGATGTTTGTATTTCCATCCTCCATCCTCCTGTGGATGACCCCCAGAGCGGAGAGCTGCCCTCGGAGCGATGGAACCCCACACAGAATGTCAGGTATTAGGGTGAAAATACCCACAATTACCCACAAATCGCCCTGAATGACTATGGGTAGACACTACTGTCACTATTCAGAAAAGGTGCATCAAATTCTGTCTACTCACCCTCGTGTTGTTTCAAACCTGTGTGAATTTCATGCTGAACACAAAAGAAGATATTTTGAAGAATGTCGGAAACCAAACAGTTTCTTGGCCCCATTGACTTCCATAGTATTTTTTTCCCCACATACATCAGTTGTTTGGTTACCCATATTCTTAAAAATATATTCTTTTGTGTTCAGCAGAAGAAAGAAATTCATACAGGTTTGGAAAAACTTGAGGGCGAGTAAATGATGACAAATTTTCATTTTTGGGTGAAGTATCCCTTTATTAAAAGTGACAGTAAAGATATTTATAATGTTACAAATAAGTTTCAAATAAATGCTGTTCTCTTGTACTTTTCATCAGAGAATCCTGAAAAAAAGATATTAAAACACCAACATATTAAGTAGCACAACTGTTTTCAATATTGATAATAATAATAAATGTTTTTTGGGCACCAAATCAGCATATTAGTATGATTTCTGAAGGATCATGTGACACTGAAAACTGATGCTGAAAAATTCAGCTTTGACATTACAGGAATAAATACAATTTTCAAATGTATTAAAACGTTTATTTTAAGTTGAAATATTTCACAATATTACTGTATTTTTTTATCAAATAAATGCAGCCACAATGAGCATACGACACTTATTTAAAAAAAAAAAAAAAAGTACCTACCCCAAACTTATGGTAGTGTGTGTGTTTGTTTGCAGAACAATCCTGTTGAGCGTGATCTCACTGCTGAATGAACCCAACACCTTTTCTCCTGCAAATGTGGACGCCTCAGTCATGTTTCGCAAGTGGAGGGACAGCAAAGGCAAGGACAAGGAATACGCAGAGATTATAAGGTACCATCACTTTATCATTTAAATTACTTGCATAAAAAAATAAAACAAAGTCAGCTTTTTCCATCAAATTATATTAAGTTTAAAGGTTAGTTTTTTCCTGCTCTTGAATTTTTAATACAAATAAGATTTTGCCGTACCAATTTCACAGTTATTTATTTTGCATTTTTATTTGCTTCAACGCACAATGTATAAAGTGCAAACGCATAGTTAAATTATTAATATATTATTTGAGATGCCAGCTAAAGTTTTTTAACTCTTCAGTGTATAACTTTTCCTGCACTGTCTGTGCTACTACAGAACTGAATAATATTTCAAAGTGTGTGGCTTGTTGTATCAGTCTTACAATTGTAGCCTATTGAACTGTAAAACGTGTAAACAAAAATCCATAGACGTACTTTGAAGAAGGGGAACTAAGACATTTCTAGAGATGAGAATGTCATAGAGACATGTATGCTTTTGACCGTTTATCAGTGAAGCTTAATTAATTTGTTGAGTGCAGTGATCAGAGATTCATCAACATCCACACAAAAACTCACTAGCAACTGTATAGCAATGCTCTAACAGCAACATGAGGATCTAGAGCATAGCAGCGCTGCTTACATATTCTTCAGGAAATGCCAAAATTGAATTATACCATTGAAGTTGGCTGAGATCTAGAGTAAACATTGACTGAGGCCAAATTTTGGCCCAACACGCTTCCATTGCACCATCCCACTGAAGTTTAGGACATACTGTCCTGAGTGTCTTTGTTTCCCTAAGTTTTGGCAAGTAAACATTAGTGAAAAATGTTGAACTTGTCTCTTATTGACAGTCTTTTCTAACAAAACATCCCTCAGTAGAAAACTCAATGATTAGCTTGTTCTTTGGAAAAAGAAGTGAAATTATACAGTAACGTTTAAAGCGTTTCAGCATCATTACACCAGTTTTCAGTGTCACATGATCCTTCAGAAATCATTCTAATATGCTGATTTGCTGCTTAAGAAACATGTCTAACATTATTAGGCAGCACAACAGTTGTGCTGCCTAATTTTTTTGTGGAAGCTGCAATACTTTTTCCATGATTCCTTAATGAATAGATAGTTCAAAAGGACAGTATTTATATGAAATAGAAATTATTTTTGATAAAATTATAAATGTCTTTACTGTCACTTTTGATCAATTTAATGCATCCTTGCCGAATCATTTCTTTACCTTTCGAAATTATTTGGTTTGTAAGTTTTTTTTTTTTGTTAGTGTATATTTGTAGACTGTGGTTACATTTAGAGCTGTAACAATAAACTGAATTGATTTTCTGACACTGTGTCTGCGTCGTGCACAGGAAGCAGGTGATGTCCACTAAGGCAGATGCAGAGCGGGATGGAGTAAAAGTACCAACTACGCTAGCCGAGTACTGCATCCAGACCAAAGTGCCTTCCCACGACAGTAGCTCCGACCTGCTCTACGACGATCTATATGACGACGATATAGAGGAGGATGATGATGACGATGACGAGGCAGAGGCCGTTGGGATTGGCAGCGAAATGGGCGGGGACTGTTTTGGCGACGAAGACGACTCTGGCAATGAGGAGTCTTGACCTCCTTCAACCGTTTCCGTGACACTGACCTTCGCCCTCTCACTATTCTTTACCCCGAAAGCCTCATGTTTCAGATTCTCTTTTCTCTTTTTCCTATGCTTAAAGCTTTCATTTTTCACTCTGTTCCAAAAACCTTCAGATCTCTGTCCTTACAGCACCTCCCAGTTCCTCAGTAAAGTACACTATGGGTTCATAAAACCAGTCATTTGTAGTTACATTTCACATCCCACCTTCTCCTGCCTCTTAACCTCAGGGCTTTTGGATATTCAGAGCTTGTCAGGCCACCTTAAACATGTTCATTTAAAAAAAAAAAATATTAAAAACTTTAAGGGCTAGTTCCCACAAAAATTTAAATTCTGTCATGATTTATTCGCCCTCGTGTTGTTCCAAAACCTGTTGGACATTCTTTCTTCCGTGAAAAAAAAAAAAGAGACATTTTGAAGGATGTTTGAGCTGCTTTTTCCCATAGGTTATAACCAAAAACTCTGAATACGCCTATTTTCCTGCTATATAGTAGGTGTAAAACAGTGCGTGAGAAGAGTAGTATGTCTGAATTCATAGTATTGATACAGTAAATATCCGGATGACCTACTACTTCCAGCGAGATTCTAAAGTGAGCATCTGATGGACGCTTTACTATCCCATGAGGATATGTATGCTGTGTTGCCTCACTGCCGTTCACAAGTAACATGACAGTTGTGAAGTTCGTTCTTCGTCAAACGTACCATGCGATTTCAGACAAGCTCCTAAAACGACACTAAAAACAGCATTATAGTATGACTAGTGAGCTATATTCTAAATATTTTGTAGCCATACGATTGCTTCAGAAGAGGAATAGGCCAAAACTTAAGTTGTTATTCATTCTAAACTTTCATTTAAGGATTCATGTGCCAAATTTGCTTGATTCTTGCGTGTTTCGTAACCGAATTCAGTCTGCCAGTTTGAATCAATGGAGCCTCACAGGTTTGGAATGACATGAGGGTGAGTAAATAATGATAAAAAAAATATATATATTTGAGGTAACTAACCCTTTAAACTCAACCATTAGCTAGTTATGCCTGGTAAAATCACCAACCAATGAATGTTCTGTTCTTTTCCCAGATTTTCAAGTATGTACAGATTCTTCATAACTGTCTTTACAGTATAGGGCTTCACTGATTCCACTCTACAGTATGTACCTAATTTACCACTTTTCCACAAAAAAAGGTAAGTATTCAAGGGTGGAAAAAATGGACAATGAATAGACTGTTTCTTCCTCATAAAATTTAAGTGTCATCATTTTGACCAGCCATCCACATCAGCAGGGTCACCTTCACAACTACTAACTACATACACCCTTTTATGCGCAGCTCGTACCCCCAAATCACTTAAGCTTTTTGAGCCATTAAATCACGGTGTCAGATTATATGGCACATGAAGGTGCTTTCAAGTGCTCAGCAACACAAGCATTACAACTACTTCCAGCACACCTTCATTCGCTGACCCAGAAACTATGATGAGACTGTTTAAGTCACTACGATGATGTCCCACGTTTGGCTGCGAATATTTGATCCACCGATTTTGGCTGAAGGTAATCATACTGTTATGCTTTTAAGCGTACACACACACTCTTGGTAAGTGATCACGTATGACTGTCTGAGCTGCTGTACCAAACCATTTCTATTTCTCCTTTTTCCTCACTGATTTTGAGGATAATCTTGGGTGTTTAAGTTCGGGGTTTGAGATCAGTGACTGCTGAGGACATTTCGCTTACCAACGGGAGCCCTCTCATCCCCCGGTCTTATGCTTTTTTTGCGTTGGCCACGGTGGGCCGTAGCTTTCAAGAGCATGCTTGTGTGTTTTAATGTGTTTTATATGATGTGTCAATCATCCAATGAGGCACGCGAATCCCTAAGGTCTCATTAATGGGGGTGGAAGCGTATACGTTTATGCACATGGGGTCTCAGGTACACCTTTATTCCCGCAAACCAGCCAAGGACACGGATGCTGATTCCTCGTCCTACGAAACCCCTCCAAAAGGGAGTGTGGATCTGAGGATCTTGAGGGAACGGTGCTCTCTTATTCTGCCGAGCATCTGGAACTCACTGAACTATCAAGAACAATCGTTCCCGACTCAATCGCTCTCTTGAACCTCTGGACTATGAGCCATGGGGGCTCAACAGGGACGTGAATCGATTAAAACGGACTGGATTTTTCACGTTCAGCAAGAGACTCTTGGTGTATTTACACCCCTGTGCACAGCAAAACAAGTTCATTTCAAAGTGTTGTGACATTAGTCGACAGTGGATTTGTCTTGAAGGATTTTATTATTTGTGTCATGATTGTGTTTTTAATGTTTCATTAAGGATTTTTTGTTTTTCATATGCTAATTCTTAGACAGGATTTGTGGTCCTGATCAAAACAGCTGAATTCATTATTTGCTCTTAAGTTCAATGCATTTCCTTTTTCTTGTAATGTTGTTAAAGGGAATATCATTCTAAAGATTCACGTAAAGAAGAATGGAAAAACAGTAAGAATGAATCTAAATTGATACCTATTTCTATTCTAAACATAAGTATTTGAGTTGTGTGGTGGAGGTGCGGGTGGGGTGGGTGGGATGTCCAGTATGATCATTTTAAGACTGTGCTTGTATGATCACGATTCAATTCATTTTTGTTTGTGTGTATGTACAGGAGTTAATGCTCCTTAGCAATTAAACCATTAGACAACACATATAGATGCTTTCACTTCATGACAGTGTTGTACTTATTAACTAAAATTATTTTAAAAAAAATTGTTCATTGAAATAGAGCAACTAACCTTAGCAACTAAAGTTTAAATGTAAGTACTAAAATAATTTAGAAATATATTTTTTAACACTAGTAAAAAAAAAAAGACAATTAAAAATGAAAATAATAAAAGCTAATTTAAAATATTATTAAAAGCTATAATATATAAAGAATACTAAAACAGCACTGGTTCATGAGCATTGGTTTTTTATTTACTGGTTTCATTATAATTAATTTAGGACAATCGGCATGAGTCCACAAAATAACTTGCATACAATTCATAAATAATTTCCGATTCACTTCCTCAATTACTAGTCACCTAAACTGCAACTTGGAAAACATTTAAAGTACGCAGAGAAACTTTTGTGGGGAAAAAAAAAAGTGATATAATTAGATTGTATAGTTTGGTGTATAAAAAGTGACCAAAGACCACTGTCTTCTCTCGCAAGACTTGCCTTAAAGAAAATGTTCAGGTTAAATACAATGCAAGTTTTATGAGGCACACTGTTGATTACCACACAACTTTTTTTTTTTTTTAATTGTATGTTTATGGTGTCAAAACGCATTTACAAGCCTGGTAGAGGAAGCCTTCAGTGCGGGTTTTTTTTTGTAGAGTGACTCAAAATAATTTTCTGTGGTAATTAGCAGCTTGGCGTCATTAGAGCTTAACTTGTATTGAACCCTGAACATTCTTTGAAATGAATGGCAGCTTTGTTTTGTTTGTTGGTGGAGATGTAGTGGTTGTGAGTTTATCTTAACATTTTTAACTATGTGGAAGCAATTTATTATGAGTTCAAATTAAATTCAAGTAGAGACGCAAAAAGGACGGATGTCAAATGTCTCTTTACACATACATAATTTGCACTATAACAAATTTATAAAGATGAATGCAAGTATTCAACTCTGTCAGTGTCTAAATGTCAAAACCAAGTGTAAATGTTACTGTTTGCCCTGTGTTTCTAGATGCCGCTGTGCTGCTGTAAGTGTGTCCTGTAAATCCTCGTGTTTTGCCAGCTTGCAGGCTTCCTCTAGTTTTGACCAGCGGTAATCCTGGTGTTCTTCTGAGAGAATGACCTGTGTGTTTGGGTCACGGAGCTCTGCCAACCAGTAGAGGACTTCTTTGTCCTTTCCTCGGACCTGATAGCGTAACCTCTGCAGGAAGCCATCGACAATATGCAGGTGATCTTTACCTAAACCCGCTTCTTCCTGCGTTTCTCTCAAGGCGGTGGTGAAGTCGTCCTCTCCAGGGTCAACATGACCTTAGAGGGGGAGGACAATGTTATTCTTCCAGTAACAATACTAAGAAATTGCAGATAGCCACATGGTTTTTACTGATAGGCCATGTGACAAACTGTAAGAAGTCCTAGTTGATTTAAAAAATAATAATAATTTCATATTTAAAATAGAAAAATGCCTATTGTAGATGATTTACCTTCTAGGTATTTGTTATTTTTGTAGAATTAGTCCCTCTCTCTCTCTTTGCTTCTGGTCATGTGACTTAAAGGTAGGGTTGGTCACTAAGTTAAGTGGTCTAAATAATGTATGTGTATATATCGTCTGTGGAAGGCGCAGGACCATAAAATGTTCGTCCAATCCTACGATGTCCTACCTGCCTGTCAACGTATGTACTTTAATACCTCCGGCGCGCTCTGTACTCGCAATGACATCACACGTCATCGGTGCGTGTCGTGCTATCTAGAGTTAGACAGATGTGTCACCGAGCACCGCAAACGAAACAGCAGTAACATTTTACAGTTCCCCATGAACCAAAGCAACCAGTTTATGCTGCTTTCACACCATAACTACTGTAATTTGGAAGAGTTTGAAACCCGTGACGTTATACTCGGAGCGGTTCATAAACTCGAATTTATGCGTTTCAATGGCAACAGCAACACTATCGACGCCGAAATGAATCTGCAGCAGTCAGGTGGTACAGGTCAGTTCTCTTTAAGCAGTTTATAATCATTATTATTGCAATGACGTGGTTTGAGACGGCATCTCTCATCTCGTGCTCTGAAAGGATGGTGGGGTCTTATACTTTCAAAGCTAGCTTGCTCTTGCTAGCCACTGCCTACCCTACCTTTAATCACCAGTAATTTTGGCAGCAGTTGTGGTTTACTTTAATACCGCAGCAAAATGTTTTTATTTATTTACTTGAACTGTAAATTTGTGTAAATCTTCATTTCAAGTGAGGAGATATACATATATATATATATAGGTGGAGGATCTTATGGTAATGCCTTATGGACTCATTTTCTGTTAGTAGAGATAGCCTAGACTTTGTTGAAAATAACCCATAATATGTTCTTTTAAATTGGCAGAACTAAAGGTAAATCTTGTGGCTTCAAAGGAAATTGATACTATAGTCCAGTGAGTTCAACACTAAAAAGCATCATGAGAAGCTGTGAGATGCACCTTTGGGTGGTGTCCAGTGGTGTTCTCCATAGGATGTCTGCAGCAGCAGGAACTCTATATTATCAGGAGGAGGGTGCTGGGCCAAACGCCGAAAAATGACAAATCCACATGCCCGCAATGCCATGACCTGGAAATACACACTCTAGTAAAGCACATGCAACTGTCAATTATAGTTTTAAAAAACAAACATGTTTTTACTTTGCTTTCTTTGTTAAAATTATATATGTATTAAAATCATAATTTGAGATGAGACAATGTTTGACAAGGTCTATCATAGCTGATTTATCTTTTAGATATTTTTATTTATTTAGATCTTAGAATAAAAAAAATATTGGTAAAGCACATGCAACTGTCTTACAGTTTTCACACAAAATTGGTTTCACTGTGCTTTCTAAAAGGAAACACTGCAAAATACCTACCTAACATAACTACTCTTTTAAACTTTGATTTGTAGAATCCCTGCGGAGAAAACCACATTAAACCGTCTTAGCAGGTCTGTTTGATGGTTTTATAGGAGTTCCAAAGTATTTACTGTCATATTTAGCACATCGCATGGCAATGGATACAAATGAAAAACAAATAGTAGACAATTTGGGCAAAAAACTTTTAAACCACCTGGTTTAAAATTATTTTTGCCCACGGCCACAGGTAATGCGACCTACAAGTCTCTTGAAAGCGTTTTCAGTTATTTATATACAAATTGTGGGTTAGAAATAATAATTAACTAAATCGGACTCGTAAGTGCAACATGCATGTACTTCCTAATCTAGACAAAACAGCAGGCTAACACCATTCAATAGCTAATCTTAAATTATGGCTTGTTTTAATTTAAGAAATTATTCCACTTACGTCTAGCCGATAGAATGTTACTTTTTGTTTAGAACAGATGACACATAACCTTGTAAATTAATAAGCGACTGACACATGTACAAGAGCAAAATATGAAGGCTACTTCCTGTTTTGATTGCGCAGCTGTAGCGCAAAGATGATGTACAAGAGTACGCAGTCAGAGTCGCTCTCTGATTTGCTACCTAAGTGGAAATTTAAATAATAGGAGTCTAGGCATTTTATTGTCTGTTTTTAAAGGTAAAACATATATAAAATGTTATTTGGATGGGAAAGGACGTATTATTTACAAAAAAATAAAATTGGTTTAAATAATGTGATATGATGGCACTAATAGTTGGGCAAATTACAATCAAATGCAACTTTAAACTTTAAAACTTCCTTTTGGTATGTTAGATCTCAAAGTGTATTAATCTGTCAGTTAATGATCATATGACGTTAAGTAGTTTTATGCATTTAACATAGATAATGTTGAGCGCGTTGAGTGGGTCCTGGCCTGCAGGGCTGATAGTGCTGGACGCAACACCCGGTGGGCTCGAGATAACCGGATCCTTCAGACCAGGAGACATTTAAACGTTACTGGACGCACATGTCACAAGATTCACAACGACAAAGACAAGGTAAAACTCTATTAAAATTTTTGCTCAGCAATGTCCATATATATTAGCATATATGTAGGCTACAGTTAAAAAGTGAATTTAAATGATTGATTAAAACGATTAAATGTGTTAAATGCGAATGCATTTGGTCTTTTTAACTGATATGAAACGTGGTTTGAGAAGCCAAGCTGATTTATCTTATAGATATTTGTTCTATTACAGACCTATTTGTATTCACTTTAGAACAATATCAGGCTACTGTATACAAAATTTGATAGTATATAATACAAATTTAGAATTGTGTATATTTTATTTGTAGCTAACTAGAAGGCCTATGGTTTATATAATATTGCACAAAAAAAAAGCCTAATATGCAGGCAACTTTTTATTTTGATGAAATGTGTGTGTTTATGTATATATATATATCACATGTAACAAAGTTTGTAAATATAAAATATATTTGTGTATATGTAAAGCATATATAGGCTATGCATGTATACATACACATATATTTACAAACTTTGTTACATACTGTTAAAGTGTGTGTATATATGTATACACACACATTTTTATGTAAATGTATAAATGTATGATTTGACTGTGTGTGTGTGTGTTTTTATATATATATATTATATATACTATATATATATATATATATATATATATATATATATATATATATATATATAGTAGTGTCACTGAAATTATTTATTATTTTGGTGACTAGTAGGTGGATTGCATTGAAATAAGTGAGTTTTATTTATAAAACTGTTTCCACAGAAGGCATAATTAAAACCCCACCAAATCCATGGATGAAAAGAAGCCTTCTCGTTTGTATTTTATCGGCAAGAAAGAAGATCTCATTCAGGCCAAGAGAATGACTGTAACTCTGGACGGAAGAGACATTCTTATTATATATCATCAGAGAACTTTCCATGCAATGGACCTGCAGTGCTACCGTGAGTAGCATGAAAAGCATCTTTGCTTATTTTTCTGCACTAGAGGGAGACAAAGTAGCAGACTGAGCACTGTAGCATTGCTGTTGAGCATGTGTGCCAACTATAATACTAACAGCATATAAGCACAGAACCAGTGGTCATTTGCTCAGGTCAGATGATTCTATATGTCTGCTAACTTTTTTTCTTTTTTTTTTAACAGATGCTGGCAGTAGCTTGGAGACAGGAGATATTGAGGTAAACCCATTTCTGCTCAAGCAGCTGAATCAGTCAGTGATCCATAGAAGCACTTGAAACGCTTTGTTACCTCCCATTTGAACTTTGACCCTGTTTAATGTTTCATGCTTAGGAAATCAACAACAAGCACTGTATTGTGTGTCCAAAGCACAAGTATAAGATCACTCTGGCTGAAGGTGAGGGGATATACAAGGCCAAAAACCCCATGGAAGAAGACTCTACCCTGCGGTGGTATTCCAAAGGCATAAAGCAGAGAGTGCACGAAGTGACGGAAGTAGACGAAGACATCTTTGTGACGTTGTCCAATTGCCCCGGGTGGATTGAGTCAGACTATTATCAGACTGAGACGGGCAGGGCAGAACTGAAAAAAGAGCAGGAGTCGAAAGATGGAGAAGCAGACGTGAATGCAGATGAAGACTTTTAGTCTGGCAGCAACAGTGAGACGAGAGCTTCAGAGATCCTAAGGGAACTGCATATATTAAGATTGATGATTTCAGAGTCAGTCTACTTGAATAAAACTGTGATTTGACATCATGAATCAAAAAAATATCATACCTTTTTTTGTGACGGTGCCAGGCTCTCTGTACACCTCCATGATTCATAGTGATGCCTGTCTTTCAGCCCAATTTTCTCAACTGAACAATGACATAATGTTAGTTTTTGCAAAAGGGGAAGTTGTTTTGTATTAGATGAAAATGTGCATTCTTAAATGGATTAAAATATATATATATATATATATACCTTTATATATATATATATATGTATAGTATATGTATATGTATAGTATACAGTATTATACAGTATGTATATTTGTGTATATATGTACCGGTATATATACTTTTTACATATATGCATTTAACACGCTTTCATCCAAATCCACTGCTTTCAATGTATTTTTGATACATTTCCTGAGAATGCTCTACTGTTTTAGTTACAGGAATGCAATAATAATAGTAAAATATAGAAAATAAGATATTAAAGATGTTTTGATTCATGCACAAATATTTCACTTGGCATTCGATTATTATTTCATGCATGAAATATACTGCAGAGAAACAATGACCATCAGCTTCAGGCAAGCCGAAAGAGTAAATGGCAAAGTGCCAGAAATTAGACAGTCTTGGCATACATCATAATTAATTTTCATATTATAATAAATAATTCCATTTGTTTGGCTCCTGAATTCCTAGACATCGTTCATAATTGTGTAATTATGTGAGGGCCTTTGTTGGAATGGTTTTACAATCATAGTCTGAATGTGTTGTCTAATTGTCTCTCATCTGATACACTGACACCTAAAAATTGCCACATTAGACCCAGCGGAGCACAACTCGAGACGAGCCCTTCTCCCCAACGTCAGTCACAAACCCATCTCACCCTTGGTTGCCAAGTCTCGGGTTGTCCCGTGGAATTGGGCTTCTTTTAAACTTTTTCCCGCTGACTTTTTTCCTCCCCTGCGGGTTAAAAGGTTTGACATATTGCATAAATTCTGTTTGACAGAAATGCTTGTTTTGAAAGATGTTATATTCTACCAATGATAAAAATCAGTGGCTAGAAGCTTTCTGAAGAAGGGCCGCGTTTATGATCACAACAATATAGGCCTAGTGGTTTTCAATTTGCAATGCAGTGACTGTAAAATATGTATTTTAGGTGTGGGAATGGTATGTTTTGATATTTGGGTTATGGCCATCAGGCTATTTTTGATTGGCCATTGGATTTTCTTACAAAGACCTGGCAACCTATTCCACACCTCTGATTTGTACTTTACAACTGACCCTTTTGCTCCTCAGGACAGTGGGTCCAAGATCAACGCTGAACCACCAGCAGACCTCTTAGACCAATGGACACTGTTGGACTGTGGGGTCGCAGATAACGTTTGACCTATTGAGTGTGGTTAGTATGGCATTTACTTTACACAACCGTGGGTTTTGAAATATGACTGCTTATTATTGCTGTTATATTGTGCTGATGCATACTTGTGTTAGCCTGTATACTTTGGTGAGTGTTTTGAGTATGCTTTAATAATGTGCAGTTCTTAACTCTGCAGACCGTTCGCAAAGACTAGTTAGTAACTCTTTAGTTACTGTTGCTATGTGTGACAAGCCACACCGCTCTCACACCACGTTCTTCTCACACAGTGAAACATACATCGCGGAGCAGAGAGGACACTGACAGACAGGACAGACCAGGTTACTTGTGATATGAAACAAGGTCTCAACTTTCAAATTTTGGTAATTTTTTTAAGAAATTTAAACAATAAATAACGTTTTGTGGCTCTTTAATGTGTTGTGACAGTTTGCTGTAGAGCCTCTTAAAGGGGTGGTTGATCATGATTTTTTTTTTAACTTTAGTTAGTGTGTTGCTGTTTGAGCATAAACAACATCTGCAAAGTTACGAAGTTCAAAGCAAAGAAAGATATTTGCTTATAAAGAAATAGTTTTTTAAGGACTACAACAAACGGCTGGTAGGGACTACATGACATTCCTCCTGGGTTAGTGACATCAACCCTAAAATTTACATAAACCCCGCCCCCGGAAACGCGATTTATAGATTATCAAGACAGAATATGCTAATCAATGACTAGAAGATAACTTACACATAAGCTACATAAATTCATCAACTAACCATTCAGAAATGTCCTGTTGCATTCTATGTGTTGTCACTTTTTCTTGAGTCTTTACCTTCTTGTGTGAGGTACAAGGACACAAGCTGTTGAAGCTCCGCCCCCTGTGCCGGGAGCAGCAGCTCATTTGCATTTAAAGGGACAGACACAGAAACGGTGCGTTTTTGCTCACCCTCAAAAAGCGACAATTTTAACATGCTATATAAAAATATCTGTGAGGTATTTTGAGCTAAAACTTCACATACACACTCTGGAGACATATTATTACAAATACTTATTTTACATCTTGTGAAAAGAGCATTATACCACCCTAAAGCTGCTCGTGGACCGATCATCTCTTCCTTCTAGTTAATTTATAGTCTAGTCAAGTCAAGTCACCTTTATTTATATAGCGCGTTTTTTACAATACAGATTGTATCAAAGACAGACCTTTATTGAATACTTGATTCTGATTGGCCAGTAGGCCTGTATCACGTTCACTTATTTACACTACTGTTCAAAGGGTTATGGTTGGTACAATTTTTTAAATATTTTTCAAAGAAATCTCTAATGTCGCCAGGGATGCATTTATAGATTAAAAAATACAGTAAAACCAGTGATATTGTGAAATTTTATTACACTTTAAAATAACTGTTTTCTATTTTAAATATTTTATTTAATTTTAAAGCTGGCTATTCCTTCAGAAATAATTTCAATATGCTGATTTAGAAACATTTCTTAATATTATCAATTGTTGAAAACATTTGACACAGAAAGTTCAAAAGGACAGCATTTATTTGAAATGGTAATATTTTGTAACATTATTAATTTCTTTACTGCCACTTTTGATAAATGTGATGCATCCTTGCTGAATTAAAGTAGCCTAATATTAAAAATAATTAATAAAAGTAATGTAATGTTGCATAACTTGCCACAATATCTGGACGATAATGCCATAGCATTTACTGGTTTAACAGGATAAACTATGCAGCAGTGTGCTGAGTAAGTGAAATGTATTAAATGATCCAGAATTATTGATTATGAATCTATTTAGCTGAGAGCAGAATCTTTAATAAACTCAAATGGTGCATGTTTAACAAATTTCATCTTTCTCTCTTACACTAGGAACAAAGAAAGGACAAGAATAGACTGCCTAGTCTTGACTAACAGATATCCATTTATGCCTTCTCTTCTCATACTGCAGTTATGGACTCATCTAAAAAAAAATGTTTAAAAGGCCCAACGCTTGAAGGTACAGTTACTTTAACTTTAACCTTAAGTGTCACCGGCCCACCGGTGGGCCCAAATTCATTACATATTTAAAATAGTAATATCCTATACTAAACCTAAACTAATATTGACAAACTATATATCAGTTGAAAGCTTACAATCTCTAGTTTTCATATTTGGTGACTGATTTTCAAAATATATTACAGAGGAGCTGTAATTGATCAATTTGCAACAATAATATTTTCAAGGTGTTCAGTCCTTTATTTTGAAATAGTGATGAACATGAAAAATCATGAAAAAAAGGGTAGAAACCTCAGTTTGTTTTCATGCCAAGAGTTCAAAAGATAGCATTTGTTCAATTATTTAAAAAAAAAAAGGTCTGAAAATGTTTTAGAAATAAAGAAAAACCATATATGGAAATAAAGGCGCCCTTATATGGGCAGTAATGTCAACTAGTGAAAAAGTGTGGTACTGCGCCCAAACAAAATCTTACTGAAAGCTCATTTTTTGAGATATCAACCTAAAATTTAAAACACAACTTGTTCAGATTTTTGGCTTTGATTTTTGTGCAGTTTTAGAGTCACCAGGGTTTTGAAAAAATATATTTTATATAAAATATGAATAATTATTTTTTTATTTTTTTTATTTTCATAAACTCAAACTTCTATAACTTTTTTTCTGTTACACTTTCTTAATTTATTTCACTTCTACAATTTTCTTCTTTAAAACAAGACCGATCTTACATCCATATTCCAAAGCATTCTTGAGTTACAAACATTTAAGTTCGGAAAGTGCATTTTCATGTATATTCAAAAAAAGGGGGGTGACACTTAAAGGGTTAAAAAAGGCCTGTTGTTGTTTAGTGTCACTGAATGGACTATTCCCGTTCTCAATGAGGGATAATGTGTGTAGCTTGTGTAAGATCAGGGGTTACACTTCCCTGTGGTGGTTGTGATCTCCGGGGCAAGAATGTACACGACGGGCACGTGATTGTGCATTGGAGTAGAAATAAGATTCTGCATGGCAGATGACCTACAATAACCCACCCTGCCTTTTAGAAACAAATGCTCTCAATGGTATACCAACCAAGCAGCCTTAAAATAGCTTATACACCTTTCAGCAACTTGTGTAAAATACAGTGCATGTTTTGACAAGCATTGACAAACATAATTTTTTTTTTTTTTTTGCTTGAAGGTAAAAAAAAAAGGTAAAGACTCAATACTGTAGCTTGATGTCTGTCACGATAAATCCTCATTATATAATGAATTCGGGAAGTTGAGAATACTATATTTGAAATAAATCCAACTACACTGTAAAAAGGGATTTATTTGAGGTTGTCAAAACTATATGTACATTTTCTGAAGATGTGAGTGGTGCTCTCATATGTAAACAATGTAATGCTGCTAAAATATGGCTTGTTTATGTTGCTATACGGTTGCTAGGGTGTGGATAGGCTGTTGCCAGGGGGGTATTTAAAGATTACTTGGCAGTCTGAGTCAAAAGAGCAAACCCCCACGTCTTTATGTTGTTTTGATCCAGAGTTGTGGCCCATTCGATTTACTACACGATTGCTAGGGTGCTCTTAATGGTTGCTAGGGCGTGGCTAGACAGTTGCCAGGATGAAACCTAAAGCCTACTGACATCATGTATCAAAAGAGACAACTTGCATGTCTCTATGGTGTTCTGCATGTTGTTCTGATAATTAGAAAGTGCTTGCCAGTCTGAGTCCAAAAATACCACCCCCATGTCTCCACAATGTTCTGATCCAGACATATCCATCTCATTCTTTTTCAGTGGAAGTCTATGGGGTAGTTTCTAGGGTGCTGTAACTGCACTGTAAAAAGCAAAAAAAAAAAAAAAATGGTTTCAACTTTAAAAAAAACAAGTGTTTGTGCTTTTAAGTCAACTTGAAATGTGAAGTTGTACTAAGTGACAACTTGGATATTTGAGTTGACTAAACTAGACTAAATTTTAAGGCAGCGTGAACACTTACTGTTTTAAGTTGAAACAAAAAATGTACAGTGTGGTTGCTAAGGCATGGTTAGGAAGTTGAAATGACCCCATTTATTGGCTGCTTGCTAGGCCGAGTGAAACGAGCCCACCCATTCTGATGTGGAGATATGGTCACAAAGTTACCGCTGGACAAAAATGGCATACGCCCGTTCGATTCACTTCGCAAGCACCACCAATAAAGAAAATAGGCTTACTATTTAGATTTTTCTATTTAAAAATTTCACGTTTAATTCAATTTGTTGTTTGCTGTTTCTTTGTAGTTGTTTGTGAAATGTACTTGCATTATCCGAATGCAAATTGTTTCTAGGTTGTCAGTGTAGGCCAATGATATGAAATAACACTTCTATTGCATCCTATAATTCAGCAATCTTCCTGCATGTAACGATAATGCAAAGCTTTTCTCTTTGTGTTCAACGTCGATGGGTAGTGGACTATATTAGACCTGTTTGGATAAAAAGCTTGTTATGGTAGAATTAAAATAATCCTTTCAGGAGATCACAGACTGACTGATGGAAATAAGGTGGAATGGGAGCTTAGATACGCTGCGGCTCAGGGGAGATGATGCTATTTTGGGGATCTCAGAGAGGATCTGAAGGGTGCTGAGGCTTTTTTGATGTCATATTGTGCATGGCAAACAAGGCAAATTAAAATATACACAACACTTGGCTAAAAATAGAAGTGTCAGATTTACTGAAGTAATGCTGGTTGTTTATGAATGGCATGTTGGGATAGAATTGTGGAAGTCTAATGGCAACTAATTCCTGGAGACGAAGAGAACAAACAACAGCTTTTATTCTTTGCAGATTAGGTTATAGGGTCAAATGCTATTTTTAAACCGTACAATACTTTGCCTCAAGGAGATCGACTCTGAATTTACTACACCTTTGTTTCACACCAGTGGCTCTCTAGGGGGCCTCAGGTAACGAAAAATGTTTTAAAAGATTTAGAAAAAATCCTTATTACTGCAAACAATATTTTAAATGTTTATATTCTCAGATAAAATAGATTGTTTTTCACTATATTGAGAGGCGGATTGAGCTGATATTCTATATATATATCATTTAATTTATTTTTTTAATCTATCTATCTAATAAATAAATAAATATATATATATATATATATATATATATATATATATATATATATATATATATATATATATATATATATAATACATCAGTTACATGTTCCCTTTGTTATATTCCCTCCGCACATTAGTTACTATGGAAACGTGCCATCAACACACCTGTTTGTCATTTAGTTTGTTATCATTGTGTATTTAAATTCCTCATGTTCAGTTCATGGTCAGGTATTGTCAGAGTTTGTTTTATTAATAAATATTTTGTTCATTGGAAACTTTTTGGACTCGTCATCATCATCTGGACTAAACTGTGAAAGATGCATTAAAGTAAAGACATTTAAAATGTATCATTTCAAAGGTATCATTTTTTCTCAAAAATATTAAGCAGCACAACTGTTTTCAACATTGATACGAATAAGAGATGTTTCATGAGCCACAAATCGGCATATCACAATGATTTCCGAAGGATCATGTGACTGAAAACTGGAGTAATGATGCTGAAAATTCAGCTTCGCCATCACAGGAATAAGTAAAATAAAAATTGTAATAATATGTCACAATTTCAATGTATTATTTTTGATCAAATGCATGAGACCTCTCAAAAACATAAAAAATCTTACTGAACAGCAGTGCATACAGTGTGTATATATATACAGTATGCTGTTTTAGCTTGGCAGATAACCTAAGTAATGCTCAAATATGGAGTCTAATCAATGTTTATTTGTTTATTTCATGCAACAAATGCCTATTATTACCACTGCAACCTTTTATTAGCGGATCAGTGCATTGAAAGCCCATAATATTGAGGTAGTACAGTTGTGTGGGTCAGTACACGCGTCCCACTCGAATCATAGTGGTGTCAGCATGCAGCATGTCTAATTAGTGTTGCTTGTGAAAGCAAAGCATAAATATTGTTATCTCACACCCAAAGGGCCTCTTGGTGCCCCTACGGGCCCCTGCCATGTCTCCGTCTGGCATTGCGGTGGGCTTTTTTGACTTTGGCTAGTGCACTGAAGAACTGGGGGGCTCCCTGGGGCCCAGAACCAATGTGTTTTGTTTTGCATGCGAGCGTATATGCTTGTGAAAATTTGACAGTGAGACTGCATTTTTATTTGTTGGGAGTAACAGTCAAAGACTTTATATTATCATGTATTAATGACTGAAAGTGCCATTGGTTTGAACAGACAAGACAGCAGAGGCACAGCACTAACACGACCAGCCTGTGTGCGGTGTGGACAGCAAGTGTTCACGTCCGTCCTATCGTTTGCTGAGTCAGGAGGCTCCCACTCGCGCTGCCGCTGGTCTTTCTTGTTTTACCCTATATTCTTATCTCATTGACCCATGAGCTTTGACGTTATGCTCAAGTGACGTCTGGTTACACTGCTCACACCGTGCCATGCGTCCCGTGAAACGCCGGATCCCTGTTTTCTGTGGAGTATGAACTTGTTTCTTCTAGCGCAGGATCCACTGGATCTTTTCTGCCTGGATGTGTGTGTTTACAGCCGGATCGTTGCGCACCTGACACTCTTTCACTTTTACAGCGCGTGTTTAATGAATGAACCGTTCGCTTTTTCATTCTGCTGACGGATTGTACCGTGTCCGACCTTCATTGCGGAAAAAAGCCGGAGACTGATGTGAAAACCCGCCGCTGAAGTACGTGCTCTGCGAGCCTTGTTCCAGCGGACTGCTGTTGTGATCATGTAAGTATGCATATGATTCATGCTTTGCCATGACTGAAGCCCCAATAGCGCAAAATTGACAGTTATGCTACAGTACACTGAGGTAAATGCACTGTAACTGTTAGGCTACTATGCATTGACATTTGCACGCATGCATAGGTTGCGTGTGCTATAATAACAACAGTTACTATGTAGAAAATGGTCGATAAATAGATTATAAAAATGTGCACTATATGAATATAATACATGCATGTATTAATGCACTATAACATGCAATAATAATATGAGCCATTTTGGGCTCATATGTTATTATTTGGCCCTGCATATTTGACCAATGAACCTTTATAAAAAATCTTTGTAATATTTTTCCCATAAAAATGTATTGTCTTATTGAGTATATTTTAAGTATTCTCATTAATTTGTTAATTTAAACTTATCTTTTTTTATCTTTAACATTATTTAGCAGTACAACTACTGTGGTTTTATTTATGTAAGGTTAGGCTACTTACAGTTTTTTAGATTTTTACATTCTTTTCCCGTTAAAATTAAATACAAATTTTGATTTATTTTAAATTGTGAGATCCAGCTTTCTCTGTCATCTGTTTATAGGTAATTCATAGTTTTTACTTGTAAAAGCCATATATTAACCAGTATTTTACAGTATTCACTGTGTATGGTAAGCTATGTATGCTACATTAAACCTGTTAATTGGTTAATTGTAAACAATGAAGCATTTTTAGAGTTTCTTTTGTAAAAATTACAAAAAATGTAGAGTCAATGACTGTGTGAATGCTAGGCTTTGTCTGCTTATATAAAGACAAACGGTTGTATTGTAATTTAAACCGCTGCAGGTCTATACACATAGTGGCCCTGGGTAGTGAGTGTCCTGGGGGCGTCGGTCCTGGGGATGAGACTGCCGGCCCGGGACAGATCCAAAGTGGTTTGTTGTGGAGTTACCTGGGCCACGGAGCTCGGGAATTGGATCCAAACTCCATGACGCCATCAAGACATCCCCTGAACCCTGCCTTTATAGAGTACCAGTCAAGAGTATTCGGGGATGTCAGAGTGATGGTGCGGGATTGTCCCAGCTGGGTGAGTAACAGAGTGAATGAGAGAGGGATGATGGGATTCAAAAGCAGGATTAGGGTTTCTGCAGACTCTGGGAAGGGAGTTGTTTTCACAATGATTGGAGGACTAAGAGGAATTTAGCTACAGAAGTGATATCCATAAGCTGATTGGTGGAACAGATGCTGAGCTACTGAGATATGCCCTCTAAAACATCACAGGTCATTTCATCCTCCGTTTTAATCGCAGGACCTTTTGGACAGTGACTGGGCGAGCGTGCGGAGCGTTCTGGAGCAGGCCGACATCGTGGTCATTAAGTACTCGGTCAACGACAAACTGGCCTTTCAGCAGGTCAGAAACGGCTATGCTCCAAGACTTCGCCCTCTTCTTCGACACTGGGGTCTTCCTGTGATTCTGGTAGCCATTGGGGCAAGACTAAATGGTGAGACGTGATTTGCTGTTTCTGTTTTGGATTTGTTTAGTGTTCATTTAATTATTTTTTTCTATTTTATGAAGTTCTAAAGAAAACTAAAGGATAGTCAGCCTTTGCAGTGCAGATGTGGAAGATAATGGACTTAATGGAAACAATTTAACTAAACTCTGGTTAAAAATTGGCATATGGTTTTGCTTATGGAATGTGAGCTTTAGTACTGTAAGCAGAGCAAATAATGTCGAGCAGTAATGATGGTATGCATGAAAGCCTATACTTCATGTCAATCAAAGTATTAGACACCTAAATTGACTTTTAAACATTCCTAAAATGCAACGTTCAATTAATTCAAATGGATGAAACAGAATCACTATGGTACTGTGATGTTGAACTGGTTATGCCTACTACAGACTGTCCGATTTCGGTAATCCTGTAAGATCATTATAAATCGGCGTGATCTAATAAACTTGGGTACGACATGCACTGTGAGATGAGCATGCTAGATTTATGACACTGTCAGAAAATGATTGCAGACTATCTTTGGTTGCAAGGCCAAGACAATGGCCATCTTTGAACCTCTCTCACTGTACGACCACCGTTTAGGAGCCACGACCACAGAAATCACCACAATTGTTCATCTTTCGTCTGGGACAGGCCTAAATCGTACAACCGAGCAAAACTTATCTTAAAAAGCAGCACAGCAGCAAATGAGAAGCTTCTGACTTCAAAGAAAAGGAAAAAAAGTCTGATCGAGCTGAGATTTGGCACTCTTTTGATGTGCTGAGCACGGTCGCTCCATGAGCGTTTGTTGAATATGCTCATAGCATAGGTAAACATTTATAGACTCATAGACTCAAAGCACTTAGACCACAGATTTGGCTCCATTCACTGTAGCGGCTCTCTGCTCACTGCATGACCTTTGAGATGTATAATTCAAGATGCGATTTCATACAGCTACAACATTTATCCCGGAAGGATAATGGAGAAGGAACGAATGCATTGCAAAAAGTTCCTGTAGCATGCTTTCTTAAAGCTGTAGCCTGTAACTTTTTTGGGTTAAAAATTATCCCAAATTTTTTTTTGAGCAAGTACATAAACTAGTCAGTGTTCAAAACTATCTGCTTGCCGTAGCTTGATTCAAAACGGTAAGCTTGTAGTAATGTTTTTAATTCCGGTGGTACTGGTGGATTTCCGGAGTAAATTCGAACAAGTCTTTGCGTCATCATGTCACATCTGTACACATAAAGAAGGTGTCTCGGCTAGTAGGCTATGTTGCGTGTGTGGATGTTGGAGGTGGAGATTTATACCCTTTTCTCACAGTACTTGATATAATTAAACTTAGCAATTTGATGACGGATCCAGAAAGGTTCAAACGACAATCACCAGAGACAACTGGAGATTCATCCGATGTAAAATGCAAAAGACTTCGGACTTCGGAGTGGCTACAGAAAAAAGAGACTGCAAGCGGCCCATGCGAAAACAAGGATAAATATCGGAAGGGCTTTTGAAAGGTGGTTTGAACTCAGTGTTTTAAAGGGGTTCAAAACGGACACACAGGCGGCTTTTTTTTCAGCTGGACAGGTACGAAATTTCAATGGTTCAATTATGCAACAGTAGCGCACTTGTTCGCTTAATTCATAGTTACGGAATAAGCTACTGAACTACAGGTAGCCCTAATACACATTAAATGTAGTCACGCAATGCGGATGTTGTTAACATTAACCATTTGAGAACAAAGTATGATTTGCAAGGTTTGACGTGATATGATAAGCGATCGTTAGATTTAATCAGCGCGATTTACAGCAATATTTTTTTTTCCTTAGTTGGTCAGAACGAAAGTGGATGTTACTTACTTGTTCAGATTACATTTTCCGGTGAAAATTCTTATGTTGGTCATACTTCCAAAAAGTATAATCTGTGATTCCGAATGACAGTATCCACAATGGCGCGGCGACTGACAGCCGCACATTCTCCTCAAAACATTGGATGTGCCGTGCCGAGGCACATCCCACGTAAACTTGATAATTCCTTGAATAACTCCAATTGCAGATTTCGAACGGAGATGGCAACAAAGAGGAAAAACTACGGACTGCAGCTTTAAACTGGGGTTCGCGAGTTGATGAAAAGCTAATAATTAATTAATAAAAATGTTAAATTAAAAAAATAATCATAATAATAATAAAAAAAAACACTTACTAAAATATAAACATTTTATTTTATTTAAAATATTTAGTTTACCTGCATGTCATATGATTATTAACCAAAATTTGAAACCGTGAATTTACAGAAAAAATTACTTGGAGTAAATGTTTTAGGTCAAATGAGCTCAGCTGACAAAATGCTTTAAAGGTTTGTTTGTCATAACTATATTTTTATACTGTGAAGATAATGTGTGTTGCTTGCCCATGCAAAGCTCAGTTTGATGCTATAGGGTGTTGTCAGGGTGTTGATATGCAATTGCTAGGTTGTTTCTTACAGGTGGGGATCATACGCTCGGTCACAAGAAAAGCAACAAGCATGTGCATTACAAACCATGCAGAATGAGTTATCCAGAAAGTTTAAAGAGATAGTTCACCCAAAGTCATGTCATTCTAAACCTCTATGCCTTTTTTTCCCTGTAGCTACGATTACATGCACCCAAATAATCAGATTGATAGCTCAATCAGGTTGAAAAGCCAAATTTCAGACGATCCAATTAAACTCAATATGAATGAAATTTCTAGGAGTGGTGTAGACCTGAAATAATCTGATCAACAGGGAAACAATTACGCATTTAAACACATGAATCTACAGTAACTATTTTCTTAATCAAATTCAAAAATAACTTGCATGCATGTGCAGTACCTACATTTACATACGTTTTGTCAGACGAATGTTCATATTTATTAATATCTAATGTCTTACGACGAATTGGTCAGTGGATGAGACTGTATATTTACTTAATATTTGCTAAAAAGACATTTTTCTTTTTAGATATGTCTTCAAGGCAAAAATGACAATTAGCTCACAGCAGCAATGGTGATATTCTCGCGGTTCTAAACGTAGCGCCTACACATGTTCTGAAGTTTTGTTCTAAATACATGTAAATGAATGCAAAGGAACAGTGTAAAAAAAAGGTAGCTGCCTTAAATTTTTAAGTACAATCAACTTGGATGTTTAAGTCATTTCAACTTAAATTACATTAAACTGACACAAGATTACTTATAAAACAAGTTTACTTCAAATAAACTTATTTTGATGAGATAAAGCTATGTAAATGCATACTGTATGTTGTCATAACTTATTGATCATAAAATTATTTACAGTGAATATGTGAATCGGATTGCAACAGGTTCATAACAGAACTTTCAGAATTTGAAATCGGGTTAGATTTATTCTGATTGGTGAAAATGAGTGCATGTAAACATACTATGGAAAGGAGATATTTGAAAAATACAATAAAAGACAGTTGAGTCCCATGTTATTCAGAACCCAATGACTTTCAAAATATCTTCTTTTGAGTTCCATAGAAGAAATAAAGCCATGCAGGTTTGGAACGACATGAGTTGAGTAAATAATGTCAGAATTAAAAATTTTGGGTGAACTATACCTTTAGGACTTACACTTAGTGGTTTGTTTATTTCTAATAGAAGTATGAGCAATAGTAATATTGATGCTAATGAATTCATGTCATTATAATCGGGCTGTATTTCCATTTGCTCGGTACTGGAGAGACCCAAGGCAAAATGAGAGTGTAAACATGGTCAAAACATACTCACACAGTACATCTTTTTCCGTTTCTCTGGAGGGGTTTTATTAGCTACAGTGATTCATACCTCTCCCTTCCCATGTCCTGTTCACGTCTTTTTCTTCCACTCTTCCATTCTCACTCAATCTATCTCTCTATCCATTTAGCTGTCTTTTCTTGCTATCATTTTACTAGCTCTTCTTTTCCCTGAGGCATTCGCCCTACTGGCCGGCAAACTCCTCCTGACACACACACACACACACACACACACACACACACACACACACACACACACACACACACACACACACACACACACACACACACACACACACACTCACACACACTTTGTTTTTATCCAGCTATCCTGCTCTCTCATTCTGTCACTGCCACTCTCTCTCCACCCGTCCCCACTAACACATGATGTTTAAATTTACGCTGGTATAAACTTGAGCTGGCATGCATTGTTACGTAATAAAGACTCTGATTCCATCGCTCCATATGTCTGCCAGTTGACATGGCTCTGAATGTTATGTAGTCTCTGTCAGTCCGAATCTAGATGTTTGCCTGCTTTATTTGGCCCCTTGCTCTACAAATGTCATTTGTGCTGTGCCTCAGTAATGCGTTTGCATATGCATATATCACGTTTTTATTGTGTATCTTACACAGATGAAGGCCCGCCGTGCACATGTCCTCTGTGTGCGTCCGACTGGAGCAGCTGTGTGCCCCACAGTGAGGGGCTCCAGCTGTCCAGGGACCTGGGGGCCACTTACCTGGAGCTGCCCTCTCTAAACAACTTTTTTGTGGGTCGTTACTTTGGCAGTGTGGTAAGTGTCTCCTTCTCTCTTAATCATTGTTAAAAAGTCTCATTAGTATGCAGAGGAACTACTTGAGGTTTAGTGGTTCCGGGCTAGTAACCATAAGGTTGGACGGTCAAACCTATAAGGGGTCATTTAAAAACTCCATGCCTCGGGTGAAACATAAAACCCATCCATCTCCACTAAGACCTTGGGCCCCGGTTGCTCCAGGGGGACTGTAATAAGTGTACTGTAAGTCATTTTGGATAAAAGCTTATGGCTAATTAGAATTTATATTTTGAGAGCGTTTAAGGTTTCTAGTTATTATCTATTACGTGCAATAAGGAGCCAATCATTTTCTCATTCTTAAGCTTGTAAACCCAAGCAAAACATTTTTATAGAAATGTATGGAAGTCTATGGGGCAAGATATTCCGGAAAGAACCCTTAAAGGCACAATATGTAAGATTTTTTGATTAAAATATCCAAAAACCACAAGAACAATGTTACATATTTTGTTGAATTGTGTACTTACATTATCCCAAATGTTTTCAACAATGTTTAAATCAGCAATTTAAACCATTGTGTCGCCTGTCAATAACTTAAAATTTAACATCTATCGCTATTTGTTGCTATTTGAACTTGGTGCAAACTGTATCTACCACTATTCATACTTAATGCACAAATCATCTAACAAAAAAACTGTCAAAATGAGTAACTTTAGAGTACTAATGTTCACCTTTTATGGGTAGATAAGGTACAAAGTTGTCCTTTTAAGGGTACTGCCTCATCGACAAGCTGTTGTACCCCTAAAGGTAAAATTTTGGCACTTTTTTTTGACAGTCCGCTTCATCTAAATAGCCACAAATATCCCATTATAATACTCCTGGTGTGATTGTGGTATATTTAGATGTTATTTACGTGACCTTTGAATCTTCACACAGCTGGAATACTTCATGATTCAGTGTCTGAAGCAGAAAGCCAAAGAACGGCCGGACAAACGGCGAGGTCACAGGCTCAACGAGCCCCGCCCCCCTCATTTGGACCAGCCAGGTTAGTGGCTGCTGCTTTCCCTCATTATTATGCGTCTAGTGTTTGTATTTAAAGTCGACCTTCCATTTTACCAAAGGATATTTAGGCATCTTTCGACTTTTCTGTTTCCCTTCAAACCTGCATAATTTTGGCTAATCTCACTATTGACTACTTGCAATTTGCTGGGCATTTTATCTTCTCTGCAAACCACTCAGGCAGCACAATACGCACAAAATGGCAATATTCATCAGTAACTGAGTCAATGTACTCGTCTGCCATTTAGATAAAGGATGGTCTGCTGAAGGCTAGTAGCATTCTGCACAAGATGAGCATTGCTACCAGCACTGACACTTGGGAAGAGAAGCCAAGGCTTTCTGTAGTCTGCTGGTGTGGCTCCAGCACCACTTAGGCTCTTTTTATAGAGCACAGCACATAAAATATGAAGGGTATTGAATGCTGGGAAACCATTGGTGTGGCCTCAAATGAATGGTTATGGACGAGTGCATAAAAGTACAGCGGTAATATATAAAAAAATGTGCCTATAATACAGACATGATGAATAAACAACATCTGTGTGTTGTACTTGTTCTGTTTCGTTTTAATGCCTGGTGTTAATTTTCCCTTTCCTCATTCGGGATTTGCTTTCACGTCACTTCTCCTGTCGCTCCCGTCTTATTACAGTTTCCCTTACTCATCCCGTCTTCTCTGCTTTGCTTGTCTCATCATCCTTTTTCTCCACCTTGTTTCCATCAGACTAAAAAAATTCCTTACCCATCGTCCTCCTCTGCTTAGCTCACCTTGTTTCTCCCTCCCTTTCAACTATTCCTTTTATCTTAATCTCGCTCACATCCTTTGTGCTTCCAAAAGTAAAAAGGAAACAATTATCACAAATTAGATCTTTTTAATATCTCAGTTGATTCTCCTAGACAGCATTCAAATTCATTCGAACAGCCAGGAGCAATGTTGAACACGTGCAAGGATGCATACTTTGAAAATAGAGGTTTTCCAGACTTTTTTCAACATATCCTACTATGATTTGGAATTTGGGAATATTATTTTGAATTCTGACTTGAATGTAAAAATATATTTTTAACTAGAAAAGCATGAATGTTGGAATAAAAAAAAAACAAAAAAAAAAAAGTACACTGGAAATAGTATGCTGTCCGAGCATCTTTAGCATACTTATGTCAACAAACTATGATTTCTATAATACTATGATCTCAATTGTTTCTCAGGCATCAATGAGATTAAATGGAAAGCAAATGGAGACTGTTGTTATTTACCTACTTTTATTGCTTTTCTTGGGAAAAAGACCCCAGTAATCTGATATATTACCATTCAAACGTTTCGAAGGAAAATAATAATTGTATTGACCAAGGATGCATTGATCAAAAGTAACAGTAAAGACATTTATAATGTTGCAAAATATTTTTCCCCAAAAAATCCTGTAATTTTGAACTTTCCATTCATCAAAGAATCATGAAAAAATTTAGCATGCTTTCCACAAAAATATTAAGTAGCACAACCGTTTTGGACATTGATAGCAATTAGAAATGTTTCTTGAGCATATTTCTGAAGGATCATGTGACACTGAAAAACTGTGGTTTTAAATTTTTATTTTCATATTGTCATTTTAATTTGTAATAATATTTCACAGTATTTTACTGTATTTTTGATCAAACAAATGCAGTCAAGACACCAAAGTCTGCAATCAGACTAAGTCAGAGATTTCCCTTTGAACTCATTTCTCATCTACTTACTGCCGTCTCATTTGTGTCTATTTTAAGGTATTTAAGGAGAAACATCTGAGTTCATAGTTAATAGATGAATGAATCCGACCAACATTTAGTCGCCTGAGCCATGAAAGAGCAACATCTGTGCAATACAGCTGTTCTATAATGTCTTCTAGCGCGTCTTCCCCCGGTGAGAGTGGAGGAGTCCAGCTTCTCTCAGGACCTGCAGTGGCTGCTCGAACGCGGCGTTCAGTTCGCAGACGTGGCGTTCTACGCCGGGGACGCTGGGAAGGAGCTGGGCTGGGCGCACGCGTCTGTTCTGTGTACCATCAGCCCGTACTTCAGACAGCTGTTGGTGGGACGGCAAGCCTGGGAAAGGCCCATCTCGCGCTGCACCTGTAGGGAAAGAGACGGACCCCCCCACTCGCTTTTGTCCACCTGGGATGGAGGTGTAGATGATCTACCCAGAGCTGACGGGCACCCTCCTGGACACCTCTCACGGCTGGTTGTGAAGGACCCGCTGCTGTGTTTATGCCTGTGGGAGACGTTAATGTTTCTTTACAGAGGTGAGAGAGAACGTGCACTGCTTGCGATATTACGGCTGGTGTTGCTCAAGGCAACGGCTGTTTGATAAAGGTTGCAATATATTGACGTTTAGACACTCAAAAAAAGGTTGAAGCCTTTTTTTCAAGATTTACACATTTTAATTGATTGTAAAATTCCATCAAATTGAATTTAATAATTATTATATAATATTCATATTATGAATGAAGAATTTTAAAAGAGCAAAAAAACTAAATAGAGCTTAATAAAAAAAAATCTTCAACTTAAAGACCCCCTGTGGTGAAAATCAAGTTTTTAATGTTGTTTATATGTCTATATGTGCAAATTCATAAGTCAACACCATTTCTGAGTATTTTCTCCTTAAAACTATAGTGAAAAAAAGACAGTCTCAAAAACGCGGTTTGAAATCGCTGGTGTTTCTGACGTCACAAACTACCTTATAACCAATCACGTATTTGCTGGCGAGCTTTAGCATATCATTAACTTCTGTGTGACGCGGGGAGTCTCGAGAGAAGCCAGATTATCCCGTTATATATGAGATGGCGAACGGGAACATGGTTCATGTAACATAACACATTATTAGCTGTTTGATAACATAATTACTGTTATGTGTCTGACGCTGTAGAGAGCAATACATAAAACGCATTTCCGTTCTGATACATCGAATTGTAGACAAGCTTGTATGGGTGAGTGGAGGCGGGGCTCATTTGCATATTCATGAATTCACGTATACTAAATGAAGCAAGGGTGCAGAGTCACATTCAAGGAACATTTTTCACAGGAAAAAAGGGATACAATTATTGACTGACCCCGGAGGAATGTCATGTAGTCCTTACCCGACGTTTCGTGTAGTCCTAAAAAAGCGATTTCTTTAAAAGAAAATATCTCCCTTTGCTTTGAACTTTGAGCGTTGTAACTTTGCAGATGTTGTTTATGTTCAAACAGCAACATCACACACTAACTAAAGTTAGAAAAGTGAAATCATATTCAACCACCCCTTTAAGCTCTAGTTTTTTTTTACTCATTAAAATTCTTAATTCACAATATGAATAATATGTAAGGATTATTCAATTCAATTTGATGTAATTTTACTATTACATGAAATACATAAATCTTGAAAAAATTGAGTGTAGCTTTTAAATTTCATATGATGAAAAAAAACAGATGAGATCTCTTTCTCAGTACTCAGCTGTTTCTGTTAGACGGAAATGAGATTATATGGAGAGCAAATGGAGACCTTTGCACAAGTCTCCTGCTTCTCAGATTTTCTTGAAAAAATACACTAGTAATAATGTGAATATTTTAAATATTTGTTTTAATTTTTTTATTTACAGAGAACCTAATTCTCCTGAGCTATGAAATCCCCCACTAATAATCACATTTATTTATTTATTTTTTGATTAGAGAACCTATTCTCCTGAGCTATGAAAGAGCTCATTTCCTCTGGGAACAGCTTTTATTGCTGGTGTGCCGGCGGCGTTTCTTTTTCCATGTTCAATCCTGTCACAACTGTAAATATTGAAGCGAGATTAGCATTATTGAAGGAAACAGTTTGAAAATGCTTCCTCGGTTCTGCTGGTTTAGTCGACATAATTGAGTTACGGTTGGAATTTTCTCTCCCTTTCAACGCCTTATCTCTTCAGCTCTGCAATTGTGTTTTCTTTTGTGTTTGAAAAAGAATGATTTTTATAGGATTGTTTCAATATTAAAATGGCTTTAGTTTGGAGGCTGTCTGTTTGTGTCTAAAGCCTGTTTGATTTATAGTTCTCTACGCGTGCCTGTATGACGGCAGTCCGCTCTATGAGACCCTGGAGGCTGATTATCATGGTTGGGAGGACAGAGAGATCTGTGTGTGTGTGTGTGCGCTTGTTTTTCTGCTTAAGTGTGTGTGTGTGTGTGTGTGTGTGTGTGTGTGTGTGTGTGTGTGTGTGTGTGTGTGTGTGTGTGTGACTGACTGTACATGCAGATGAGGAAAATGAAAGAGAGAAACCAGTATGTATACTCAGCAAAAAAAGAAATGTCTTCTCACTTTTTCGCCTGTAAACTGTTAGTGTCTTAAAGACTGTTTCACAGGTGTGATTGTTAATAATTGGTTTATGGTTCATTGAAAATGCATGAAAAACATGGTTTAAACCCTTTCTAATAAAGATTTAAAGTTTATTTGGATTTTTCATAATTATCTTTAATATGCAGTATTGCGAAAAAAGGGACGTTTCTTTTCTTGCTGAGTTTATGTGCCTCTATAAAATGTTTTGAGATTAAGGTTATGGTCAAAATATGCAATATTTTATTCCAAAATTTAAAGGAAAGAATTAAAAAAATATGGTTTGTTTAAAATTCTGACTGACTAAAATGGACTGTTTTTGGACCATTAAGATTTGTTGCTTTGTGACATTATTACCATGACAATTTCCCTCCCAAATTCCCATTACAAACAAACAATAAATAATAAATCAAAATAAATAAATGTCATATAACCCAACATTAAAATAAAAAATGGTTTTGTTTAAATAAAATGTTGTTTTTGGGACATTAAGATTTTTACCGTTGTGACAATATGTTTTTATGACAATTAAGCACATTTTCATCACAAATTCTCACTACCGTAATGCAAAAATAAATAAAGCCTTTATTTCTCCCCAAAATCAACAGAAAACTTTTAGCATTGTGACATAATTGTTTTATGACAATTAAGTACATTTTCCTAAGAAATTCTCCTCACCACAATGCAATAAGTAATTCAATTCAAGTATTCAATACATTTTAAATTGTAAAAATGTTTATTCCTGCCTTAATTTATTAAATTATATTTACAGTACAAAATCGAATGACATACCACTCAGAATAGTGGAAATAACACAAAAAAATAAAGGTTATCACAGATTCATGAGGATTGCACCCAGTAATTTTTTGTTTATGCTGGCTGCTATATGGCAAACGTTTAATCTTCCTATATATACGTAACTATATGGTGTATACTGTACATATTACTGACACCTAGTGGTATAAATACAGCATCACGCAAAAGCAAATGTTTTTAGTTACTGATGCTGTTGTAGAAATGTGCTATTCACAGTCAGCCATGTTTAATTTATTCTGTGAGCTGAACTGTCTGAAAATAAGGAGCTTACCAAGATAAAGCAAGAAGGATTCAGCTGGTCATGTGATCTCAACATGGCCGCCTCCAAGAGGCGACGCACTCCATGTGAAAACAGCTTTTTTAAAAGCCATCTCGTGTCATTTTAAACAAGTACTGTAAATTTAACAACGTTTAAAACTTTGAATGAGGGGGAAATCACTTTTAAATGTCATGAAAATAATTTTACAGAGCATTTACTATATGCAAACTAGATTTTTCTCTTTTGATTTCGGGCTGAAGTGTATTCTGGACGTTTCTCATGTGTGTTCTGGATGTTTTCGTGACATTCACCCGAATACACACTTGTGATTCTATCCTCGTATAAGCCCGCCACAAAAATGAATATCTCATAAACCGGGAAACATTACCTCCTGTTCACCGTTCTCTGGAACCTCTGATGCAAAATGGAGGCTGGGTGGATGGACATGCATCTCAATCAGGAGGCTTTAACAGTTCAGGAAACAGGAATGGATATTGTAGACTCATTTATCAGTGAAGCAATGCTCAGAAGGTGAGAAGGTGATGCCCATACTGATGAGACCATCTCACCCGCTCGCTGATGTATCATGTGATATTGCGGAGGCCATTTTCCTCCCTCGAGCCAAGGGTCGTTACATTAACAGAAATGATGCACAGAAATTCATTGTGCATGGTTTCTTTCGGACCAAATCCCCGCTCAGTCAGTCTAGACAGATTTATGAATAAGGCTGGGTTAATATTACCTGAGCTGTGATGGATGAAAATTTGTATGTGATAGAACTGTAGCCTTCACTATGAAATAACAGTTAATATAACAAGTTAAATATTGGTTTAATTTTCTTAGCTGTCACCAAGAAGAAGAAAAAGCATCTTTCACAATTTAATTATTATGGAAAACACCAGATTATTGGTCGCCTGCTATAGTACATCGTGAAGAAAAGGCTCTGACAGCCTTGTTTTTAAAGTTGTGACTGAATTCACCAGCCCTGAGAGGTTGAACTATTAGTGAAAGTCCAGCAGATCTGAGCATCCAGTGTAAAAGGTCGAGATTTGCTCCACGGTCAGCCGGACAGCCAGTTAATGCACGTGCGAGCAGGATGCGTTCACGGGTCAGTGCGTGTTGGTGATGGTGATGTGTCTTCTTCGCAGGGGCCTGGGAATGGGAATACCTGGAGGAAGCCATCGCTGAAAAACTGAAGAACCCTTTGGCCGTGGCCCAGCTGATGGACCGGATACGCTCATTCGTTGGGAGAGAAAAGGTATCACTCTGACAGACAGGAGGCTGATTGGATCTATAGAACTGAGGCTGCATCCGAAATCGCATACTCTCTTGAGTAGGTAATTATTTTAAATAAGTACTTACTTTGCAAGCGCTAAAAAAAAGTATGTTCTATGTAGTATGAATGCGTTTAGTGTGAATGAAATCCGGACGTACTACATGTTGTCATTATCATGTGACCTGCCAGTGTCAGTTAAGTCGCTTTTACTGGCATTTACAAATTCTCTCGCGAAAAAGCCCCAAAGCAAATCCTCTCCCGTGGCCTCATGGGATAGTATAGTGTCCATTGGATGTGCACTTAAGAATCTCGCCGCAAGTAGTCGGTCATCCGGCATACTTTTTATCTGGATACTATGAATTTGGACATACTTTTTTTTTGTCACATCCTATATTTCGCCTACTATATAGAAGGGAAGTATATGATTTCGGATGCAGTCTGAGTTTTTGTTTCGCTGGCTGATACAAGACTCAAGACTTTTATACTGACATCTTTTGGTGTGGTTGCAGCACTGAGTTTCTACCAATGCCAGAAATTGCCTGTTCTGGGATTTTATTATTATTTATTTATTATTATTTACCTATGAATTTATTCTGTAAGCAAAAGTGTCCAGAAATGAGTGTGTTACTGAGATAAATTAGCATTTGTTAGTCTAAGTTAATACATTATAAATAATAATTATATTAAAATATAATTTATATTATTAGGTGGGTGTCGTGATATGACCAAATCAACTGTAAATACAATACACTGGATAGTTTTCGTTGCATGAATTAATTAATTATACATGTATTATTTTTTTAAAGCTACTGAAGTTATTCAGTCAAGACCAATGTGTAATTTTCTTTTTCTTTAGTTGTTTGATTAACATTACATTCTAATTTATTTTTGTTCATTTGTGTTTTATATATACATCCATAAAAAAGTTCAAAAGAACTGCATTTATTAAAAATAGAAATCTTTACTAACAATATTAAAATTTACTATCAATTTTTATCAACTGAACATATCTTTGATAAATAAAAGTATTGATTTCTTTCAACAACAAAAAAAAAAGAACGGACCCCAAACTTTTGAACGGTAGCGTATATTGTTACAAAGAAAGCAGCAAACTGTTTCCAAAAGTGATAATAAATCAGCATATTCGAATGATTTCTGAAGGATCATGTGACACTGAAGACTGGAGTAATGATGCTGAAAATTCAACTTTGATCACAGGAATAAATTATATTTTAAAGTATATTCAAATAGATGACCCTTATTTTAAATTATAGTAATATTTCACTTGCAATTTACTTTTATTTTATTTTATTTTTGATCAAATAAATGCAGGCTTGACTTCTTTCAATAACATTAAAAATAGTAATGTTTCCAAACTTTTGACCAGTACTACTGCAGGTATGATTTTTATTTTCAATCTTCATTTCTACTTCTAGCACATTTATGGCATTTGTATAAAATCTACAATTGCAAATGCCATAAATGTAATAGTAGGAAGATTATTTATTATTACGGTTTCCATTTTTCAAATATCACACCTGCAGTTGGTGTTACTACAGTAAATCCATTGTGGATTTTTTCCAAGGATTTGCACGGCTAACCTGGTTTCTCAATTATAAATGTTCAAGGTACTAACAGTATTCATCGCCTCAAATTGTGCACTGCAGTGTCGATTCGTTTTGGTTGCAGGCCCCCAGGGACACACCCACATCCCGCTCTCAACAAGGTCCTTTGACATTGGGAAGCCTCTTCAATTCCCCTCTGTACTCTGATGTCATCTTCATGGTCCAAGGCAAGAGTCGATGCTAACCCTTCATGTGCATGGACATGTAAACACACCATTGTGTGCTATTTATACACTATAATAGTAGTTATTCATATTTTGAATTGGTTTTTATATTTTTGTTTTAGTAATTTTAGTACTTTTTATTCATTTACTTTATTTAGTTGCTAAAGCAATATTTCTAATGATTTGTAATTTTAGTTTTAGTTAACAAAAACAAACCCTGAAACACACAATGGCACATTGATTCTGAGTTTAAAGTGGTACTGTGAGTACAAGAGAAGGGTGTGTGTGTGTGTGTGTGTGTGTGTGTGTGTGCGCGCGCGTATGTGTGTGTCAGAGCTCCTCTGTAATGCCGTGCGTGTGTTTTCAGGAAGCGTGCTGCCAGCGCACAGAGCCGTGCTTGTGGCCCGCTGCGATGTTATGGCTGCCATGTTTAGCGGGAAGTACGCAGAGGCGCGAAGTCGCGTGGTGCCAATCCACGGAGTTTCGTCTGATACCTTCCTAGCTTTCCTGGAGTACCTCTACACTGACACCTGCTGTCCAGGTGAGGTGCTTTTCAAGACCTTTAAAATGGATAAAAATGCAAATAGACTTCATTCAGAGCGGCGCAATGACAGGTATGAAAGCGAGGCTGTGAGGGAAAGACTTACCGTGTTTTCAATGGGATCCACTGTATAAAGCTCCTAGATCACTTAGAGAGTGGGGTAAAATGAGCCAGTGGGTAAGTTGACCCACCCCCTGTTTCTAGGCAACTATGCACATTTGGTGTCATGGGACCATACATTTTGAAAGGCTCCATCATTTATATATTGCTGTGAAGATGTGAAGCACATGGGACAAAAGGGAAGTTGTCTTTTCCACAAAAACATCTTTTTTGCTTGATAAAGTAAATTTTCTGCATTTCAGGTATATTAGCCGTTTTGTCACAGCAAAATGATCTAGGTCTAAAGTTGTGTATGGTACATGTTGGTGATTTGACAACATTTAAAACCATGTGAATCATTAAGCTAAAGGTTATCCTGAATTGCTAAGCTAGGTCGTTTTTACCAAAAATGGTGACTATGGGGCAAAGTGAGCCAGATGATGTGGGGTAAATTGAACCAGTGGTTCAACCTTTTTGAAATGGAGAAAATCGACTGAAATGTGTTGAAATAAAATGTATTTGTATAAGCAACATATTAAACTGCAATTAACATTTATATGCCCTAATATTTCATAAAAACGATAGCCTACAGTCGGCCGAAATATGAAAGACAATATTTTGTTGACTAGTTTTGGATAAATTATAAAGTTTTTTAAAAATAGACTACTGCTACATCAAATAAGGTTAGCAATTTCTGCTCATATGCCTATATATACAATATATATAGCCTATATTATATATATATATATATATATATATATATATATAGGCTACACAGTATTTTTTTTTGTCAAAATAAAGTCATCAACGTAGGCTATATTCAAATACATTAATACATATACTAAAATGTAGGCCTATAATTTATTTTTTACAAAGAAAGAGTACACTTGAAATATTGTTGAAATTGTAACTGTTGTTGTAATTGTAATCTTTTTAATAAAATAGCAAAACATATATTTACAAGGTAGATGTAAGCTAAATTTTAAAAGGTCAATATAAGCCTTCTCTTTAAATTATTTGTATTGTGCTTTATACGAGTGACACATTTGGGGAGAAGATTTTGTTTTTTTAATAACCATGCATAAACATTATTCTCTCAAAAATACAAACATGTACATACATGTTGCTCACATATTATGGTAGCCCTGTTTTGTGCTAAATAGTGCATTTCCACCTTTGCTATTAATATGTGTATAAGCAACTGAAAAAATCACAAATGTCAGGGCATTTCAAAACATCCCAAGGGCCCCAAAAACACCTCAGACCCCAGAGGGTTAACATTGTTTAGAAAGGTAAGTGTGTTATTAAATTATTATTTTAAAGAGGCAAGTCTTTTTTATTATTATGCTTGCATAAAAAAGTGAAAGATAGGATGGTCAATTTACCCCCAGACGGCTCAATTTACCCACTGACTGGAATCAACTTACCCCTAACCTGGGGTAAGTTGATTCACATGTACACTTTTTTTTCTGAGGTCATATTTTCAAGGCTCTTTGTCATAGGTGCATTTTTTAATTTTCAGTTTATAGGCAACATCCCAAATTAACAGTGGATGTCTTCATTGTACTTCTGTCTCAATTTCCCTTGCCTTGAGATCCACATAAGTAAAAACTGGCTCATCTTACCCCACTCTCCCCTACTTTTCCACAGATCAGATTGTTGGTAGTTTTTTGTCTACTGAAATTTCTTTTGTCAGCAGAACAATCCAAAAACACATTAAATAACAGTACAAGCCACTGAAGAGATGTCCATCCCTCACAGCCATACTTTCATTCCCGCTAAAAATCAAAGATGGCGCTGCTGTGAAGAAGGTCTATTGTCATCATTTACTCATCCTCATGTCCTTCCAAACCTGTAAGACTTTCTTTCTTCTGTTAAACACTAAAGATCTTTTGAAGAATGTTTCTGCTTTTGTACATACAATGAAAGTCAGTGGAGTCCAAAACAATACTGGTCTCCATTCACTTTCATTGTATGGACAAAAAAATAACAACCACATTTTTTTTTCTTCTAAATATCTTCTTTTTGTTTGGAACAACAAGAAGGGTGAGTAAAGGATGACAGTGATTTCATTTTGGAGCGAACTGTCCCTCTAAATCTTGATTCTGATTGGTCAATAAAGTTTTTCAACTATGCTAAAATACACTATGTGATTCAGAAGACTTAATCTTGTACCAATGTCTGAGTATCAAATTATACATTATGATTAGAGGATGAATGAACACTTTTTTTTTAAACCAAAAATCTTGGAATTTTCATTGTGCTTCATAAAATAATGTTATTTAAAACATGAATGCTTAAAGGTTTGGGCCTGGAAAGATAAAACAATTTTTTTTTAAACAATTGTGCTTCTTAATAGTTGTGTGGAAACCACGATCATTTTTTGCAGGATTTTCTTATTAATAGTAATTTCAAAAGAACAGCATTTATTTGAAATAAAAATATTTTCAAAAATTATTTATAAATGTCTTTACAGTCACTTTTGATCAATTTAAAGCATCCACATTCAATTAAAGTATTAATTTCTTTACTCTGATATGCTTACTCTAAACTTTTGAATGCTACTGTATGGTTCTTAATATTTTTATTATTAAGTAATAAAATATTTAATGTTATGAAGAGGCCTAACAATGGCCTTTTATATCCGCTGTATAGTGCAACATAATCCAGATGTTTCAATCATAATGACATGCAGTGATTCAGGTCATATTTGTTTTTAAACAATGGTTTAGAATGTCAGTTTGCTTTACTCATTCTGTCATTCTGTCAGTCAGTGTGTGATTGATGCTTTGCTGTTCATATCAAAGACATTAAACAACACTTGAGAAAAAAGACTGAGCTTGATTGACGGACGGTGGGCAAATATGAGCCGAGGTTAATGGCTGTGTGTGTGTTGTGTGTTCAGCCAGTGTGTTGCAGGCCATGGCCGTGCTCGTGTGCGCAGAGATGTACCAGGTGAAACGACTGCAGCACCTGTGTGAGGTGTGTGTCTGCGCGTATCTTCAGAACATGCCCAGCCGAGAGCTGGTGTCTACGGGCATCAGCGTGATTCGCTTACTGAAGAAAGCAAAGGTGGGTCAAAGGGTGTGTTTGATTACCTTTTAAAGGGGTGGTAAAAAGCCCTTTTCACAAGATGTAAAATAAGTCTTTGATGTCCCCAGAGTGTGTATGTGAAGTTTTAGCTCAAAATACCCCACAGATATTTTTATAAAGCATGTTAAAATTGACACTTTTTGAGGGTGAGCAAAAACACACCGTTTCTGTGTGTGTCCCTTTACATGCAAATGAGCTGCTGCTCCCGGCACAGGGGGCGGAGCTTCAACAGCTTGTGTCCTTTAACCTCACACATGCACTGGAAATTTCAAAAACGTTCCGTAATATCTCTTTAAAAGTAAATCTCTGTATGGAAGAAAAATGAACAGTACTGGGATGTTATAAAGGCCACGTTCACACAGCAGGAGAATACAGCTGTCAGTGCTGCATTCAGTATTTGAGTCCTTAATACGTTCACAGTTATTTACGGTAGGCTATAGTGACAACCGCATTCTAGAACCAAACTCACACAAGTACATTTCCAGGACTCACAACCGCATTCTTGGGAAAAAAACCCCACACTGGACAACTAGTAGTCTGTCACGTCATACAGTGTGTGAGAGCCGTTCTGCGCTGCACAAATGTGTGTCAACCATGTGTTGTTGGTTTGGATGTGTGGTTTTGCTTTCGGTAACTTACAGCGATGGAGATATGAGGGTGTTAGATCCAGTCAACAGAGCTTCTCCCGTCAGTTTTGTTTTATGTGCAAGGATTTTTTTAAGGATTTAAACGATTTTTCAATATACAAATAATTTTTTCTTCTCATCTCTATGTGTATGCTGTGTATTAGGGTATATGAATTACTTTGTTTACCATTTACTGCACATATTTATGAAAAAAAAAAAAAACATTGCAATGATCAAAATTAAATATGAGTTGTTTCTGGATATTTATTTAGGTGTTAGATGCAGAATCTGCCATCTGCTGGTTAGAGAAAAATCTGTAGGAAACACAGTTTTATAAAAAAAGTGTAATAACCATATACATCCAGCCCTTTAGAGGCTATCTGCTCCTATAACAGCTGTTGTCATATATATTTTGTGAATATGCATTTAAACATTATAAAATACATTAAATCAGTATTTCTGTCAAAGTTTAGAATTTGTTATTGTTGTTTGAAGTGTCTTGTTTTTGCAATAATTCCATATAAGTTGCCACTAAAATATAAGACTTGATTGTAAGCACATATTATTTCAATAATTCAACTGTATAAAAAATAATAATAAAAAAAAGTTAATACAACCACTTTGAAACCCATTTTCAAAAGTTCATATTATTTATATTCCATGCACCCAAAACGCTGTTGTCATGTAAATGAACGACCAAAACGCATAAAAAGTTTAATTCGCTAAATTCGCTTTTTTAAATATAATTTTTATATTTTCAGTTTTCATTTGAATTTTAGTCGTTTTTTCCTAATCCTTTTGTCAGTTATTTAACTTCGTTCAATTAGCTTTCTAAATTGTAAATTTTTCATCTAAGGGTACACTACTACAGCGATGTACTAAAAACAGAAAAAATGTTGTCGTGCAAACGACAACGTTGTCAAAACAACCCCAGTTCACATGGATCTGCGAAAACTAATTTAAACTAATTTACATGGCGATGATAACAGTATCATTTTCAAAAACTTGCACTTTGAAACCTGTTTTCAAAAGTTTGAGTTTTCAAGTTCCAAAAATGCCATTATTGTGTAAAATGCACATTACAAAACGCTTAAATTTGTTTTCCTTTTTAGTTGGTGTCATGTAAACGGCCCCTACTATTTATATTTTCTTTCAGCATTTGTTAAGTAACGTTACTGAAAATTACTTAAAATGTGTAGTTTAGTATGTAAACTACACATTTTATCACCTGTATTAGGTCAATGGGGGGTTCCAAAAATTGGTCATTTGGCTTTGCTTACAAATTTGCTAAAAATTTATATTTGTATGGTAGTTTGCTATTTGAAAAATACCTTCTGTGAAACTTCCAACTTGTTTGTTAGTTAACATTCTATCTGATCTTTTGTCACTCTCTAGTGTCACAACGCTGACCAGCTATATGTCTGGCTCCTCCATTTCATCGCTAATAACTACCTGATCTTCAGCCACAAGCCTGACTTCCTGGAGCTATCAGGTGAGCCGTCCGCTTGACCACCTGGAAAAGATGTTTAAGCGCATTAGAATACAAGCACACACAATTATCTCTGACAGCTACAAAAACCAGTTACCAGCGCCCCGAACAGCTGGTGCTGCAGACAAGCCCATGCAAATCACGACCGGCTTCTGTCAAAAGCTTTATTATGAAACACTAAGAGCAAATGTAAGGTCACTTTTGAAACGAATGAATCATTTTCACACCCTATTAGTACACCGTGCCCTTCCACATGCACTTGGCAAATAAGTAAAACAGTGTCACCTCATGAATGGTGTATAGATTTGTGAGTCAATGAATACAAGAAGCAAGCAGTGACAGGAAAAGTTTTATTTTCATCATGCTACATTTAAGTTTTTAAAGCAACCTTATAATTTCTTAATCCATTATCTAATGAGAAACACATAGACATTATAGAGACAATTACATGTTCAGCCTACATTTCAATTGAAGTGCGTTTCAATTCAATTTCGACATAAAGAGAAATCTGGTGGACGGATACAATGCTCCGTTTAAATGCATTGAAGGGGTGGGTCGCAGCCAGGAGATGTTGTCGCAATACTTATAGTCCCGATGATGCTTTTTTTTTTTGCCAGATGAGGAGCGCGAGCAGGTGGAACGTCTGCGCTGGCCCTCCAGAGGTTACCTACAGGAGCTCAGCGAGTACCAGCAACGCAGGCGGCAGATCCGCAAGTCTCGCTGCAGCATCATGTGACCCCTTCTCGACGCCCTACGGACCGGAAGGGAGGGCGAAAAACAGAGGATGCAAGATTCATTTACATACAGGATAAAAGAGACCTATGTTTGACCTCTGGTGGATTCTGATATACTGTATTTACACATGAACTTCGACCACTGAGCCTGTGATATAAAGCGGACAGCTGTGAACTCACTGGATTTGAGTGGATCCTGTGTGACGGTGGCATATAGAGCCCTTCTATGTGTGGACACTGTATCTTCTGTACAAACGATTACACCTGATTGGTGCAATAAACTTCCTCTGCGATGGATTAAACCCCAAAGTATTAAACAGGGTAGGGTCGACCTTATACTCTCTCCAGAGATTGATATTTCACTCTCATGGTCAGCCATGTTTTGTCATGGTGAGATTTCTTTCTTTATGAATTCAGTGGTTACTCCGGCAATATGACTTGAATAAACTTCAAATATTTATTTATTTTTCTCCCCCCCCACCATGAGATTGATTTGAATTTGATGCAACTATTTTTGTAACATGTACATCTGAGATTTTTATTTCAACTAATAACATACGAAGTACGCGTCCAGCATGTGGATCGCCTGTTAGTGCAGTTGGTGTGGTCAACGTAGAGCCGATTCTGGCTGTCTTTAGTCTAGTCCAGTTTTATTGACCATCATCTCATGCTGAATAAAGACATTTTAGAAGGATGCGTGTTTGTTCTGAGAGTCTGTGATTAAATCTAAACCTGTGGTCCTCAACGGATGGGTTGCGACCTAAAAATGGGGCATACTGTTTTGATATGGTTGGTGATGATGGGAAAAACAATGCTACTGACAGGACAAATATGTTTTGTATTGACTATATGTTTTGTGAAATTAAATTATTTGACGCTGAGAGAAAAGTAAGTTAAAACAATTTTTTTTTTTGTACAATACACAATTTTGGCACTGTGGCCACTAAACGTCCAATGTAAAATGTTGGCCCTGAAGCAAAACCAGTTGAGAACCACTGGTGTAATTATGCTGTATATTATATTTACAAAAATATTTCATAAAGAAGGACTGTGAAGTATACCCTCACTGCAGAGATCCGATAGCCTGCAACATGCCTTTCAGTTCTCCAGAACGGTCAAGACTTTCGACATCACTTCCTCCTCCAATACACTTTTCCCCAATGAAGACTCGAGGAACCTACACATTGAACATGGAAAAAAAGCCTGTTAAATAAACTTAATAAATGACAATGGAAATTAATCAAACATACTCATAAAGCATTTGTAGGTTGTAATATATTTATTAAATATTTGATCTGCAATTATAATGATTCATGGCCACGTGAGCAGGTCATGCTCTTTGGTGACTCAGCTAAAAATTCGCTAATTAAAATAAAAGTTTATTTAAAGAGTCGCACATTACACTTTTTAGTCATGTAATGTAGGCTGTTACGGTCTTCAAAAAAAAAAGTTCCATTGTAAAAGTACTCACGGTGCGCCCGCCCGTGATCTGTTGCAGATAGTCTTGTATGCTGCCCATGTCACTGCGTCCACTTATATCGATCAACTCCAACTGTCCACCTTTGAATTTATACTTTGACAAAACATCCTTCGCGAGTACGCAGTAAGGACAGGACGGCTTCAAAAACACAACTACTTTGTCACCCTTAATTTGCGCTTTAACAAATTCTGCCATTGTTCTTTATGTAACAACCAGCTTTTCACAACGAGAGTCAGCCTAGTGAAACAGAAACGAATCTTCCTTTGTTTACACCCCTTCAAGGGTAGGGCGGGATTTAAGTTAACCACTCCTTGAAAAAAATGAACATGAAAAAAAAAATAGACAATTTGTTGGAGAGAGATACTATAGTGTTTGTTAAAGAATCCGGGTTCTGTAAAGAATCCTTTTATTTCACTTTTGTTCACGGATGTCTCTTTTTGAACTGTGTGACCGCATTCCTGACTTCAGACTAGCTATGGCACGAACCAAATAGGATTCGTCTGGACTGTGTTAAGAGTATCGGTTGACGACGGGACTATTCCACTTTTTTTGTTGGGACATATATAAATTTATTATTCAGATTGCAGAGTTGGAAAGAAAATATATTTATAGGACAATTTTAGCAGGTTAAAGATGATTCATGTTAAGGCAGAGAACATTATTGTTTTAATCTTGACAGCCATAAAACATAAGATTGGAGAAGGTACTTCATTGTTTTGAGTAAGTACTTAACGACTGCTAAAAAAAAAAAAAAAAGTACGAAATAGTATGCATGCGTGTAGTATGAATGTAATCTGGACGTACTATGTTGTCATTCATTATCATGTGACCAGCTGTACCAGCATCAGTTGTGTCCCTTCACGGCCATTCACAAATAATCTCATGTGGCCTCATGGGATAGTAAAGTGTCCATCATCTGAGGACTTTTTGCCCAGTCTGTATTTTTTTACAGTCTATGGTCAGAACTGTGAATTCAGACATCCTTTGTCACATACTGTTTTTGCCTATAGTGGAAGTATGCAATTTCGGATGCAGCCTATAGCATAGCTTACTATTCCACTTTACTATTTGTGAATGGAAGTGAAGTAATGAAACGGACACTTGTAGGCCACAAGATAATGACAACATGGCGATTGTAGTGCGTCTGGATTACATTCATACTACACACATGTATAGAACATATTTTTCATCGCTTGCCCTAATATGCAGTTCTGAATTCAGACACTGTAGTCAGCTGCTAGCATAAAGATCTAACCTGCAGAACGAATCATTGAAACGAGAACAGATTCATAAGATTCAAGTCACTAGGAGGAATCAAAATGTCTCACAAAACATTTAAATAATAATAGCATACGAGTGCACTACTCCCATGTTTCAAATACATCACAAAAATGTTCAATATTTTGAACAAAATTGAATAAAAAGCAATGAAGATATCTAAACACTTGAATTAGAGTGAGTGTTCTGGTCCTGTTAATACCAGTTAGATGATCCTAAAACATACACATTTATCATATTTCAATTGGTTAATTTAGAAATTTGATGCACGGGTGTTTTAATGAACTGTTTCAAACCAATGCTGTGGAAATACACAGAGTGATATGCATTCATGAGTGTAAAAAATTAATAAATAAAAATCAAGGCAGCAGATATGTTGTCAAGTTCACATTTTATTGAACTGATTTAATATATTTTAGGTGGACAGGTCAGGAATTCTTACAGTCTGAAACAACCCCCCATCCCACCTTTAAAACAAGAGATGACAGTGTTATGAGATTCTTGGCTTATTATCCAACATTAACATCTCTCTTTAGTGGTGTCAGAGGCACAGTCTCTTCAAAAGGGAAAGAATACAGGTGTTGGTCACACACACACACACCACCAAATACTTCCCCACCCAACCCAAATTACAATGATACCAGGTTCTGTGTAGATGCACATTCTCCCTTCCAAGCAACACTTCTTAGTGTCATCCCAAAATCTTAAGGGTTCAGTGTGGAGGCTATTTGAATGCTGAGGAAATAGGAAGTAAAGTGCTGCTAAATTTCTGTTAAATAGCCACGACTTGTATTTGTTTGTAATCAGACATTGCGATGAGTCTATAAATGGGGACTAAAATGAACAGAAGCTCACACAAAACATCTTGGTGAGTCTGAGAACACGCAAGTCCCTGAACAAAGCAGATTAGATGCCATCTGCCAACCCAAATACTGAAAACCAACATTTGTCGATGGTTATTTTGAGAATGGCTCACCCAGGCTTTTAAATTTCAATTAACAACACTGGAAAACAAAGGGAACACCCTCCCCGCTTTTAACAATGGAATAATTATGATTCTAAGACGAGAGAGATCGTTTGTTTTCAGATCTCAAAACAACATCCTAAAATGTGCAAATACAATGCAGCAAACCTCAAGAATCAACTAGCCAATCAGAATCCACCATGGAGTTATTTGATCCAGTGAGAATTTGCATAATTGCAAGCAATGTTATTTTCAAGGCTGATTCACACAGCTGCATTCTGGATAGTTTCCCTAAACAAAGATCAAAGAAAATAAATATTACCAAGACACCATAAGTGTTCGACCGCCATCTTCTTTTAGATACCAAAGTGTCGCTCAGAGAAACGCGTCATATTCCAGACTATCAACATAAGATTGAAAGGATTTGTTTCCTTTTTATTACTTTTTTTTTTTTGGCAAAACTTCCTACCACACAGGTTTTGTAAACATAACGTTTCCCTTAATCTTTAAGAAGTTTATCACTCATGATACCGTCAAATAAAGACTTATATTTTTACGTAAATTTGATAAGTTTCTTTTTAATACTCAAAATTCCAGCAATTCCTTTTAATTCAAAAAAACAAAAACATAATATATATTGCTATTCATATTTCATAAATAACTCTGAGACTTGCAATAATTAATGAATACATTTGAAATGGATATACAGGTCTGCCTCTGCTCGATGCATTTCCTCAATAATCAGTAGCACCTTTGCCCTTAAGATGGTTCGATCATTTTCTTAAACAGAGCAGGCCCAAATTAAGAACATGTAACATGAGCCAGGTTGATCCCGAATGCTCTGGCTGTTCAAAGAAGAAAAAATATATATAGCAGCTTTTTTTGGGATTTTTGTTTTCCGTTTTTTTTCCTCTTTTAGTCTATATCCAACCCTCCTCCCCGAGCCTCTCTCTTCCTGTATTTTCTGACCCACAATCCTTCCCAAGAATGAACAAAAACACTGAATATTTTTCACATTCTCTCACTCACTCACTCACTCACACACTCACTCACTCACACACACACACACACTCCATGAATGTGTGGTGGACCTGCGACCAGGTCATAACTTCTCCCCACTGCCCCGGGTGCTTGTAAGTCTCACTGATGCCACATTGTTATGTGTCTGTATTAATACCTTAAGGCATCATTTGCACTGTGGGCGTGAATACTGATGCTGTTCAAAAAAACAAAAACAAAAAAAACAAAAAACAGGGCCACTGGGAGAAAGGAAGTCTCAAGGCTCTTGGAAACACCCTCTTCTATGGCCACTTTTTCACATACTGGCTCGATCACCCCTGTGCAAAAGGCTTCAAGAAATATGCGTTGTAAGGCCCACGGTTTTGCATTGCGTAGCTTTTCTTTTTGCATTCAAAAATGTTATTTTTCTTTGTCCTTTTTTTCTTTCAAAAAGTCCTTCAAAAAGAAAGAGAATGAAGAATAAAGGGTATGGGAAAGGAAGAAAATAAGAAAAAGAGTGATGAAGGCGGCCAGGTATGGGAAGCAGGCGAGTAGGGAATCTGTAAATAGAATAAATAAGGAGCTGTTTGATCCCCACACTCCCCTAAAGATGGTCCTCCGGCTGAGGAGCGCTCTGATTGGCCGAGGTGTTTGCTTGGTCCCGAGCCCTACAGCCAGGACTGCGCCCTCCGCTGGTCGAAGTCAGCGATCAGCCTTTTGATGTGGGCCAGTTTGTTGTGCAGGTACTCACAGCGCTGTTTTTCTTCATAGTAGTTTGGGCTATGCTGTAAAACAAAGTGTGTCAATATACCAGTTTCATTCGAGAGTATGTTCATTTACTAAAGGACCCAGATGGGCAAGACATGCTCAGTTACACTTACTTGTTTAATTTTTTTGTATTCTTGCAGCACCTGTTCATGTACTTCCTGGAAGGAAAAGACAGACACTTATTGCATGCAATACAAATAAATGTATACATGAACCATAGTTCTTCATATAAAGAAAGTGTCACACAGTAATAAGTACATTAAAGCAAAACAAACAAGAAAATTCAGTCTTGTTCTTTTACCTGGTACTCTTTAGTTCCTGGAGCTAGCCGCCTACACCGGTTGTCCAGTTTTGTAAAACGACGCGTAACGCTCTCAACACGGGCATGAAGGACACGATACTCATCATATTCTGCATTGAAGTCATCCTTATAGTGCTGCCTCTGATCCATAGATATCACTGCAGTGTACTTACTGGAATTACACAACACAAACACAATGAGACTCTAGATAGGCATTTTGTTCATTTCTTATATATAGTTTGTCCATTGAAGTAAAAAAAAAAAAAAAAGAAGAAAATAAATGCGTGTATGTATAATATATATATATATATATATATATATATACACACACACACACAAGCAAGCATCCAATTCAAATTAAATGCAGAGGGTTTATGCGGAAACACAATATAAAGTAGTCAAAGTTCACTCACACTATGTAATCAGGCTTCGTTGGGATTGGCATTTCAGTGCTTTTGACAGGCTTGTCTTTGACAGCTGTAAAGAGACACACCAGTCATGTACAAACATGGAAATCTGCCGTTTCACAAGAACACGCAGCACATGATCTTTTGGTCTTTAGGAACAAAATCTATATTCTGTAATGCGATGTTGTGAACTAAAGTTCATGTTTCTAAGGGTGCTTTCACATCTGTAGTTCGGTTCATTTGGTCCGGACCAAGGGAGAAAAATTATACTTTGTAGCATTTTTCAGGCGTTTTGGTTCCTTTTCACACCACACTGATTGCTCTGGTCCGAATCAGTTTATGAAACGAACCAAAATGCAGTCACGTGACAACATCCATATCACTCGTTGGCCAGATGGGTCTTGAACGTATTTTCATAACTGCACTTTTATTGTCAGAATTAACGTGCGGGAAAATTCCAACAGAACTGACGGAAGTAAACAAAGAGGAGGAAAATCCGGCAGTCAACACGCGCTTTTTACTATGGAGAAATGACTTAGTGGGCTGATTGTATCCCTCGTCATAGTTTATTATATTAGTTTGTCTACACCACTTTAGGCAAACAATAACATTTGAGAATGAAGCGAGAATGCGGCTTGAAAATAATGTTTAATGCAATGCACGCAGCGAGTCACTTCAGGAGGAGGCAACGCGTGCATTAATGTTGCTAAACATTGACATAATGCACAGCGCGGCTGACTACGGCAGCTGGTTTAGTCCAAAAATGCGCAGTTATTTGGCAGTTGGGTCTGTTCGAGGTCGGATCACGTTCTCACCACAAACGAACCGCTCCAGAGTTCGTTTGAAAGCGTACCGAGACCACCTCTCCTAGGAGGTCTCGGTACGCTTGTTTGGTCCGCTTTTGGTGCGCACCCGAGTGCGATTGCTGCATTCTCACCTGCCCAAACGAACCGCACCAATTCGGAAAACGAACTCAAGTGCGATTCAACCGAACTAAACAAGGCAGGTGTGAAAGCACCCTAAGCCAAATGTAGCATAAAGCCAATCAGGCCTGACAATTATGCTTAAATTTTTAATTCACAATTCCTGGCATGCAGCTAATTATTTTTGGATCTTTGAAATTTGGCAAAATTATTTGACTAGTAACTGATAAGTTAGGGTTTACAAATCCTCAGTTAACAAACATTGGTTGCATCCGGTAAATCGCAGGTTTTCCGTCTACTGATTCAGATCTTGTTGCAATTTGATTCAATGATTTATTAATTCAGTGACTTGTTCAACCAATTTAATTGTCATTAAAATTAACGATCAATTAATCATTAATACGAATGCCACAAAATGCATATAAAGGACCGCAAATGCCACATGAAGGGCAAAACAAACCTTCTTTGTCCGATTCGTGGCTGATGTTGGCAGGAATGTGTTTATGTTCTGCCTCACTCCGGTGTTTCTTTTTGGGCTGTGCTTCCTTGTCACAGTTATCCTCCTTGCGATGCGCTCTATCCCTCTTCCGATCCTTTTCCTTATCCATCTCTCGTTCTCCTTCTCGCTTCTTCTCTTTATCTTTGTGCTTCTTGGACTTCTTGGGCTTTTTGCTGCCATTGCCGTCGCGGCTGGCGGTAGGAGACGCGGCAGAGGAAACTTGGAGGCCACTGCTGGTGGTAGTGGTGGAGGTGATGGTGGTTGTCGAGACAGTACAGGTGGAGAAGGATGAGGGGGAGGTCGTGGAAACCGGCTGGCTCGGAGGGCTAGGCGTGTGGTTGCGGGGCGCGTAGCTCACCGCGGAGTTCCCACATATAGAGCTCTGGTCCAGGGGCAGATCCTGAGACCCCCGGCCCTCCGGCGTGCTGGGGGAATTTGAACTAGAGCCTGTGACAGGGGGAGGGTGAAAAGCGGGTCCAGGGCAGGCAACCGTGGGTGCAGGTTTCTTGTCCGCTGTTTCCGAAGGATGACGACCAGACGAGGAGGGAGGTCCTCGGTTACTGAGATGGGAGATTCGAGGCTTCTTAGACATCAGAGGATCGATGAAGTCGGTCTCAGGTAGCTGTTTCTGAATAGAAGGAACAAAACATGATTCTTGTTTCGGGAAATTTCATGGAAATGCAAATAGTGACTATTTTTGTATGAAGCTAAACAAATAAAGTATATATTGTTTATATAATATATATATATTTTTTCAGTCATTAAACTCCAGAGGGCGCAGGCTGATAGGTCCTTTACATCCACCTGCAAGAAATTACATCATTGCTGTATGGTACAAGCTCTGCTGATCCTGCAGCCTATGTGGTTGCTTGCTTGATATTTAAATAGTCTGGTTCAGTGTTTGATGTAGGGTAGTCCTGCAGCACATTATCAGAGTTCCTCTGAAATCCTCTACCTCCCCCAGTTCCACCTGTCTAGATCTGCTACGGGATTTATGTACGTCTATTCATGCAGCAGCATATCTTACATGTCCCTGTATCTATTAGCAGTAGCAAGTCCATACTTGCTCAGCAGCAATAATCCGCAGCAAAGCAGATTTAGTCCTCCATGATCAAATACATTGCCATATTCCAACAACCAGCTAAAGCTATTTTGACAGGTGTGTGTGTTTTATATATATAAAGAGTATCAAAATAAAATGTTTATGTATGTGTCATACCAGTGGGGATGTTGGCTCTTTGGTTGGACTGCTGGATGAGACCGACTCTGAATTCAAGCCCAATTTACTGTTGGAGGGAGACAAAATTTAACTAATTCAAGCTTTTGTAAAATACTCCTTAGATCTTCTGTACTGGCTCTCAGAAATGATTCATGTTCAATTACAAAGTCATTCATCTTTTAATTGCATGTGAACCGCAAATCTTACCGTGCCAGGATCCTGTCAACCTGAACCCGTTCATCCTCCGTATAGCCCGGCCAGTCTCTCTGGACCTCCCGGAAGATAAAGTCTTTCAGCGAATAGGAGTTATCCTTAGGGTTTAGATTGGCCACCTATAGGAATGGAAAATATTGTGTTAATTGCTTTTCCTTTCATCAAAATACAGGACATAGAATTTTTTTTTTTTTTTTTTTTTAAATAAAAAATAAAAAAATAAAAAATTTGAGCCTTAAAATAGGTCTTAAGTTTAATTTATTTCATTGAATTAGTGGTGCTTGCTTGAATTTTTAACAAACATTGAATAATTAACCTAGCTCATCTTAAACTGTACAAATCTAGTAAATTCATGTAATTTAATGTAAAAATGTAAATGACCAATACTGTTTTAACTACTTTTGCATTTTTTTATTTTGTATTTTTAGCAACTAAACTACTTGTACACATTTGATAGGCAGGAGAATGAACACTTTGCATCCTTGTTTAAGTCTGCATACTTAAGAGCGACAGATACACACACACTATAAATAGTAATGCAAATGGACAGTTAGGCAAAGGGATATAGTGTCACTTCTTACATTACAACCCAACGAGGGGACCGTTTCAGATTCTCAATCCTTCCTTCATTTCCAAAGAAGGAGAGAAGCTGTTTTCATACTTCCCTATTCAAAGCCTCAATAAATTCCTTCTATACTTGATAGAAAAGGATGAGAGCCATGATATTTCTCCTTTGAAAACTATGCGGGAGAACCGAAATTGCTCCTCCTACCCCTTTTGATGACAAAAGCCATTCAATTATGACTTCTGTCAACAGCATGACCTTGGATCAACTGAAATGAACTATGCTGCTGTATGAGCAAGCATGCATGTGCATAATTACACTAATAAGGTTAATTTATGGCTGCCTAATTTGCCACGTGCTATACATTCAGCTGTGGTGAATGCAAGTCTTTGTGTTTGGGCTGTTAAATGGTGACTTGCATTACGTGACACTGTGCTTCTGCAAAAGTGCCGCGAGTCAGTAGCCTATTAGATCACAGCTGTGACTTGATGCCATCTATGCTTCAAGTCTCTGTCACCTATCCTGAACTAATATGGATGATTATGACAGTCCTCAAGCTGCATTCAGAGAACTTGCACAGCAAGTTAAGTGCCATTAATGTCTTTCTAGTCTGTCATCTTAAAGAATACGTGGGTTGAATACAAGTTAAATGTAATCAACAGCACTTTCAGCACAATGTTGATTCATTTATTTTGACTCATCCCTTGTCTCCTTTCAAAAAAATGAAGTTACAGTGAGGCACTTACAATGGTCGTGAATGGGGACAATTTGAGTATTTAAAGCAGAAATGTGGAGCTTATTTTGTAAAAAAAAAAAAAAAAAAGCTCTCGTCAAAACTTCTGTTTAAACTCCTTTTTACAGTTGTTTTAAGGTTTTAGGCATAGCAAAATTTGACGAATTTGTCAAAAATGTGATTTAACTATACACAGAAAAGGTACAATACCATTCAAAAGTTTAAACAATAATTTTTTTCAGTAAAGATGCATTAAATTGCTCAAAAGTGACAGTAAAGACAAAGTAAAAAAACAACAACTTTTAAATAACTAATGTTATTTTGAACTTTGGATTCATTAATTAATCCTGAAAAAAAAAGATCATGGTTTACGCAATATTAAGCTGCACAACTGTTTTCAACATTGATAAATGTTTTATTGAGTAGCAAATCAGCATATAAGAATGATTTCTAAAGGATCATGTGACACTGAAGACTGGAAAAATTATGGATTTGCCATGACAGATATAAATTACATTAAAATATATTTAAGACTTATTTTAAACTAATAATATTTCACAGTATTACTGTATTTTAATCATATAAATGCAGCCTTGGTGAGGATAAGAGGCATCTTACAAAAACATCTTAAACTTCTTTAAATCTCAAAGGAAAGTGTAAATTAATTGCGTGGTGACACACTTAAAACATTAAGCCAGCTGTCGATTGAGTTGAACTTTTTGCTTTAATCCTGAGAACTAAACTGATTCCACTCCACAATCTCACCTGGTGTAGTGTAGTGCCCATAGAGTTGCGGTCTTTCTGGCTGACGCCGTCTCTTTGGAGTCTGGCGAGCACCTCTAGTTTCTTGTAGGAGCGCAGGGCCAGGAGGTGAATGACGCGGTCCCGGTACGGACGTTGCGATACGGGGTTGTTGGTAAGGCACTTGCGTATGGTGTTGGCTGGGTTGAGGGGAGTTGTCTGCTTTCTCTCTGGAGCCGGGTCGGGGGCTGAGGGGGCCGGTTTTCGATGCTGGATTTTTTTGTCTATGAAAAAAAAACATTCCCAGAGAGACGGCCGATCAGAGAAGTAGTTAAAACGGTGAAATTTATTATAAGGAATTCTGTGAAAGCCTCTTAGCGCTTTACTGCTTTACTAGCACTGGTATATATGTGGATATATGTAGGATTAGTGTGCTAAACCAAGTGTCTAGATTGTATATCATTTCCATTGGTGGGTAATACTGTCTAAAGGGGCATTCACACAGAACAAGTTTTTTAAATTCCAATGCGCTACTTTTCCATGGTTTTTCTATGTAAAAACGCAATACAAGGAAGAGTCTTTAACCATTGCAGCGCATTTTATAGCAGCCGTTTGTCACTCAGACAAAACGTTGATAACATACCGAGAGTGTTTATTTTAGTAATTGACAATGCTTTTGACACTCTCCAAACAATACTGAAGTACCTACATGTGCCTCAGAAAGGTTTCCTCAATTCTGAAATTCCTCAAAAGTTATTTAAAAGATTAAGTGTAGCGACTCTTTAACCATCCTACTGCCTTCCTCTTACGGACTCTCCCTCGGTTTGCCCGAACATGTGCCGATGACTAGACGGCATCCAGATACAAACTTTCGCTGTCTCACCTCCTGCCAGTCGGGTGAAACTCTTGCGTCAGTGGATAATAAGCTTTGGCCGTCACGCATGTAACAGTGCACAGCAGACTGGGAGGAATCAAGGAAGGGAGGATCTTTTCAACTTGGGATAATACAGCAAATCTGCACAATTTTTGAACTCTTGCTTGTGTCTCTCAGATTAACCACACAAACAAAAGAGTGTGACTAGGCTTTCTGAGCACCAGCTGCTGCAAAGCCTTCCTTTTCTTGCACTTCCTTTTGCTGTGAAAAATGCGCACGCACCCGATCACTCCTCCCCTGTGGCTCAGTGCCGAGGGAGGGGAGTGAAACTAACTTTTCCAGTTTTGCCAGCTGTGGTGCGGAGATCGGGGGCTCCCAGAGGGGAGTGACAGCTGAACAGGTGCTGAGAGACAGGTTGTGACTAGAAGGGGTGAAATATAATGAGCCGCATTTGAGTGTTAGTTAAAGACACTCTAAAAACCTGCAAGGGTTCTCCTTTTTTCCTAAATTGTGATATCTTTTTTAAAACATGAGATAAAGCGGGTCTCTAGGGTTGCGGTGATGTCTTCCCCCTGCAGTTTTTAAAACGCAAGAACGGCTGCTTTCATTTAACAACCTAAGCAGGTGTCTTTGCAGGTGACAAAAGCCATATCAAATTTGAATGATTCAGTCTGTTACTTTCCACTTCACAATAAACACTGGGAGTCTGGGACACACTGGTAATCTCAGAGACATGGGTGCACCACGACTTAGCCACGTCAGATAAATAGGATGAACTTTTACTTGCTTTTTCTCTTGACCCTAATCCATACATCACTCTCTCTAAAGCTCCCAATTGGTTTAACGCACATGGTTACGTGCTCAGGGACAATTGAACTGGGCAAATGTTAGAGGTCTATGTGAAAAATGAGGAGATCTGCATGATGGGAGATCACAAAATGATTTTTTTTTTTTATCCATTCCAATCTAAAACATGAGCAACTTCATGTAACATTGTACTACACGCAGATCCAAAATGGAAATGAAAACAGAAACCGAAAAGAAAACCGCATCCTGTGTAGATTATCATCAGGTGTAGAAAGATTCTTTGAAACAGAAACAGCTTGACTGAAACTAGGCCGAAATTAAATGAAAATGCTAAATTAACTGGACCGAGAATTTTTTTAAATAAAAATCCAGTAAGTACTTTATGGGCTTTTTACATGTTCAATTGTTAGAATAGGGTCATTTTTAACTTTGGATTAATGTAATACTGGGTACTCCCCTTATCTACGTGACCAGAATGTGTCGGTGTGTGCATGTTACAGGAGATAAAATGCATTGGATTAATATCAAACCTCTGAACGGTCCTCCGGGTTTGATGAATTTGGTGCTGTTCTTGCATTTATCCTCCTCGGCTTTGGTCACGCGCTCTTTGGTCACCTGGTAGGAGTCATTGGTGGCACATACTGTCATTTTGTCTTGAATTGTTCCCAAGGAGGACAGATTGGAGACCCCAGAGCTAACAGGCACAAAGAGTAGTTAAAAATGAGAAACAACAGCAAAATGAGCAGTAGTTTTTGACAAGAAATTCCCTCTATCCTTACCTAGATATGTACTGGTGGATACACTCAAAGCTTCCTTGAGGATTGTCTTTGCTTAAGTTGGACAGATAAAAGTTGAAGTTTTGAGAGCCATCGGGAGCATCTGTCGTTGGGATTTTAATGCGCTGAAGGGGTGGAAATAAAAACAAGTAGAATTATTTGAATGCTAATAGAGGTAATCATCATCATCAAAAAAAAAAAAAATATATACAACTAATATTAGATTGCTACCTAGACCGTAATTTAAGGCATCTCAGGTTTTTATTTTTTGGCTGTTTCAAAAAGCAGTCATTATGCTGCCTTATACCTAGTTTTGGAGAAATTATAAGGTAGCATTGCATGTATCCTTCATTAAAGGACAATTCCGGCGCAAAATGAACCTAGGGGTTAATAACACATGGGTACCGAGTCAACCGTTCTCTGGGATGTGTTTTCATACTAATCGAATGTACCCAGTTTTAGCCATGGTTTTAGCTCAAACCACTGATTAGCTTATAACGCTAGTATATAGGGCATAGAGTAAGTAAAAAGAAATTGCTAGTTAATACCACTAACAAGGCTCACAATAGCCCCACACTAACATGGTAGCATAGTGAGGGTCACTACATGCAAACCGAAGCATTGAGAACTTTGTAAGTGTACAGACAGTTTAATAAGAAGATACTTTATAAAGACAGTACATTTCGCAAATACAGGCAGGAGTATTTGGAAAACAGTCTCGACCAGTCGAACGGTCTCCTCATTCGTGGTTCGACTGGTCAAGACTGTTTTCCAAAGATGGCTCCTGGGTACTGGGTACATTCAATTAGCAGGAAAACACATCCCAGAGAACGGTCGACTCGGTACCCATGTGTTATTAACCCCTAGGTTGATTTTGCGCCGGAATTGTCCTTTAAGTAGGCAATCCCACAATGACAATATGGCAGATGGCAGAGTTGAGAGAAATTACAGTTATAAATGCTTTTATTTCACTTCATTTACTCTGATAACTATTGATAAAAATAGTCCTGTCTGATTACTAATCACCAATGTTAAAAAAAGTAAACAAGTTAGAACTGTTGCCTAACTAACTGAGATAAAACGTTTAAGTAGAGCTACTAAAATTAAAATGGAGCTAAATAGAAATATTAAACAAAACAAAATTATAAAAAAAAAATGACAAAAGCACATAACCACCATAACAAAATTACTGAGACGTAAACTAAAATGAAAATATAAAAATAAAAAGTGAACAAATTATAAGTGAAAAATAACAAATACTACAATAGTATATAAATGATACTAAAACACTGCTAATCACCTAGTAATTTCGTGTATTTATTTTCTGTGTTTAGGGTTATTAGCATAGCAACATGCTAATGCCAAACTATTGGAATCAACAGTCAGCATGAGTCAAGACTTTTGACCATTTCTTATGAAGAGCACTATTTGCGATGTGCTTGACTGACAGTTAAAGGAACTGGCACCCATGTAGAGCGTAATAAATTATTCACCTATGAGGATCCATCACTGTGGATGGATCTTGCTTAAGACGACAGCTACCGAGATAGCATGGCAGTTTTAGAGCAGACTCATTGTGACGGAACAGTCAGACTGCAGCACAGACACTATGTATTTAGAGAGAGTATTCATGGGCGTAAAACCGGAACCGTACTCGCCGACCCAGTATTTAAAGCGTCTGAAGTAAACTACAGTATGGTGCGCAGGGTCAGAGGTTAAACGGGTGCTTTCACAGTGTAAAAGTGAGATACCTCCCAATTAAACCACAGAAGGCTCAGGGCTCTCTATAAAGACACAAAGTCCACAAGGGTGCTTTGATGAGTATCTCACACCCGTCAGCCAGTGATGATACTCATTCAGATGCTGTAAAACTCGTATCAATGGGTCTATTCCACAGGCAATGGAAAGTCAACTTACCCCTTGAAGACCCTGAAAACGTATCGTCGCCTGTGGGGATGGTGCATTCTGGAAAAGATGAGAATATTCAAATGTCAACAACATTCATAAACGAAACCTGCCGCTGAAAAGTAATTTAATCTAGCAAAACATTAAAATACAAGTGACCGATTGGGTATCTGCTAATTTACTTAAGAAAAACTATGAGATGCAGCGAAATTAATGCAACTATGCTCAACACAGCATACTTTTCATATTATTTCTGTAGTATGTATACTGTGCAGTTACAATATGTGCATTTTCTGCATGCATAGGTTACCAGCAAGACCTACTACTTCTCTCAAAATGTGCAGTTTACAACTAGACCTCTAGTCTAGCGCACTAGCGCACTTGACTTGATCTTTCAATTCCACTGGAACAGGTGTGATTTTATTTTACAGTACATACCATGTTTAGAGTACATTCTGTGCCGAATTCATTAAATTGTTAAAGGAACAGATGTTCCTAACCAAACTCTTTACTTCCCAGCAACCACACACCTTTAGTTATATTCAAATACGTCCCAAAGCCTCCTCCATCTGTAAAGGCTTGTTTAACCAGATAAGTTTCACAAGCCCCCACCCCCCCTCCCAAGCACACTTGCACACAGACTAGATCAGATCACATTACACAGGAGTACGAAGAAGTGCGATTATACACTCTGATGATTTGGAAACCTAAACCAGTGGTTCTCAACTCTTAAAACAGGGTTGCACATCTGTGTTGAGTCAGGGTCACGGACACAATGCTAAATGCAAATAATAAAACACCACTTTCCATATAATCATGCATAATTAAGATAGTAAAATTCATCCATGACATACATTTGCATATTTCTGGGCTATGCGGTCCAGTGTAATTTTAATACATTTCAATATCTGATTTTAACTACTTTTTGGTGCTTCGGCAAGTCGCAGGTTTCGACTTGAAGTTGGGACTTTTATGTTGAAAAACATAAATTTTCCAGCAAAACCCACGTACCACAAGTGACAGAAACAGGCAATGTAGTTAAAACAGCTTCCTTAGTAAATCAAACATTAAAAATAAATACAGACAGACATGCTTTTGCAACTTGAGATCCATTATCAACATTTAGGGCCATGAAAGAGATAAGGCTCCAGGATCATCACTGAGGTTCACGCATTCCCTGTCTTTGCCCCGACTGTCTTGTCCCATCGCCGAGAGACGAATAATGATTAACCACGAGCTCAGCTAAAAACGGTAGCTGAAAAACAAATAGATCTGGAACATGACAACATGTGCCAAGACACTGTAAATAAATACCAAATTCTGGTCAGTGAATCAAGTTATCTGAAGACACAAAGTACATTAAGCGTTCTGTCTATTTTGCAGTATTAGCCTATGCCAAAGCTAGAGCAAATGGTACGCATGAACTAAAGTAATCCCTTACTATTATCGGATTAATATAGGAGGACGCTAAGCCCTGCATGATATGATCACTACAGTACATTCTTTACACCAACTCAGTTCATACACAACAAAATTGTTACGCAACCTTCTGCAGCCTTTTAATATTTCATCATAGCATTTTCAGAACATGTTAGGATAGATATTGTCAACTGAACATTGCTCGAAAAATTAAAATATTCATAAATCACCTTTGTTGACTGAAATAGTAGCTAACAAACTTAATATAAATATTATATTAGATAATCTTAAACTCAAGTTAAATGAATATTGAAATGTTGGCTTGGCGACTGAGAAAAATAAGTACTAAAATTACTAAAACTGAAATGAGAATAAATTAGAGATTGAATACAAATATTTACCAAAATATTGACAAAATGTCATACTAAAACTAAAATTAAAGGAAAAAACAAAAAGAAGATCTATAAAAAAAATGCTCATTCAAAATATTAATAAACACTCCAAGTGCTAGATTAAATCAAAGGAATGGCATGCATGTTTTGGTGAGCTCTGAGCTTAAAGGGCTTAATAGGATAGTTCACCCAAAAATGAAAATTCTGTCATCATTTACTAGTTGTTTCAAACCTGTATGAATAAAGGTATTTTGAAGAATGTCGGTAACCAAACAGTTAATACGCACCATTGACTTCCATAGAATGGAAACAAAATACTTTGGAAGTCAATGGTGCCCCTCAACTGTTTAGTTAAAGACATTCTTCAAAATATCTTCTTTTGTGTTCAGAATTAGAAAGAAATTCATACAGGTTTGGAACAACTTGAGGGCAAGTAAATTACAGAATTTTCATTTTTGGGTGAACTACGCCTTTAAGACTCATTCAGCTGGCCTCACCGATGGTGTGTTGTAACATTGAGTATCAACCAAACTGCAAGTCCTAATCAACAAAGACAAACAGAAACAGTGCCAGTCTAAAGCAGCCAGGAACTTGATGGATTATGAAGCTAAATATAGTCCCAAACAAACTTCAAGGTTCAACTTAAATCTTTTGAAAAGGAATTCCAAACTAAATGGGTTGACTAACTTTATAGGTGGCCTGGGTCAGATGCATTGGGTGAATGTCCAATCATTCATCACAACCTAAAGCAAATCTTGGGCCTAAAAGTTTAGCTGGATTTGGCCTTTCAGGATTGAACGAACCATCTCTATGAACCCGGTGCACAGTTTTTTTCCCCCTTCTTTTTTACAACGGGCCAGCTGTAGCTTTAAGTCAAACACTGCCTCGTAAGCACTTTGAGCAGTGTAGAGCTTTAAAAAAATCCAGACAATGCAGCTCTTCATTGAAGCTGCCTGATTTCTCCTAGTAAGCCAGTAGAAACTCTTTCAGGCTTTTGAAATGATAGAAATGCCCAGAAGGTCTTTTTTGTTTTTATCAATTTCCTTATCTTAATGACATAGGCCTATTCATTACAGTTTTACACATCTTACTCACGGATTGTAGCCTACTACTACTCACTTGAATGACCCAAATGGAAAGAATCATACACAGCGGTTGTGGTCAGAACTAGTTTAGAAAAGTTTATCAAAATTACATGAAAGATGATTTGTGCACTATTAAAAATGTACAAGTCAAAGTCATGGGTTTCCCCACTTTGTCACATGCCACACATCAAAAGCAAAAAGTCTCCTTTCTGATGAATAATAACTTATCTACTGTGTTTTTTAAGATAAATATGGATGCCTAGTACACAATAAACGACGGTTATGGTATAAAACGACAATTTATCTTAATAAATCAAACTCCTCAGGTGTGTATAACTCTTCCAAGCTAACTAGCTAGCTCAGCAACCATATTTAGACGTTAATTAGACAAACTAGAGTAATTTGGTTTCATTGTGTCTCTAAACCATGTTTATTTGGACTAAGAGTCATGAATATAAAAACAAACAACACAAATATCGCCACATTTGTGAACTTAATCATTGTTGGAGGACTGCCAGCTAGAAACATTAGCCATGCTATCAGCTAGCTCACCAAACTTTAATTTTTGTCAAACCCAAAGACTTTTTCGTATGTAACATGAAATATTTACTTTACAGAGTCTGTAAACTAACTAAAATGATCAAGACGTCGAAATGACAGACAGCTGAATCGACGTTATTCGTGTGTATAGAAAGTTTTATCTAACCGTTAGCATTGTAGCTCATATTTCGAGGATAAAACACAATAAAACATACAAACTACACAACATCGTCGCTTTATCCAGTTTATATAAGCTCTAGCAAATACTCAGACTTCAGAAATGTATAAAAATTCATTAAATGTGGGTTTTAGTGTTCAAATTGCATACAGGGAGTTCATAGCAGGTAATGGTGTGTTGGCATAATGCTCACTCCCTAGAGTCTTTTTTTCTTTATTAAAAAACATTTTCCAATCAATTCTGCCAGGACATCAACCAACTGAAAGCATTTATCAACTTTTAAGAGATGTTATATAGTTTAGAGAGAAATAAAACATAAGTATTTGACACTAAGGCTTTTAGTGGGCGAGCAAGCTCTCGCTGCTCTTTTCTCTCTATAAAACTGTAAGTTTTCCAGCACTCACCTTACAGTTTTGGTAATTTTCTAGCGCTTTAAAGGCTGATTCTGTCAGTTTGACATGTAAAACTGATATTCTGTCGCTCTTGCGACCACAATTGAGTCCATATGAGCCATCCTCGCAGAGAGCTGCCATCATCTTCACCAGCCCTCCACCATAGTCCCTCTGACATACGTGCAAACTCTCTCTCTAATGCGGACACAGGGAGGGACCTTCGCAAAAGTAAGTTCCTTTCTGCTCTATAGCCGACTGTTAGAAAGATAGGAGACTAGTTGGGTCTTTTCTCTGTGTGTTACTTTGTTAGAGAGTTTTACTTGCTATTTTTTCCCCTCTATGCTTCTTATCCTGTTCCACAATATCCCATAGTATTTTTATGATGATCAGATTTATGCTTGTTATTTCCACTATGCTTTTTTAAAATTTGATAAATAAAATATATTGAAAAAAAGATACAATTCCTTGACATTTTTCAATTATTGATAGATTAATTAATCTGCTGATATTTGGACATTTTGAGTAGCATGCCCAGTTAGCTGATTGGTCACCTTGTGTCAAAATCAGCATTGTTAATTAACATTTTCTGTTTTTATTAAGTATTAATTAAGTATGGCAGTATCACATTTATAATGTATTATATAAAAATTGTCATTTAAATTCAGATATTTTAATTTGGTGTCATTAAATTGTGTATATGCATACGTTTATGCTTATTTCCTCTGTGCTTGTTATTTGATAAATAAAACATTTTAAAAATAGCATATCTTGAAATGTCCTAATTATTTGTAGACCAGGTAATCTGTTGATATTTGGCTATTTTGATATTAATTATGGGTCAATAACCATGTCCAGTTGGCTGATTAAACAGTAGTGGTAGTAAACCATTGCTGATTTCGGAACCGTAGGTAAACGTAGTACGAGTAGTGTCCCAGAATGCGGTTCCAAATTCGGCACGTGTCATGTGTTTCAAATTCAGCCATGGCCATTAATAATTAATTTTATTTTCAGAATTTGTTTGTAGTGAATTGAAATCTTACAATACATATTCTGTAATGAGTTAATTAAACTTCAGCTATTTTTAAAAATTTGCTTGCTTTTTCTTCTGCGCCCTTGCTGTAATTTAAAGGATTATCAAACACAAAAACAAACTAACTACAGTAATTATAGTATCCAGCTTTGCTTTGGTGAAAAGGTGTGTTTTCTCCACCGCTGCCTGAGATTGGAGTCAGATTTGGTGTGCCATCCGTCATACTTACCGCTCCCTGTCTATACCACTGTGTTCCTGAAAACACTGCCATGTCAAACAATTTGGCTGGTTGGGTCCAGCCTGCAGGTGTGTTATTGGACATGTCAGTGTTTGTAAGTAGTACCAGACTGCAGCCATTTACAGTAATCTACACAAACAAGTTGAACAAGGAACAACAGTTTCCAGAAATATTTTCACAAGTAGGTGTGACAAACTACTACCTTATTCACAATATAGCAAACAAACCAAGACTGAACAGGTATTTTAATGAACTAAGTCTGAAGGTATATAGATCATCTAGACTGGATTTGGCCAAAATGTCCGCTGAGAAGGTCATTCGTGAGCCAGCCTCGTTGTAAAACTAGTTTGGCAGCTTCTGGCTTTTTCCCCCCCTAGCATGCACACCTGCTGTGTCTTACAGTCACACTCTGGGATGGAGTGATTATGCAGAGTGTTTTGGTGTGGTGCAGTAGTTTTAGGTTGGGTGCAGGGAAGACACCGTGAATCCTTGAGATTAGGCCTGCATAAAAAAAGCCTGCCACACCCTTGATTAAAAACGAGTTTATTTAGTGTTTTAAAAACAGCCCTGCAATGCATGCTGGTCCAGAATGCAATACAGACAGACAGAGTAATGGGATTATATAAGACGTGTTTGTAAAGGGACATTCTTAAAGTGATTTTTAGAATGAGTATTTATTAAGTGTTAATGAGTTTCTCATCAGCGCCACAATGGCTGAAGAGTGGAAACATTCAAGGACATTAAAAGTCACTGCATCTGATTACGTTTCCTCTGATTTCCAAGGCATTGGTGACACATTGTTGTCATTGTTGAATCCTGCATGTCTGGACTGCTTTTTCATAAACCCTCATGCCGCTCTGGAACACAATACAGAACAGAAGAAATTAATTTGGTCACCTTCGATTAATAAGAGAAACCAGTAAAGCTTCAACTTTAAGTCAAGACTATAAAGTTACACAGAGAGCAAACAGAAACTTCTTCTCAGATAAGAATATGTCAACAGTGTCATTTTGTCTTTTTTTATTTCTCCAAATAAATTTGACATGAAACATGAGAGACAAAATTGATTAAATTCAACATAACTAAAAACGCCATTAAGCTTTGTAAGCGTAAACATAATCTTCCTCAAGGAAGTCTTTGATATTTAACATTGTTCAAATGGGTGTGAGTGTGTGTGTGTGTGTGTGTGTGTGTGTGTGTGTGTGTGTGTGTGTGTGTGTGTGTGTGTGTGTGTGTGTGTGTGTGTGTGTGTGTGTGTGTGTGCAGTCACCTCAGCACTTTCTGCTTACTTTAGCTGCCTGCATTAGATTACAGAGTTAGATTGTGGATCTTTTGGCATTAGTACTCCATGTGGGACTGAGACACATGTCTGTGTCCACAGAGACCAAGAAATGTGAGAGAAACCCACCTGGCCTTAAAAAAATGTAGAGGGTTGAAAAGTGTAGGAAAAAATGGATAAACATAGCACAAGATAATGCAAATGCTGTTGTGAAAGAATGAAAACAAACAGTGTCAATACTTTAGAAAAAACAACAACAACAACAAAAAGATTACATAAATGAATTTTCCAGGTTATATTAAAAGCAATGTAAAACTTTTTTTAAATTATTTTAGGCCTATATGTGTTATGACACTTAGTCATCTCATTTCACGAGTTTCACTACTGCAAGGATAGTGCATTAGAGCAAATTACACCCACAAAAAACACATCAGTAACACATGACACAGTAACACAACCAGAAGTTTCAAAAGTATTTGCAAAAGTACCTTTCCTTATATTATTATTATTATTATTTTTTAATCTATTTAGTGCATATAAGTCTGGCATGCAACCTGCCAAAATAAATCTGTCTGCAAAATGTCAAAGAATTTGATTGGACACATGACCTTTAACTGTCATGCTCAGGCTTAGACAATGACCAGGAAGGTAGGCCTAAAACTCAAATTTGCATATGAGGAACACAATTCTTAAACAGGTAAGAGATGATACTTGAGCTCCTTAGCAGATGATATAGACTTTATTGTTGACTTTGAGTGCTTGTCTTACATAATAGTTAGAACACACACACAGACACAGACACACACACAGACACACACACACACACACACACACACACACACACACACACACACACACACACACACACACACACACACACACGGATAACAAGGGAGGACTGTAAGGGACGATGGGAAATGCAGTCCGTGAGTGACATTAACACAAACGGGAAGCGTTTTTTTCTCTCTCCCAAGCCAGTTTATTTTGCCATCCTAAATAGGCTATGCACTATATAGGCCTATGTTAGTGTTATTTTCCCAGTCAACAACAAAAAAAAAAGTTTTTAAAAACGTTTAGCTAGTTCTCATTAAGTTATGAAAACATTATGTTTTTTGAACATTCAAAATGTCTCGTTTTTTTCTTTCTTGGTTGTGTTTTGCACCAAAACGTTAACAGAACATTCCATTTTATAATTTTGCAAACTTTATGGGAATTATACTTTTGATATAGCCTACCTAGTAGCCTATAATATTAAAACATGTTAGAATATCCAACCAAAACTTTTTCAAAAAACAAATTTCATGAACGTTGTATAAATAATTTTGAAAACACCAAAACGAAATAACTTTGAATGAACGTTCTGTTAAAGTTATGGAAGAATGCTTAATAACTTTGAGAGAACCTTGCCAGAAAAATCGCTGGTATTTATTTTGTAGTAGCCTACTGTGAAATCATTTTTAAGAAAACGTTGAGAAGCGCTGTGAACGAAACATTAGACTTTGAGCACGCGAAATTACCGAAATGTGAAACTTCTTCGCACGAGCATGTGTTTCCGGTCTTCTCCGGCATTCGTATGCATGAATGGACGTCAATGAAACAAAAAGTGTATAGCGTGACCGCCTTTGAAACCATCTAGCAACCGTAAAAATTCGCACTTTATTTCATTGCTTTGTCAACATACTCAGAGCACAGAGTGTACAATGCACACCAAGTGCCACGCGAGGACACAGAACTCTTGTCAGAACAGGCCGTCTCTCAGGAAGGACATGACGAGTTAAGTATAGGTGATGCCGTTGTCCCGCGTGTCATTTCCGGCATTTTTAAAGGCCTTGAAACGGCAAGCCCTGTTAATGTTTGACCATCATCTGGGAATTCAAGTGGCACCAGCTGCAATGGTTCTTATCACATGAAAACACTAATGTATGAGCCTTATCTCCCTACAGACACAGATGGCGTGGCCAGTCTCATGTTTCAAAACAGAGGCAGGTCTCTCTTTTTTTATAAAATAAAATACTGGCCCATCTGTATAATATGGTGGTACATTCTTCAATAAAAGTCTGTGCATATTTTTCACTTGTTGAATTGTCTAAAAGCACACCTCTCAGTCTCCACATGATTTGAGATATATTTCATGTAGCATGGTAATTGTTTTAGCTGCCTCAAGTGCTAACAAAATCGTTCTTGAATTTTTGCAGAAAGTCCACAGGTTATTGAAATATCCAGTGTATTGTCTGTTTGAGGCCATAATCTCCATTGCATCTGTTGTTGTGGAGCGGCATAATCTTGCAAAGCCAATCTCAGCACATTTTCATAACTTCCGAAACACCTTTCACGTCACCTCAGGCTGGATGGAATACCACAACATTCTGATGATTCCAGAAAAATGCAAAATGCTTCCTCGTGAATGCAAAGCAGAAGATGAGATTTACAGAGAGAGAGAGAGAGAGAGAGAGAGAGAGAGAGAGAGAGTCCATCCTTCATACCCTCTTATTTCTCATCCCCACCAAGTCTCTTTTTGCACCTGTTCCATCAGTTTTATCCTAATGTTTTCTTTTCATTTTCAGCCTCTTAACTCTACTTTTCCTGTTCTTTATTTTATGTCCTCTCTGCTGGTTCTCTCACAAAATATCTCTGCTTCTTTCTCATCATCTGACTGGTGGAATCTGCTTCTCTGGCTCTCGTCCAAAGCAGCCAGATTTGGAAGGAATCCGGGCAGAATAAACTCTCGGAGGACAGTTGATTCTAGCGAGGAGCAAAAGAGAATGAGAGAAATGTCTAAAAGACACAAAATTGTAACCCGTTTCTTAACAGAATCTTTAAAAAGTGCAATATGCTAATGTAATGTATAATTTCACAAATCCTGTTTCATATTAGGTACATTTTGGTGCAACACATTTTGAGCTTCTTAAAGGTAAAGTGTGTAATTTGTAGTGCAATTGCATACATTCAAAAAGGAGGTCCAGAATGCGTGAAGCCAGATGAAGGGGGAAAATACTAGCCTATAATACAACTGACCTATATATTTGGAATTTATACATTGCAATATGATGGAATATTTGGGATTTATATTTTGCTTGCAAAAAATATTCAGTCAGAATACACAGCTGTTTTGAATGGGTGTCAATAGACCTCAGATTAGATGCCATATTGAATTAAACGTTTTTTGGCTTTTAGTATGAATATGTTAGCCTGTTATCTATAAGATAGTGTGCTCCAAAACAATGACAAAATCTGCATTTAGTCTCTCACTTAGTCACTTCTGCCAATATGGATTAATGATTTTAATGACATCACTCTGCACTCTTCTCATCAGATTTTCTGTAAAATCAAATGCTCTCTAGAATATTAAGCGTCCCGCCCCCTATAAATAGACACTGAAGCTGCGGCTGAAATCGGTCACTTGTTTGCACATTTGCTATTTTCAACATGGTGAATGGCACATTTTGCACTATACAGGTGATAGGGAATGATTCAGAGACATGTAGTAGTGTACATTTGCTTTTCCATTGGGGCGAAAGAAGTCTGGTTTATTGTCATGCGAACTGCCGCAGCGCGCACATTCTGCTCCAGTCCAGAGACATATGTGCACATATGTGCAGACCAGGAAACGTGTCGGATTTGGACCCATTAGAATTCTGCACAGAAAGCTGTATTTTAAAGCGATATGGAGTAGACTAGGAGTAGAAACGTTTAGAGATTAGGAGAAAACTGCGGCTTTAACGAGCTCAATGGCTCTGGCCAAGCTGTGATACTAATTAAATGCTATTGGCTATTTTTAAAAGGGGGAGGAGCTGTTAGATATGTTCCACCCTGTCTTCCTGTTTCAGTGGAAATTACTCAACACACTGAATAAAGCAGCAGATTTCAAGGCACTTCAGTGGGCCTTTAAAGGGAGTTTACCCAAAAAGAATTTAGTCACCCTCATGTTGTTCCAAAACCTGCATGAGTTTCTTTCTTCTGTCGAACACAAAAGAAGATATTTTTTAAAATGTTGGTAGACAGTTGACGGTAGCCATTGAACTTCCATAGTATTTTTTCCTATGCCTTTAACGCAGATGAAAATGAGGCTGTGACGTGAGGGATACGTAGGCCTACGTGCAGTCTTCACATTGACGCGCACTGTGGCCTATAAAGGTCCTAGTTCACTTAATTTTCTCAATTCACAACGTTTAAAACTGTTTATGAAGTTTTTGTCAACTGAATTTTTTTTTCGGAAACACGTTTCGTCAGCTAAACAGCCGGATCTATCAGCAGAGGTAAAAGGAACCGATGAGTGACACCAAATATTGCGTTTCCAACCCTGAACTTTGTTGTTTTAGTGTGCATTCTGTGTCACAAGATGGCGCTATGTTTCTTTATGAAATATCAAACACGTAGGCTTAGTCTTTATTAAAACTTGCAGTGTGAATATTAAATCAAAAACGAAACTAATTCTGACAGCCCATCAAAGCAAATACAAAAAGCTTGCTTGATTAAGCTACTGTTCGTTTGATTGATTTGACGTTTTAATTATGATCACAAGAACAGTTCATGTTGGGACTCGCTAATTTACTGATTTTATGCAATTGGGTTGTTGCATGTCCTTCAGCAAGAATATATTGGCCAGTTTACAGTTTATTGAGGTAGCCTATGTTTCGACATGCAAGAGGAATAGCTGTTAAAGCTCTCAAAAAACAGAGATTTTTGAATTATTAATGAAGTGAAGTAGGAAATTAAGTAGGCCTATCCTAATATTTACTCTTTCTCAACATGTGTGGTGTCATTGAAAGAAGTTCTTCTGCAATCCAACATGCATCCATACAAATCCATTGTATGGTATTCAAACTTCAAAAAGTATGAATGATTATTGAGGGAGTCTTACACAATGCATATACAAGAAATTTGCTTGCAATATTACTGTTCAGTTTATTATGATAAAAGTCATTTCATATCGATATACATTAAACTATATATTTTGTAAACAACTTTGGACAGAAGCGTAAATTGGTATAAACACCAACCAAAAATTACAAGGTGTGTGTGTGTGTAAACTGTCACTTTTTTGTTGTTGTCACCTTAACACATTCTATTGGATCAGAAGATCAGGCTACAGATGCAGCCACCAAACCTGGCCTGGCTCTTTTTAAATATAGGCTACTGTACAATTGATGATTTTGATTTCCTCCAACTCTGAAAAATAAAATAATAAAAAGTATGTGCTGAACCATGACAAACATTTATTAAATAATTTCTTTTTGACAAACTGGCATTTCCAACAAAAATCCAAGATTATATCTTTAAAAAATAAAAACAGAACTGTGGTTTCTGAATTACTTAACATAGTTACCGGTAACTTAAAAGGATAAACATTTGCACTAGGTTGTGCGAAAATAGAATAGAGCAGGAACATTCAAGCCTGTTTTACAAATGCAAATCACAGACAATCCCTTTCAGAGCATCATCATAACAGCTGGATAACGTTTATTGGAAATAAGTCCAGAGACATTCAGGCTAAAAGTACAACAACATATACTCATAAGAGACAGGTAGGAATTGCGATTTAGGCTTATGAGGTAAATAGTGATTTAATATATTAGGGCTCTATATAGATATACTTTGTGTACTCATAAACTACTATGAACTCTTAGAAAAATAAAACTTTATCTTTGTTTTCTGAATTTTAAAATACAAAACCAGTTGATACGTACTCAGTTGCTTGGGATGTACAACTCACTTTTCCATGAGTTCTAAAACCATAATTTAACTATTTAGAGATAATTTATAAAGCAGATGTTTCTAGAGAGAGCAGGGGAGAGGTACAACATTTGTGCAAAAAAGGGCAGAGAAATTTAGGCTTCAAGGTGTCCCACAGGTACATGTCCTCGGTACTGTACAGTTTACTGAATGATAGTTCTCTAAATATATAAATGCTGTCATCTTACAGTAATCTATAAACTCAGTAGAACCAGGTGTTACTGATGTCTTTTAGTCTAAAACAAGGTTTCCCAAACTTTTCTGTCTGCTTAACCACCTATATGACCTCAATTAGTTATTATATATTATATAATCATATATTAGAAATAGTTATAGTTTTTGTTAATGTTTTGTATTAAATAAATAAAAAATTATATTTTGTTTTCACTTTAAATTTGTTTTAGTCATTTTGTTGTTTTATTATTTTTATTCGGTTTAAAAAAATATATGTCTATATAGTTTTTATAAATGTTTCTTTATAATTTTAGTTTATTTAGTTTATCAAACATTTATTTTTTCAAGTATTTTTTTTTAGTTTTAGATAATAATTATTTATTAATAATAATAATAATAATTGATAATAATAATAAATTATTATTATTTTTGTAAATTTCAGTATTTTAGACCAACACTGATCCCTTTCAATACATAATTATTAACTTTAATTATGAATTTAATCATTTTGAATGGTCACGATGCTTCTATCATCCATCCAATTTAGAATAAAAGTATATATCTTTGTAAGTACAATTTTCTTTACAGATAAAATATTTTTACAGGAAAAAGTTTCCCAGTGCACCTATTATTTGGCATTGGGATTTCTATCACAATCTAACAGACTCCCTGTAGTTCCATCATGAATCACTCTAGAGGTCCATAAACCCTGGTTGAGAAACCCTGCTCTAGAAAAACAACAGTATTTAAAAAATAAAAAAGCTATCAATTTGACCTGTGAAAAGTGGGTGTTTTATTTCAGAAAAGAACCAGGGATGGATTGAAAGAGAAATGTGGGACATCAGTCAAAAAGGTAAGTCGTTATATTTTGTTAACGTATTAAGACAAACATTTATGTACTTGGAATAGCTTGCACTCACAGCACAAGAACGTGCATTGAGTAAATCGGGTCAGTTTTGATTTCATGTTAACTTTAAGGACTGATTCGGCGAAGAATGAAATTTTCCCAAATCCTTACAATTTACAATCATCATCTTTATAGTAGAATATTCTCATAAGATCCTAATGTAAACGTTTTCAGAGCATGCAAAAGTTGGTGGCAGTGAAGGCAACATGAGAAAAATCATCAAGAGGGCAAACTGCAAGAGACGCCATGATTGGTCCTGTCATTGGCTTTATATCGTAGCAACCTGGTTCAAAACTGAGAGATAAATACAGCTGGCTGTTCACCACAGATATACAAACACTCACACTGACAGACACAGGCCTTAGAATGCGTATACTTGATAACTACATGTGCAGATAAAAACAAGCTTGTCTGGAAGAGAACAGTATGCCATGTTCCTCTCTGTATCTCATTTCATCCCCGTTAAGTTCTTCTATGTACCGTTTGACTTTCTATCTTGCCCGTTCGCCCTGCTGAAAAGACTAGCTTGTCAGGTTCGCCAGCTGCATTTTAGAAGTTCCGATGCATAACTTGCTTGACTTAAATACCAAGACCAGTTTAACATGCTGTTTCACGAACAAAACCTTCACGATCCAGTTTTTGCTGGTGAACAAGCATGCTATGTTGCTGGGAATCCTAAAGGCCCCGATATACTTCAAGCGAAATGAAGAACGAACTGCTGTTATGTCATTTCAAACAAAATCAGGCCAGTTCAAAACAGTAAACTGCCTGGTGTATTTCGAACTTCTTTTTTACCCCCACAGCGAAGAATGATTAAGTATATTGGGGCCTTAAGCTGGTCTTTTCAGCAGGGCATCCGGCTTCTTTTACCTACTCTTCCTGTCCTTCATTTTCCGTCCCGCTGGTCTCATTGCTGGTCGTCTCCGAGCATGTCAAACAGCGCCTGAAGCAGCCGGTCGTCTCTGTGCCTGTACGGTTGGGCTCTGTAGAAGTTGTCGCTGTAGTCACTGAACAGGCCGTTCTCGGAGCCCCTGTAGCGGTTCAGCTGGTCGAGGGCCTGGTACAGCTTCTGCGGTGGGATCCGTTCGCGCTGAAAGGTCTTGGGAGGAGCCGCCAGAACGTGCGGAGGAACTGCCGGCATCTGCCTGTTGAAGGCCGACTGGAGGAGACGCAGCAGGGCCAGGTTGGCAGAGAAGGGGCCGGGAGCGACAGCTGGATTTTCCTCTGGGACACCGATGGAGGCAGTGGAAGGAAGTGAGTCTGGATCCACCGGACTTGAAATTTCAGGTTTGTGAGCTGGAGTCGGAGGTTCCTGCCAGTCGGAGAGATAGGAGATTGAGTTAATACTGGTGGAATTGCATACCACTTCTTTCCAACAGGTCCATCAGATGCATGCAAATAACAGGACAAAGACAACAAAGGCACGCACCCATAACTAATGCCATTTTTGAAGTTTGATGTTTGGCCAGAGAGTGTATGAATTGTTAACACTCGCCTAGTGAAAAGTAAATATGTGAACCTGGATCACAAAACCAGTCACAAGTCGCACAGGTATATTTGTGGCAATAGCCAACAAAATATTGTATGGGTCAAAATTAGTGATTTTTCTTTTATGCCAAAAATCATGAGGATATTAAGTAAAGATCATGTTCCATGAAGATATTGTGTAAATTTCCTACCATAAATATATAAAATATAAATTTTTGTGAGTGAATGCACCACATACGCAAACATAAATGGACAATTTTAAAAGGCGATTTTCTCAATGTTTCGATTTTTTTGCACCCTCAGATTCCAGATTTTTTAATAGTTGTATCTCGGCCAAATATGATCATATCCTAACATCAATGGAAAGCTTATTTATTCAGCTTTCATATGATGTATAAATCTCAATTTAAAAAAATTGACCCATGTGACTAGTATATGTGACCCTGGACCACAAAACCAAAGTATATTTGAAAAAAAAAAAAATATATATATATATATATATATATATATATATATATAGCATATATATATATATATATATAAGTACTACAAATACATTTACACATTAAGTACTTAATATAAATACCCTGCATTTGTACATTTGGTATACTAAACAGATATACTTAAAATCTGCTAAATTGGAACAATTAATTTTGTAATCCACTTTAGTTATCCGGAAATAGTGCTGAACTCCAACTAAAAATATACTTAAGTATATTTGATTGTGCTAAAGTGGAACTATTGCAAGTATATATATATATATTCAAATATCTTGAATTTAAAGACTACACAGAGATCCTTCTATCCTTAATAAGAGTGATATTAAAAGACATTTTAGGCTTAATATTAAGAAATGTGCATTGTGCAATACAGAAGTACTCCAAATAAAGTTTAATTATAATATTGATATCAGTAATCCTCAAGCATTATGTCAGTAAATATGTTAATGCATTTGTAGTGTACTTTAGTATGAAAGAAATATATTTTGGTATAGTTATTTTTTCACTAGGGTCAGTATAGAAACTGTAGATATATTATTAATATGTCAAAGAACATATTTGTGCCTACGGGCCAAACGGCAGTGCAGAGTACCCGGCCTTCTTGGAGTCTCTGGGAGGGGTGCTAGAAAGTGCTCCGACTGGAGACTCCGTCGTTCTACTGGGGGACTTCAATGCTCACGTGGGCAGCGACAGTGTAACCTGGAGGGGCGTGATTGGGAGGAACGGCCCCCCTGATCTGAACCCGAGCGGTGTTCAGTTATTGGACTTCTGTGCTAGTTACAGTTTGTCCATAACGAACACCATGTTCAAGCATAAGGGTGTCCATCAGTACACGTGGCACCAGGACACCCTAGGCCGTAGGTCGATGATCGACTTTGTGGTTGTTTCATCTGACCTGCGGCCGTATGTCTTGGACACTCGGGTAAAGAGAGGGGTGGAGCTGTCAACTGATCACCACCTGGTGGTGAGTTGGATCCGATGGCGGAAGAGGAAGCTGGACAGACTCGGCAGACCCAAGCGTACTGTAAGGGTCTGCTGGGAACGTTTGGCCGAGTCTCCTGTCAGAGAGATCTTCAACTCCCACCTCCGGCGGAGCTTCGACCGGATCCCGAGGGAGGCTGGAGATATTGAGTCCGAGTGGACCATGTTCTCCACCTCCATTGTCGAAGCTGCCACTCGGAGCTGTGGCCGTAAGGTCTCCGGTGCCTGTCGAGGCGGCAATCCCCGAACCCGGTGGTGGACACCGGAAGTAAGGGATGCCGTCAAGCTGAAGAAGGAGTCCTATCGGGCCTGGTTGGCTTGTGGGACTCCTGAGGCAGCTGACGGGTACTGGCAGGCCAAGCGAACTGCAGCCCGGGTGGTTGTGGAGGCAAAAACTCGGGCCTGGGAGGAGTTCGGAGAGGCCATGGAAAATGACTATCGGCTGGCCTCGAAGAGATTCTGGCAAACCGTCCGGCGACTCAGGAGAGAGAAGCAGTGCCCCACCAACGCTGTTTACAGTGGTGGTGGGCAGCTGTTGACCTCAACTGGGGATGTCGTCGGACGGTGGAAGGAATACTTCGAGGATCTCCTCAATCCCGCCGTCACGTCTTCCATTGAGGAAGCGGAGGCTGAGGGCTCGGAGGTTGACTCGTCCATCTCCCAAGCTGAAGTCACCGAGGCAGTCAAGAAACTCCTCGGTGGCAAGGCACCGGGGGTGGATGAGATCCGCCCTGAGTACCTCAAGTCTCTGGATGTTGCGGGGCTGTCTTGGCTGACACGCCTCTGCAGCATCGCGTGGCGGTCGGGGACAGTACCTCTGGGATGGCAGACTGGGGTGGTGGTCCCTCTTTTTAAGAAGGGGGACCGGAGAGTGTGTTCCAACTACAGGGGGATCACACTTCTCAGCCTCCCCGGGAAAGTCTATGCTAGGGTACTGGAGAGGAGATTACGGCCGATAGTAGAACCTCGGATTCAGGAGGAACAGTGCGGTTTTCGTCCCGGCCGTGGAACACTGGACCAGCTCTATACCCTCTACAGGGTGCTGGAGGGTTCATGGGAGTTTGCCCAACCAATCCACATGTGTTTTGTGGATTTGGAGAAGGCATTCGACTGTGTCCCTCGAGGCGGCCTGTGGAGGGTGCTCCGGGAGTATGGGGTCCGGGGTCCTTTGCTAAGGGCTGTCCGGTCCCTATACGACCGGAGCAGGAGCTTGGTTCGCATTGCCGGCAGTAAGTCAGACTTGTTCCCGGTGCATGTTGGACTTCGGCAGGGCTGCCCTTTGTCGCCGGTTCTGTTCATAATATTTATGGACAGAATTTCTAGGCGCAGCCAGGGGCCGGAGGGTGTCAGGTTCGGGGACCACACGATATCGTCTCTGCTCTTTGCGGATGATGTTGTCGTGTTGGCCCCTACAGACCAGGACCTTCAGCATGCACTGGGACGGTTTGCAGCCGAGTGTGAAGCGGCTGGGATGAGAATCAGCACCTCCAAATCCGAGGCCATGGTCCTCAGTCGGAAAAGGGTGGCTTGCTCACTTCAGGTTGGTGGAGAGTTCCTGCCTCAAGTGGAGGAGTTTAAGTATCTTGGGGTCTTGTTCACGAGTGAGGGAAGGATGGAACGGGAGATTGACAGACGGATCGGTGCAGCTGCTGCAGTAATGCGGTCGTTGTACCGGTCTGTCGTGGTGAAGAAAGATTTACCGGTCAATCTACGTTCCTACTCTCACCTATGGTCATGAGCTTTGGGTCATGACCGAAAGAACAAGATCCCGGATACAGGCGGCCGAAATGAGCTTTCTCCGCAGAGTGGCTGGGCGATCCCTTAGAGATAGGGTGAGGAGCTCGGTCACTCGGGAGGAGCTCAGAGTAGAGCCGCTGCTCCTCCACATCGAGAGGGGTCAGCTGAGGTGGCTCGGGCATCTGTTCCGGATGCCTCCTGAACGCCTTCCTGGGAAGGTGTTCCGGGCACGTCCCACCGGGAGGAGACCCCGAGGAAGACCTAGGACACGCTGGAGAGACTATGTCTCCCGGCTGGCCTGGGAACGCCTCGGTGTCCCCCTGGAAGAGCTGGAGGAAGTGTCTAGGGAGAGGGAAGTCTGGGTGTCTCTGCTTAGACTGCTGCCCCCGCGACCCGGCCCCGGATAAGCGGAAGAAGATGGATGGATGGATGGATGTCAAAGAACCTAAATTTCAACAAACATTCTTCTCTGCATATTCTAAAGTTTTGCTATTTTTCTGACCTTGACCATGTCTTCCATCGGTTCCACTCCTCTGCGATCGTTTTGTACAGCGTTGTAGGGCAGATACACCCTCGCCATCTTCATGTGGTCAGGCTTCTCAGATGTCCCGTGCAAAATCAACTTCCAGCTAAGAATCTGACCCTCATTCTCCATCCGCCCTGACTGTTAGCAAGAGAAAGAGAAAGAGAGAGAGGAAAATGGATTGTGATTAGCAGACGCTCCATGTGCATTTGATATTTGTTTGCAGGGATGCTAATATGTACCGTATCAGTAATCTTCAGGGTCCAAGTGCCGGTGGGATTCTCTCCCCAGGAGTGCACGGACATGAAGGCCCAGTTTCGGAAACCGTTGGATGATGTGTCCCTCTCTCTCTCCGCCAGCAGGACTGTGGTAGTACCTAAAGGGACAAACCCAACAATCAGTGTTCTCATCCCCAAATGTGCACATGCTAGTGTGTTTAATTTTGTATATGTCTCTCACCTGACGGAGATGTCAACGTGATGTGGAGGTCTCCTCTCCGTGTGTACTCAATGCTGACCTCCACCTGCACATGCTCCAAGGACACCACAGAATTCGCCTGTCCTGCGCAGGACTTAGTGGGGATCTCGATGGATATTTCTCCTGCAGCCTTCAATGGTCTGTAAACAAAAAAAAGTGTTAACAGTTAAACATACTGTATTTTTTGCAAATAGTGATTCATGTAGCTCGACACAGGCAAAGCATGGCTTTAGCAACGACAAGATTCACAGGGAACACACGGGCTATGTAGGGAGGAACACTGTACTTTGAGCAGCAAATCAGACTATTAGAATGATTTCTGAAGGATCATGTGACACTGAAGACTGGAGTAATGATGCTGAAAATTAACTTTTGCCTTCACAGGAATAAATTACAGTTTTTAAGAATAAAATGTATTTTAAATTGTAATATATCACAATATTGATGTTTTTTTTTAAATCAGTCTCAGTGAGCTTAAAACTTATTTCAAAAACATTAGAATTTTTTTTGTGTGTGTATAATGTCTCTATCTAGTTAGTTTTTTTTTTCACATAATGAATTTAGAAAATATGCTAAAACATGCTTTTATCATCAGCTTCGATCACTGAGTTTGACCATTAATGAAGGGATTTTTCTGCCCACTGTTCCATAGACAGATATGCATGAGTGATATGAACTATAATCCCTGCAGATTAGATTGAAAAGCACAGAATTTGCATCAAACAAGAGCCATGGTGATAATGTGCACCAAATGGTAAAACAACGGCGGATGGATGGATGGACTCTCATTCTACAGTTTTTTTTAAATAAGGTGTAGCAAATACCAAAAATGCCAAGTGCTTCGCAACTGGCAGCTTGCGCTGTGTGTGATTGCGTGGCATTCTATAAACATCACAATGTGTGTCGTGACATTTGCATTAGGACATCCGGTTATAGTGAAATTCAGTTCCAGGAAAATGAAACATCTGTTCAGGTGCAGTTTTTCAAGCTGAGCTTTGTCTGAACACTAAAGCTTCACAATCTGAGTAAATTGAGTAAATTGAAAAACTGGGTTATTGAGTAAAAACCGGAATGGATTCCAGCTCTAAGTTCCCAAAATATACCTTCCTAATAAATCCTTCTGTAGGAATTACAAAAGCCGTTGTAAAGAACCAACAGATGGGCGTAAATGCACAAGCACCCGCACACACACACACGGAATCTACTGCATTAATGTGTCTATTAATGAATTGCCATAGCTGAGCGCAGTAGCAGATGGCAGGAGATCAGGCTGGCTTTGTCTTCCATGCGTGAGGTGCAACACCACTGCCTTGCCTCTGCTGAAAAAAGCTGAATTTTCTGCGCCTGACATCTGGAAGCAAACTCATTAAACTCTACCTTGGTTGGAACGTCTCATCTCTGACGATGCACTGTTTCTTCTCCGGAACATGCTTCCAGACCTTGGGATCAGCCAGGTCCACCAGAGCTTTGGCATTCAGGAGGCCAAACCCAAACCGACTGTTGACCATCAATCCAGCTCCGTTCCTTTTCCAGCCTGGGTTATTGGCCAGGGGGTCAAACTCAGACGTCCAAACCACCAAATGCTGAAGGTCTCTCCAGGTCAGATCAGGACTAGGGTGGAGAGCAAGAGAATAGATGCTCATTTTTATTGAAATGCACACTCCTAAATTTAGGATTTACAATATTATTTGAATTGCAAATACATTTTTCATCCATTTTATGCTTATTCTCATCAATTGCATTTCAGAAGTATGATTATTTAAGTAAATAAAAATATGCATAAAATAAATAAAATCATGTGAGTAATAAACTACTTTTTTGAGTACCTTACCTGTTTTCCTAAACTTTTTATTCATGCATGACTGATAAATATGCATGACATAAAAAAAAAAAAAAGTGTAATCCAAATGAGGTGGACATTTTATATGCTATTCAAATCGCTTCTTGCGCAAATAATTTACTCTGAAAACGGATGTAAATCCAATGAAATCCTACAAACAATACAACAAACAAAATGCAAGATGTTTGACATACTTTTGCTCCAAAGCCAGTGCAAATATCCCAGCAGCCAATGGGGCAGATGCAGACGTGCCAGTGTGTGTCTCTGTGCATTCGTTGTGCAAATCGGCACTAGTCTGCAAGACAACCAGATAAAAGATGAAATGCCAACATAACAAAACCCAATAGAGAACACACCAACCAAAAAAGACCCAAAACTGTCAAACAATCAATTTTTATTAGTGCTGTCAAATCGATTAATCGCGATTAATCTATTCTAATATATATACTTATAATATATATGCATAAACACATATATATTTTTAACGTAAACTTTTATGTAAGCAGCACTAATTGACAGTGCTGCAGCACTGGTTTTTATTGATCTCCAAAGAGAAATCCAGTTATTTGACACAAGGAAAACCAAAAGCAATATAATAATTAAGATCATAAGAGCAAGAAAATGTATAAGTGAAGACTCACTATTCTCTGGTCCGTGTAGTCTCCGCTGCTGTAGGCTGTGGCAAGCGTAGAGGAGCATTTCTCAGCGTACCACGGAGACAAACCCTGCTGAGACGCACTGCTGATGGAGATTGTGTAGAGACTGTCTGTGTATCCATCACAATCGCAGTTGTCGCCCTGACGCCCACCGTTACCTGACGCCCAGACGAAAATGGAGCCCTTTCCACCACGCCCCTGGAGTGAAAACAATTATTTTGAAATTTATTAGATTATAAGAGGCTTGTGCTAAAAGATCCATGCCATAAGCACAATGCATTAGCTGGGTGGTTGCTAGGGTGTTCTGAATGGTTGTTAGGTGGTTGCTAGGGTGTTCTGGATGGTAGTTTTATATTTGGTCCAGTAAAACCAATTCCATCACTTCTCACCTTCTGGATGCCATACTCAAAAGCTTTCTGGGCCAGACGCCCGGGCCCCTCCACGGTCTTCCCGTCATCGTTAGGGCCCCAGCTAGCACTGTAGATGTCCACGTGGTCAGGGTTAAAGCCAATCGAACTGGCTTCAATGGCATCTGTCACGATTCCATCCAGCATTCGTATTCCTGCAGATGGAAAGCACAAAAGATTACCCTTCATGGAGAGGTCAAAATAATCTACCGTAGAATTGTTCATTGTGTTTGAATTGTTACGGTTAAATGTTCTGCTGTAACGTTATGACTCACTCACGCTTATATGTCCAAGTGGACATTATCAGGTGTATTTTGTATTTGTATGACTGGTTGCACAGGTCAGTGCTGTTATATAATCATGTTGTCATCTCATTGTTGCTGAATACAAACACCTGACTGGTTAAAAAAAAGATACCAAAAGTGGACAAACACATTTTGACAACACACACCTCCCACTTTCGAGTTAAAGGCCACTCCGACGCCGCATTTGTTGTTGTCTGCTTGCATGGCAATCTCTCCAGCACATCTGGTACCATGCCTGAGGGCATACAACAGAGAATAGGGTTACAATTCCGTTCCATTCAAATTTAATATAGCTGGCATGTTCAAAACCCATTATATCTAAATTTGTGGACCAACACAGATTTGCAAACATGGTTACATAGGGGACTGGTGTGTGGTTGCTAAGGTCTTAGTGGTTTTTAGGGCATTACTACACGCTTTGGTGTGCTGTACAGTTGCTAGGGTGTTCTGGCTGATTGCTCTGTGGTTTCTAGGGTGTTTTGTGTGGTTGCTATATGGTTGTTATTGTGTTCTGGGTGGTTGCATGACAATAGTGTGTTTTGGTGGTTGATAAATGGTTGCTAGGTAGTTGTTAGGGGGTTCTGGCTGGTTGCTAGGTGGTTTCTGAGGTATTCTGGGTGGTTGCTAGATGATTGATGCATTTGGTCTGACTATCAAGCTTGAAGAAAACTGAGAAACTCAGTGGCAAGACTTCAAGACAAATACAGAAGTTCTGGAAGAAGCGGGCTTGCCAAGCATTGAGAATATGCTGCTACTGTGTCAGGTTCGATGGGCAGGACATGTGTTACGCATGGATGATGAGAGGCTGCCAAAAGCAGTGTTCTATGGGGAACTTTGCCAGGGCAAGTGAAATCGAGGAGCCCCACGCAAGCGCTAGAAGGACCAGCTGATACAAGCAACAGTTGATACAAGCTGATATTAACCCCCAAGACTGGGAGATACTGGCATCTGATAGATCCAAGTGGAGAAACATAACACTGAAGGCTGCCAGGGAATTTGAAGAACACAGAGACAAAAACTTACGAAAGAAAGAATTGGCTGCCCAAGTACCCAACGACAGCGACCCGACCTTTCCCTGTCCCATCTGCTCTAAAGTCTGCAAGTCAATTGAGTGTTTGTAGCCAATTGAGAGCGTGCCGTCTTAGACTAAATCCTTCTCATTGATCTTCGGACACAAGGAATACGCCAAGAGATGGTTGCTAGTGTTCTGGATAGTTGCTAGGTGGTTGCTAAGGTGGTCTGGATTGTTGCTAGGTGGTTGCTAGTGTGTTCTGGGTGGTTGCTAGCGTGTTTGGTGGTTGGTAGGGATTTTTTTTGGTAGTTGCTAAGGGGTTGTGTCCAAAACACAGGAGGATATAGTTTATGAGATGTTTCTAACCATTGAATTGTCTGCCAAGTGAAAATCAAAAGTCCAGTCTCATAAAAGCAATCTTTTCTGAAGAAGCCATATGATTTGAGACATATTATCCACTATGGGTGCTATGGATGTTAGGTTTGTTCATATGCCTTATCCTGAGTGTAAGCAATATTAATAATGATGATGCTAGTTTTAGCCATCACCAATACTATTTGTAATAATCACAGAAGGAAAATAGTACTCAGTGGCTGATGTCAAAGATAAGACTAACAATGGATAACTGTTGAATTACATTACATTTTGCAGGGAGTAATTTGCGAAAATGTTTTCTCTTGAAAACTGTTAATGATTATTTGTTTCCCTCCGTAATAACCATCATCTGAAACACAAATGAGCTGTTGATGCATTTAGCACGGTACAGACAATCATAGCAAAGCACCTTGAGCACAGTTGACAAAAGAATATGTTGATATGGGCGGGCGAGAGGTTGAACGAGCTTGCATGTGCCTTTATAAGTGTTATGCGTGAGTGTGTGTGTGTGTGTGTGTGCGTGAGCAAAACAAAAAACTAGCTGCACAGTATGAGTCATTCACTGGCATAGACACACAACCGCATGGATGAAGAATAATGAGTGTTTCTATTTTCATGACCACTTATTTTTATTTTTTTCAAAGCTTCATTTTCACTAGGACTGTCAATTTATCATGTTGATTTAATTATTAAATAACACATAACGAAATTACTGCAATTACATATGCTCTCTGACCTGTATGCAAATGTAAAATACTTCAATTTGACATGTTCCTTGAAGCACTAATGATGTGAGACACTAATCTGCATTTGTACATAAAGCAAAAACACTGTGTGTGTATATATATATATATATATATGTGTGTGTGTGTGTGTGTGTGTGTGTGTGTGTGTATGTGTGTGTATAACAGTATAATATTTTTGTCATTTTTGTAATCTATTTATGCTTTCCTGTGGCACAGATATGTAGTATTGTAGTATGGGATTCATTTGATTAATTAAACAATTAATAATAATAATAATAAAAAATATATATATATTATATATATATATATATATATATATATATATATATATATATATAATTTTGATTATGCATGTATGCTCTTTGATTTCATAGATAATAGATGTGCATGGATTCTGATCCTCTTACATAAGAATTCATTAATAATAATAAAAAAATATATAATAATCATTTTGATTATGCATATATGCTCTTTGATTACAAGTAATATATATGTGCATGGATTCTGATCCCCTTACGTAAGACAGCTCAAGTGATGTGTGTACCATTGAAATGGATTACACTCATTCCCTGATGGAGAACAGACCTTCTCAGATCAGACCTACTGACACTGTCAGTTCTCTTTCATAGCAGCTTAAAGATGGAAAGCAATGCCAGCGTGGTCTAATGCTCCCTGAACAGATTTAGTATGATGTTAAATAAATCTGCAAATCTCTTTAAAGAGGGCAGAAAACAAAGCTTGTAACATTTTCCAGTCACTAATCAGTTTCCTTATCGCTGTGTGTGGTGCTAAAGATAAATGAAAGGCTAAAAACTTTGGAAAATCTGTCCTTGTGTTTTTCCAAGTTTGGATCAGCAGTTATGATCCTAAGATCTCTTGAGATTTTCTGTCCATTCATCTGGAGATATTAAAGAGTATAGAGGTTCATTCACTCACTTGTTTTCATTGGTGGAGTCGTATCTGGGGAAGGGATCAGGATCGTTGTCGTTAAAATCATAGCTAGCAGCAGGATCCTACATGGAGGAGAGCAGAAAATTCGGGTTTCAATGATTGCAGACATTTATTTCTAGCATACACAGAACAAATAGGCTATCAGTAGTGTCAGTATGTTGCAGACAGATGTTTTATAGGTAGAGAGAAACTACAGATATGTTCGGATTAGAAGCACACTACTCTTACTGTTTAATTACACTGAATTGCAAAGAGATGAGTGCTGTCAAATCGATTAATCGCAATTAATCGCATCTAACAAAATCTCATTAATATATACATATATATTTATTTAAACACACACACACATATGCATATTTATAAACGTTTATGGTAGATGTGATTAATTGCAATTAATTGATTTGAAAGCACTAATTTTATGCCAAATTGGATAAAAATGCAATATGTTAGGCCCCATATCCTAAGATGATAACTAAATGCAGAATTATGCTGTGTTCAGTCGGAATTACTGTAATTAACAACTTTACAACTAAGATTATACTCAGAGCGGTTCACGCACATGTCCCAAGAAAATTATTTGTTTCTGAAAATGCGCAAAAATGTAGAAATCCAATTAAGCTTTTATAAAATGTCTCATAACCAAAAAAGGAATTCCACGCATGTTTTTGTAGTCCATGGCGCTGTTTTTTCGATTGTTTTTCATTCGGTACAATGGACGTCTTTAACAGGCGCGCTTGCCTCTTTTACAGCATCTCGCGCATCATGACACAATGTTCTAAAAACACAGCGCTTGAGTCAGATAAGTTCAACTTAATTTTTTTTTTTTTTTTTTTTACATTGCCCTGCATTTCATGCTTTTTAAAGCAAAAAAACGTGTTTTGAGTCAAAACTGTGAATTGTAGTTTGGGATAAATGCTGCCAAACAGGATACGTTTTTCAGAAAAATTCCTAATTATGGAAATTTCAGCATGGCGTGAATGCAGCAAACTATGAGTTCATATGACAGTGTTTACAGATGCATACTTATTTATTTACATAAAATGTTATAGTTTTATATTTACATTACTGTGCTGGTTGTTACTACCTACCTTATTTATTTTGATTTATTTGCTTTTTTTTTAAGTGACCTGTAAAACACTTTGAATTTGATGTACCAGTTTATGCAAATAAAACTAAAAGGCATTATTAACTCATTTTCTGTGCTTACTTCTATTCAGTGCGAGTGTGTGCGCACACATGAGTCTGTATTAAGCGGTCATCGCCACACTTGCCAGCATCAGACACATACGGGTCTCTTTTAAGGGTTTCTTTTTGTAAGACTGCTGTTTGTAAACAAGCCAACAGCAGATTGACGGCTGATGCTACTATGTACTCAAATCCTAATAGGAGACAGATGTTTGATATTATCCTATGATTTATGAGTCATCTCTATTGCAAAAAAAAGGGATGCTGGGCTCACTGCAGTCTTATGTAATTGGCACACATTCAGACTGCATTTTTAAATAGCTTTGAATGAGCGAGTGAGATTTTTGTTTGTGGCCTTCTATACTGGAAGTCCTTATCAAATGGCTTTGCTCGTGTCGTGGTAGGTGTCACTATGGATAATCCTCTGCACGGTTGAAGGGGTAGCCGTTGGCATGGAAACTACAGCGCGCCGCAGAGGTTTACGGATGGTAGTCGAGTAGGCGTTGCATGACGACACACTTACGTAGTTAGGGTATATGTCGGTGTGGTTCCACTCCAGGCCGTCGTCTAGCACGGTGATGACCACTCCTTTGCCTGTGATGCCCTTCTTCCAGACCGGGATCACGTGTAGATCCAATTTGGGGAGGGATGAAGACGTCCGGGTGTCTTGCTGATAGGGGAGGATGAGGAAAGACAGTTTAAGTGTGCTGAGTGAATATATGAGTAATTCAGCGTCATATACATGAGTACCACTCAACATTCTGAGTTACTCTCAACCTCTTCACAAAGACAAAAGCCTCTTTGTATGACACATCCACTGACCCTTCCAACAAAAGCTGTTTGCTTGAAAATGAAAGCCGGCGATATAATCGCCCATGCTGACCTTTTAGTTTGTGGAGAGTATTTTCAGTCCATACTAGACCATGAGGAGATTTTTTTCTTATTGACCGATAATTAAATAGAGCTTCTGCGCAGTGTTGGGAAATAAGCAGCTAGTAGCCTAAAATGCATTTAACCAGAGTAGTGTCAAATGTATTAGCAGAGTTTGCCATCCAGTTAGGATTATAGGATTTGGAATCATTTTAGTGAATTGAATCTTTTGATTCTATTCAACAAAATGAATCTGATTAGTTCATTGATACACCCAGTAGATCACGGCAGTGTTCGAAATCGCCCCCTATACCCTCATTCACTATTCCCCACATTACTCCCCTAATATAGTTGAAGGAGTGAATGAAGACGAGTGAGTGAATTCGGACACTGAGTGCGCCGGAAAGGGTGCCGCTTCTGTGCTTGATGTTTAATAATCATTTGAAACTTAGCAAACTGGCAGCTCCAGTAGTAGGATGAAAAGATTTATCTTGAACTCTGTCATGGAAACTAGCATGTATAAACCTTAATTAATCAATTTAACAATCAAGTAAAAAGGAATTTATACTTGTATGATATTACGCAGTAGCCATTGGACCAGCGGTTTGAAAAATGGATGGATTCAGCTGTGCATAGATTTGTATATATATATGGTTGAGCGTACATCGGTTGTACACTCGTGGGATCGAATGAGTGCACTTAATAACGTCCACTGTGGTATCCGACACTACAAATGGCTGTCCCCTTAAATAGTGCACCATTTAAGAGTATTGGCGGCGATTTCAGACACAGCCCATGACATATAGAAAGTGGTCACAAATGAGTGTCTTTTTGAGTATTAAGTGATTCATACAAGTAATGAGAATATCCCATGTCCGAATTTGAGACAAGGTTGAAATTATGAGATATGAAGTCAAATATGAAGTCAAAATGATCACAAAAAAGTCAGTGAGAAAATCTAAATGATTAGATACGAAGTTGAAATTATGAGATCATACGTAGGGCTATGGCATGTATCATAATCACGACAAAGAAATTATGAATTTTCTCTTAATTTCGACTTTAATTATGTAAATAATTAAATAATTATGCCTTAGCATCTCACTTTTATGATTTACCAAATTTTTATGTGAAAAAAGGGCTTCTATCACTTCTGGTTTGCTAAACTATAGGGGGATTTTTTTGTGAAAAATTCAATAATGCCTCAGCTATTCAGTTCATCCAAAAACAACAAGTTCCAGTCTATTCTGTTTGCTCACAATGAAGATATCTAGTTAAATTAGCGCAGAATTTAAAACACCTACTCCATTAGAGAAGGGGCGTATTCACTCCGTATGCTTGTCCCACACAGCCTAGGCTATTTTCCTAGAATTGCTCTTTGGAGGCTGAAAAAAGCTATTAAAAAAAAGTGCTTCACAAAACACTTACAAATCAGTGCATGATTCGTTTATTAAAAAAATATTGTCACTTTATTCAAAACACAGCTATATGTATAATATATATAGTTATGCAAAGCTTCTTGAAGCATAATAGTGATAGAATAAAGGACAGAGAGGAAGAAAGAGGTCTATGATCGGCTCACGAATTATGCATAGACGCTGCAGTAACACTACCATGAAGCATGACTCATAGCTGAGGTCTCACTCTGGAAAGACAGGAGGGGGAAGGGGGAGGGAAAGAAACGACCCGCCACACATGACGGCACTGCCACATAGCACAATCCAAACCAACGTAACCTCAGGAGGGCTGTAAACCCCACGTCACTCATCTACTACCTCCATAGCACCTTTAAGTGAGTCAAGAACTTTTACTATAGGCGTCTCAGATCATTGCCTCAAAAGAGATGCAGTCAAACATAGTGATGATACATCTAAAAATGTTCCATGTACACAGATACAATACAAACCACAGTGTTTTCAATACAGAGAAAAAAAAGATATGATATGAGTCATCTCTTTAATTGAATTATCAGCAGTCCTCTCTGGTGAAATGTAATCTATTCACCGAGCCGTCTCCATAAATCCATATCCTTCTTTTCTATCTACCCTTTCATCTCCTCAGATTGAACGTCATTCTTTCTGTCCCTTTTTTTAACCAGCTGCCTTCACTGCATCATCACTCAAATTGACCAATGGAGCACAAGGAGACCGCCCACTTTTCAGCCTTGGTTTCTGAAGCATTTTTTTTTTCTGTTCATTTTCTCCATAGGGATTTCAAAAGATTCTGCATTAAAAAGGGTTAGAAGCCAAACAAACAAAAAAACCTCTGAGATGAATCAAAGCATTACAAACTTTAATTTTAAGCAAAAACAACAACAAAAAAACTACTATCTAAAATAAACTATGCATTCCTTGAAGCTTTGCAAACGCAATGATTTAATCAGAAACAATGCATAATGTAAATATATAAATTATTATCAATATTTTTTTTTAATCATATATTGCTAAAAACTCATATATAAAAAATTACATTCAAATAAATTTAACAAAATAATAGGGAGACAGCTATGTCAATGCTTCATGGGAGTGAGAGGTCACTTTTGGCACAATTTACGTGTATAGGTTGCGCAGAATTCAGCAATTAATCTGTATTAATAATACAAATCCCAGAGTTGTGGTTTCTCAGTAGCTTATACCATGACTTCACAACCTCTGAGCCCATGGTAGGTCTGCTTCAAAAGGTTCATACATTACTGTTAAAAATCAAATGAATGGGATTTTTAGTTGAACTCTATTTTTCCCTTTCATCTTGTTAGTCTCATGAGTTGATTCTGAATAAACGGAGAGGTCGACATCAGCTAATGAGCTAAATTTAGTGACAGGCACTGTTTAAAATAAACTGGGCAGGAACTTCATGAGCAATTAGGTTAAGAGGTGGAGGCGCTCACACACACAGGCTCGACACAGGAATGAAGAGGTTTAGAAACTTGTTGAAGCAAAAAGAACAAAAGGTCACTGCCGGTTCGTGCCACCGCTAAATTGCGTTTTAGAATAAAATGTTTGTCCAAAAAATTAATCCCTCAGTCGGAAATGCAAATGGAGGTTTTCAATTTTATTAGAGTGACTTGCTATATAAACCATGAGCTGTGATCCATATTAGAGCCAGCTGAATCCTTCCCATCTGTGACTGTACGGAAGCCATTCTCTGGCATTAAGAGCTTGGCTTCCATAAGATAAACCCATCAATCCATTGTGTTTCAGTAAATTGGTACTAATGTGTGATTGACTCTTCTGTTGTTTGGGATTAAGAAGCGTTCTCCTTTACCATCTAATTTTTGTTTAGCCATACTATGAGCTCTGAAAGCTTAAAACACTGGGCTTCACCCGCACATAGTGCTCGAGTCCAGAGGGACAACTGACCCGCTGAAAGCCAACAGACAGGAAGTGTAATTCACCAAAAAGGATTGTTACAATGGCTTTTACAACAAAGCTGTTGATGATATTAATGGGTTCCGCATTTGAGCACACAAGTCCATCGGTTCTGCTATTGGAAATTGTTCTTTTTTATCGAGAACACGTGAACATTTCAAGTCAAACTGAGATCTGAGGTTTTTAAGCAATGGCATATAACACAAGTAGACAAGTTAGTGCGATTTCAACTTCTACCGAATGACTAACGTGCTGTTACCATGGAAATGAGGATTGGAGAAAACACCTTAGCACTGGCCACCCACTTCTATGAAACACTGCGAATAATGTAATCCAGTGAGTTTCCCTACCTTCTCAAACTATTTATACAAATATAATATATATTAGTGCTGTCAACACGATTAATCGTGATTAATCGCATCTAACATAAAAATTACATACATACATAAACTAACATACAAAGCACACACACACACACACACGCACACACACACACACTATGTATAATATATATAGTATATGCAGTATATATACATACACGCACACATGTATGTATACAAACTTACATTTTTTAAAGCACTAATATATATATATATATAATATACTTATAATCAATGATTTATAGTGAATACTTTTGTTTCTGATTTGATTACATCATTCACAATGCTTCATGGGATGAATCGTTCATTCTCTCATAAAAGGATGATCCATACAACTTTTTCCAAGTTGTAAAGGAAAGATTACAGTAATTTCAGTCATGTAACCTCAAAGTGTGATGTTTAATTCAATGGATATTTGCCATTTTTTGTACATCTTTGAGTACATCAAGGTTTAGAACTTTAAAATGATTGAAAATGAATGAGGAAAAATAGCTCTGGAATCATTGCCTGAAAATGTTGCAGAGCAAAAGACATTCAAACAGCGCTTTCGACAAAGGAAAATGAAGATGCCGAGACTCACTAGATACCACTGTTGGTTCCACATGGGGTCGTCGAAGAGTTTGTCCACCGAACAGTCCTTACATTCTGTCCCAAGCGGGGCGCGTTTGGCCCTTCGTTTCTCATACTGCTGTTCGGCCCAAGACACCTAAAGGAGAAGCCACAGGTGCCATTCAGAACCAAGTCCAAAACATTTATCCTACATCAAAAAGCACATTCAAACCGTTGTGCATAGGAATGATTTATTCTTTGGGAATATCATACTGAAAACACATGATATAAGCATACATACTTCATTTTTATTGATATCTCAGATAAGTTTTTGAATAAATGCCCATTTTCTTATCATGTACATAGAAAGAAAGCTTTCGAAAAGTCTCATACCCTGTCATCTTCCGACAGACGTTTGGTGATATGATCCGCACTTCTTTTGGTCCTGCTAGGGTGACTGTGCCGCTTGAATAAATAATGGTTTTCCAGCGCCCCGATCTGCAGACAGACAAAAGAGAGAATTGACTGAAGACGGTTCATATTTAGAGCTAAATTAAGCCTGGTCATAATGACGCAGTTCCCATCTGTCTGGTCTAGTCGGCCTGAAGCTACTTCACAATTTTTTTTTTTTTATTAATAGGTCTAAAAATGCAGCTTACTTGGGTTTCATTTCATGTATAAAACCTTCTTCTCAGAGAACTACTGACACAACAGGTGAATTTTTAATTATATAGGCTGACACTGTGGCATGTCTGAATTATATGTAGAAATTGCATGAAATATGTTATTGCTATTTATAATTTGCATTGTTGCATTAAATGAAAAAATTAAATGAAATAAAATCAAGATAAATTCAGATGTCAGATCTAACTAACTATGGAGATTATACAAAAATAATAAGCATCCTAGTTGCAAAGCACATTCAACCATCACCCAGCAGATGCTTCAGTGTTTAATTGTAAAGCAAATGTTCTGGCAACGGATTAAACACGTTTTTCTAATGCACATTCATATCGACATAATAGATCAAATATGATCCGGCAAAGCAACAGTGTTGCTATGAATAAATGCATTACACAACATATTGGGAATATACAATTGCATGCAACACTGATACAGGTAGAGATGTGTGTGAGGCAAGTGTGTCACCCTGAAAAACACAGTGTTTGGTGTGACTTACCTGTCGGACTAATTTGTATCCGAGCTCGTCGGCGATGGATCGCGCATTGTGGGCTCCTCCAGGAATCTCCACCGCCCATTCGTTCAGATACTGTCTGTCCACAGCGGAGGACACCAGCGCACAGAACAGAGCAAGAACACTGCACAGCAACATTGGACGACATCTTTCTTCCATTTCAAATCAATTACAACCACTTAAAAATGATCTGGCGGATCACGACGAATACAAAACTATTCAATAGAAATAAGTTAACAAATAAATACAGACTATGTAAACACAAGAAATATCAGTCCAGCGCCAAAAAGCCTTCCTTGGATAACGCTAGATTCTCCTCTTAATTCTGATGCAGTGTGAGCGAGTAATTGAACGCGCATGGAGAGCCACCAATGAGAGAGTCGTGGAAGGGGAAGGGATGTTTACACGTCAAATTACGAACCGCTCTGACGTCAATTTGTACCTGGGGTAGGATGCTCCGGTCCCGGGGGAGTCGGGCGGGGTGAATTGCGCATGGAAGCGGAGGGGAATGCTTCTCTATAAATAGCCGACGACCAATATTACGCTTAGAAATTGAGCAGGAATTGAAGCTTTTGTTAGAATAATTACACGGGCAATATTGCTCTCATATGTTCGCGAAACCCTCATATAGGAGGTTCTGGGCTAGATTTTATAATCTCGTTGAATAGTTTATTTACATCCGTTCAAATTAATATATCATCAGCCTAATAGACTAGAAGATATATCCTAATTTAAGGATATAACTTATAATGATAAATAAGAAGGGAACGGCTGTTCAGTAGGCTAATTGTTAAATAGTTGACGTAAGCATCTGCGTCATGACGAGAAGGTTTCAGCACCGCAGCGCTGAACAGCTCCACTACACGACACTCCACTACACGAGCTGCGTGTGCAAAACATATATCCATATTAAACACCAACGATATGCATTCCCATACAGAAATCTGGCAACATGTTAAACATATGTTTTGTAAAAACATTTGTATATTTTAAGGTAGGCTATGTCACACACTCACACACCCCTATCTATCTATCTATCTATCTATCTATCTATCTATCTATCTATCTATCTATCTATCTATCTATCTATCTATCTATCTATCTATCTATCTATCTATCTATCTATCTATCTATCTATCTATCTATCTATCTATCTATCTATCTATCTATCTATCTATCTATCTATCTATCTATCTATCTATCTATCTATCTATCTATCTATCTATCTATCTGACAGACAGATGCATCAAAGACAGGATCTTTCAAGAAATCTTTTAAAAGCTTCTCAGAAAATAGAACAATAAAAAAGGAAAGTAAAATTACTAGTTTGGTTTAAAATAAAGTATTTATACGCATAAAGTATTTAAAAGCATTTATACCATAAAAAAAAAAAAAGTTTACACACTTTAACAAGGATTAAAAAACAACAATGATCATTAAATAATGATTATCAAGGGTTACTCGTTTGACCTGAACAATGCTTTTTCATAAAAAAATAAAAATATGTATTTCTAAAACATTTATTGAGCTTGAGACTGTTAGGGTCCTCTAAGGTTTTCTTCTCACGTGACAACAAAATGGCTTCCTTCGTGTTGGTTTCCCGCTGGTCTTGATTTGGCAGACTATTTCCAAATATGAATATTTTAAAATAAATACTGAAGAAATATAATGTGAAATAAACTCAATGACATCATTGAAATACTAGAAGTCACTTAACAGGAAAACATCAATAATAACGGGTAAGAAATATACATTCATGTTATATTTTATAGTAGCCTATTAATAATTCACATATATATGCGGGTGGGAGGGGGATAACATAAGATGTTGTAAACACGAAAATATACAATTTTAAACATTATGGACAGTATATGACATATCAACAGAAATTGTTATGAAATGTCATGCATGTATGAACACGGCTGTATTTGGTAATTCGGGCTCTAGATTTTCACAAATAGAATTTCAAAACTGTGGTCCACACACAGAATGATTCCCACCGCTACAGCCCTGTGTATGAATACCAAGAAGACCGTGAAGACGAAGGCAACAAGCCCTCATGAATAATCTCACAGATTTATTCAGCCATTGTCACAATGACCCAGACAAGCTCAGTCCACTCTCGATGAACACGAGGCGCAGTGTCGTGCCAAAATAAGTGCTTGTATTAAAGAGAGAGTGGCTGGGATCGTGCACTTTGAGCATGTTTAGACAAACACCGGTCTCTTTTGATGTCAGCATCTTTTGTTTTGTGCCACATGTCCATTTGCTGGAGTTTATGAAGCTGTGTATGTCACTAGAGTGCTCCCGCCTACACTTTTGCTTTGGTATCTCTGAATAGTAGACGGTGTTATCCAGGTGTATATCTAATCGGTGGCAGCTCTATTTAGTTGCCTTGAATTCTGTGGAATTGCCTGTGAATTCGAAATAAACAAACAGGACAAGGTAACTGTAAAATAGCCATTATTAAGAACGTTTCACTTTATAAAAGGCAGACAGAGAGTTGGTGTACGCTAACACAATCCTTATACTTCAGCTTTTTATCCGTTTGCCTACCCGAGTCCAGGCGACTGAAGCATTTCCGGGTAAATTTAACATTACTTGGCTCCATGGTTTATGCGGCCTCAAGTGAAGTCAAATATTTACGCGTTCCGAGCACACGAATGACTAAGAAGTGTTTTCAAATGGAAAACTTGCAGTTGTTGGTGATGCCGAAACACAGTGGTGACGCTGGAAGGAGCCTGTTGATGTACAACATGGCGGCAAAGAAGGGATTCCCTTTTTTTCAGCAGCTTTAGAAATAGGCATATATCACAAAAATTGGAGCAACTTCAACAAATAATTTGTGATAGCCTATTAACTTACCCACTATCAAAATATTTATTAAAATTTCAATCTCTTTATTTTGCATAAAAACAGTTATGTGTGTGGTATAGGCTTACGTTAAAGTTAAATGTGAATTTTGTACAATACACTAAAAAATGCTGGGTTGTTTTAACCCAATTTTGGGTCAAATATGGACAAACCCAGCCATTGGGTTAAATTTTTAAATTGCATTTTTGATCCAACGTTTGGGTTTGTCCATATTTGACCAAAAATTGGGTTAAACCAACCCAGCATTTTTTAGAGTGTAAGTAAATATTATGGGTTTGGGGTTTGTGATTCTCATGGAACACATACTTCTAAAATCTGTAACATCTTGTCAAATATTTCCAATAAATGTGTTCATTTTCATCTTTTTTTGTACACGCAGTTCTAGTAGTGCCATGCAGCATCCAAGCAACTGTCATTGAGATGAATGGGAATAACAAACAGCCAGACATTGTATGAAAATAAAGCAGCAGGTCTGTTCTCGGAGTAGGCCTGTCAGATGCACTATTGAGCAAACAGTCCATTTGCTGAAGCAGCTTCACTCATCCACGTCCACCTAGCAACACCTGTTTGCATTAAACACCGAACACGTTAGACTTTGCACCTGGAAATAGATGAGGAAGAGTCGAGAAAGGTTCATGAGTGACATGCATGTTTGTGTTCTTTAAAAATGTTTTGGAGAGTTGGACAGAAAAATAGAGTCCTCACGTTACACCATCTGTCTTTACTTTCAACTTTTGGCGGGCTGCCACATGTGCAAACCACAGACTCAAACTCAAAGACGTTCTTAAAGTGTCGGAAGTACTCAGTCATGCAAAACGCCTCGTTTTTACTGGTAATTTACTGTGCAATTAAAAAGGCTCCACTGATCAAACATGCACACGCTCAAACACTCACATGCACACTAACACGTCAAATGTGGAAAAACCAGATCAGCCAATTGAGACAATCTCTCACATCTGATTACTGCCACCTCATCTGCACCGTAACAGCTGGGAGTTCGTCATTAAGAGACTCGGTAACGTCAAATGGTGGATGAACAATAAGCATATAATGGGTAAAACCAAGACTTGCGGAGGGGGTGGGGTGAAACAACAGGAAATGAAAGGTCTGATGGAACAATGGACAGAATCAGACCAGAAGACGTCATGGAGGCCATGATGGCTGTGTAAACAGTGTGTGAGAGTGTTTAAACTGCTGCAGATGAATTAAGTGTAAAATTCATTGATGAAAGAGCGAAAGAGCGATGGATTGTGCAGTCCGCTTTCCATCATCTTTTGTTTTACGTCAATAAGCCTTAATCACCACAGAAAGGAAAACCATGGGATGGCTACTCAAAAGATGTAGCTATAGATTAAATAAAACACTGTACTACAAACTATAAAAACAGTAAAATAGAGTAAAAGCTACATGGGAAATGTAAAAGCCAATTTAATGCTGTCAGTTTTATTATTTTGATTCTCAGCTTATTTCTGTTTTCTTTGTATGATTTACTTGAAGTTAGCACTCATCCTTATATGTCCATACAAGTATATGTTGTTTTAACGGATTTAAGACATGTAAGATCCCAAAGGTATTGGAGCCACACTTGAGCACTGTTTGGAAATATTGTCCGAAAGAATTTCAATGATTTTTCATGTTTTTGCGTTGGTGAAAATAAATGTGCAACACTTTAACGGACTGGCCGTGTGTTTTTGACACGTAAGACACTTCAACTCCTCCTAATATACGAGACTTTACAGAGTGCTGGACTCTTGCATTCTCAATACATGATCTTGACCAAAAACTGATACACTTCTTGATTTAAATAAATGCTGTGATGTTCTTTCCATCAAGAGGTGCATCAATTTTTGGTTTCTTTTTAAAGGAATAGTTCTTATATTTTGAAGATAATATTTAGTTGGTAACCAAACAGTTGATGGACCCCATTGACTTCCATAGTATGGAGAAGAAGAAAAACTATGGAAGTCAATGGGGTCCATCAACTGTTTGGTTACCAACTAATTATCTTCAAAATATCTTCTTTTGTGTTCAGCAGAAGAAAGATATTCATAAAAATGAGGGTGAGTAAATGATGACAGCATTTTCACTTTAGGGTGAACTATCCCTTTAATAATCACTATTTTACTTTGATGTAACGACTAACCATATAAAATGGTTAATAAAACAGCAGTTCTTGCAATGATATTCTGACTCAGACCAGGTATTCTTTCTCTTTCTTCCTCACATTCTTTTCTTATCGCCTACTCGTGTCCTCAAACTGTGTCATTTGTCAAGGATGTGTAGTTGTCATGGAAACCTTTCTCTCTTTCGCCATCTCTCTTCGCTATCTTGCTGTCAGTGCTCAGTGTCATATCAGTGACACAAATATTGAAGGAAATTAATCTGATCATATGGCCAGCTGCAGCCGGATTTATCGCTCATGATGACAGCATTGGATATCTATTTTGCATAAAAAATACAGGATAAAAACTGCACAATTTACCTGTAAAGCCCACAGCTTGGGACAAATTATCAACATGTCACTTGCCGATATGGACTTCACACTTTATTGTCAGCACATGAGCGTAATAATGTTTTCTGCTATAAAGTGCAGTGAGTCAACATCCTGAAAAACTGTTTCACAACATCCCCCACTGTTGATATATCTGTAATAGCCTGGTGTGTCCTGCGCCGGTAATTGGGTTTCTGTTTAGTAGCTTGGGAGTTTCTAGAGAGAGAGAGAGAGAGAGAGAGAGAGAGAGAGAGAGAGAGAGAGAGAGAGAGAGAGAGAGAGAGAGAGAGAGAGAGAGAGAGAGAGAGAGAGAGAGAGAGAGAGAGAGAGAGAGAGAGAGAGAGAGAGAGAGAGAGAGAGAGAGAGAGAGAGAGAGAGAGGCAGCATCTCTTAAAGGCACAAGGCTCCCTATAAGGTTGAGTAGAACTGCTTGTTTCTATGGCAAATAATGACCAAAGTAGCCAATTAAAAGAAACATGCCATGTTTATGTGGATGCATAGAAAGAATATAAGAAAACTGACAAACTAGTGTTGAACTGTTTGCATCCATTTTTTTTTTAGTTATGACAACTTCTAATACCAAGAGCTTCTTCACCAGATCCACCATCAAGTGACAGTAATATTTAATATTTGAATACTTGCTCTGCAGTAAATCGCTGAGCCGTTTCAAGTTTTGCTGGTGATACTTTCTATTCTTTTGTTTTCTGCCTGCGGTAACACTGAGTGAAACATCACTTCATCACTGTGTATCAGACATTGCCACCTTGTGGAATAAAGGTGAATTGCACTAGTCAGTCATCAAAGATTAAATTCTTGTTGTGAACGTATTATTTGTTCTTCTATACTCTTTGCTGCTACACACCTCGGGTTGTTAGCGACCCTTTACAATTTTTTTTTTTTACAAAAAATGCAATTCTAAAAATGAAATTACATTCTTTTAGAATTTTTTTTCTTTTTATATTGTTTATAATAATAATTTGTTACATTTATATAGCGCTTTTTCTGAGACCTCAAATCGCTTTACATAGAAGGGGGGAACCTCCTCAACCACCACCAATGTGCAGCATCCACTTGGATGATGCGACGGCAGCCATATTGCGCCAGAACGCACACCACACACAAGCTTACTGGTGGAGAGGAGACAGTGATGAAGCCAATCAGTATTATGAGGATGATTAGGAGGCCATGACAGAGGCCAATGGGCAAATTTGGCCAGGATGCCAGGGTTACACCCCTACTCTTTTTCGAAAGACATTCTGGGATTTTTAATGACCACAGAGAGTCAGGACCTCGGTTTAACGTCTCATCCGGTGCTCTTTTGGCAGTCTAGTGTCCCCGTCACTATACTGTGGCATTAGGACCCACACAGACCACAGGGTGAGCGCCCCCTGCTGGCCTCACTAACAACTCTTCCAGCAGCACTCTAAACAAAAATGGTGCAAAATAGCACTAAAAGTGGTTCATTGGCTTATAATCATAGGGGAACCACTTTAAGTGCCATATAGCACCTCACCTTTGTCAAATGGTGCTATGTAGAACCATAAGAACCACCTTAACCCCCCCAAAGAACCGCTGAAGAACCAAACTGGCCTTAACAGGTTCTAAAAATGGCAGTGGTGCTATATAGTATCATAAGCACTGCAAAGAACCCCTGAAGAACCACTTTTTTTTAGAGTGTGGTTTTCTCAGGAGGTCTACCATCCAGATACTAACCAGGCTCAGCCCTGCTTAGCTTCAGTGGGCAACCGGTCTTAGGCTACAGGGTGATATGGCTGCTTAATAATGAATTGATTAAGGAATACTAAGAGGGTTGATGTTTAACTTAAAAAAATTCCTGAGAAAGAGGGTAGTGAACGACATCCCGGGTCACTAAAGGCCCAAGGTATGCGTTTAAGGGTTAAAGGAACTTAATTTGAAGCATGAACACAATTTTTTAAGTTAACTACTCAAAAAAAAAAAAGTCACTCCAACTATTTGAGTTGTAGCCCTGGAACCAATTAATGTAATCTATTTTAGTTAAAATACGCAGCTATCACATGCTAAATGTGACTTATTTATCGTGTGGATTTAACGAACATGTAGACATTATGTCATTGGCTTTAGCACAGTCATTACTGAAAAAGTCAATGTAGTGATTACATTTATGTCATCTACTCTTTAGCACAATTGTAACCAAAACTTTAACATTACAGAAACTACAGAAAGTCAAACATAACAGCACCAACAGGCCGTCCCCTTCCCTAAAAACAAACAAAATAACACTTAATTTCAACATTTATTCTCCTTATGCAAAGTCTGCTGGGAACTCGAAATCTACTGCCCGATTTCCAAAGTTATCAAGAAAAATAATTAAGTTACTAAACAAAAACTTTTTACAAAAACCAATTCATGCAGAAATTTGAGTTTGCACACAATATTAAGTTAAGGCAATGATCACCATTATTACGTCAACAAAACTCAAAATAATGTTTGCAATATAAAAAGTTGAATTAAATCAATAAATAATATTGGTAGCAGGTCCCCTGAATTCATTTTTAGAGCGAGGAGAGGAGCTCACACACAGAAAGGCCAAATGCAAAGATATATATATTTTTTACATCGTCATCAGTGTGGTAACCATTCTTTAAAACAAACGTGCTCCTCTCAATGTTGAACTTTGATATGTTTATGAGCTTGTGCACCAAAGTAATTTTTTATCTATCAATTCCTTCAATATTTGGCACAAAATATTTGATGGCTTTCTGGCTGTTTCGACCATTTCTTTTTACAAAATTGTATACACTTATTTTATTTGTATTATTTTATTATTATTTATATAATACTTTATATTTACATTACATTCTTGCACATATATCCAAGTGAAACAGCTTTGAATGAGATAAAAATGTAGGGCGGGACTTTTGTCCATCAGGAATTGATTGGATGGGTGTGGCTTGCAATTGCTGTGATGTCATGTGAGTGACAGGTTCTTCTGCATCATCATCATCATCATCATCATCATGTCCCTCATCAGAGAAGAGATGTCTCTGCAAGAGGGAGAGGAAGATATTTTGATTAAACATTACGAGGGCTCCTTAATAAATAATAATAAAAATGTGCATGGATAAATCATTTATAATAAATATGGCAATATTCCATAAAAAATATTTGATTCCATGGTGACTTAAATTAAATCTATATTTTATGTTTTTATTTACATTGTATATAAGTTGCTGCCACATATTGCTAGAACATGCAGTTGCTAGCATTGTTAAAAAGACATTGCTATCACTGCAGGATGAGCTGTGCACTAAAATGTTGCTGTTTTAAGAATTGGGCTGCATATTTTGACACTGAAATGTTTAACTGACAGGCCGTCTTTAAAATGTGGTGCTCATTATGCTGGAAAAAGCATGTTGCCACTGTCAAAACAAGCATTGCAAAGAAAAAAAAATGGCAGCATCTCATTTCCTCTCAGAAAGAAATGGAGCTCTAGAGTAGACTAGTTTTTCCAGGTTTTGTGAGGGTTCTTCTTATCTGCTGTGCTGACAGAAGGTCACCTGAACATCTGAGATATTTCTATATCTCAAACCATCACACGAGTCTGTTAACCTAAAGGCTAATTGCTCCTGCGGCCGAGAACAGTGACATCCGTGAGCCCGTCACATCTCTGAACGTCATCCATGACCTTTCAAAACAAGGAGAGTGGAAAGTGACACTCTTCCCGTGAGCACGGCAGAGTAAAAGTAGAGGAAATGTTTACATAAACTCTCCACTAACCTATTCGCAAAATTATAGTACAAGACAGCTTTGCCGTGTTTTACCTGAAAAGTCAATCAAATATTTTAAAATAAATTGGGAGACGTTTTGGCTTTTAACCTTTATGAATTATTTCCATTTGGTCTCTTGATTTTGATATTGTAAAATGACAAGCAGACTTTAACAATGAGCAAATGTTTTCCCTGTAACGCCTATAAAAGACTCACTTACACCACAATGACAAATCTAAACTGTATGATCATCTGTTCTCTTCCTGACAACCACATCCAGTGGGCACTAAATACACCCCCCTAAAACACGACATTAATTATTTAATGTCCATTACACTTCATGGTAATTGCCTTAAAATGACCTTATATTAGCTTTATTTATTTAGAATGAACTAAGATTTTTAATAAGCTTTTATTTTATAATTTTCAATTTAATAAATTTTTAGTTTAAGTTTTTGTAACTTTATGTATGGTGTGCTTTTGTCCTTTTTATTGTATATATATATATATGATTTTATTTTATTTTTATTTCAGTTTTGGTCATTTTAGAAATTTCAAGGCAGCATTTCTAAAGTTTGTTTAAGTGTTTTAGTTGTTCATTAAAGTTTAAGTTGCTTAAATATATATAAATATATATTTTTTCCATTTATTTTAACAATATATTATTACATATATTTTAATAAACAAAAATAATTTTTAGTTTTAACAATAACACTTCAAATTTGTCAAGTTACAGATTGCAAATAATAAAATGGCTCAACGTTCCTTGTCATTTAAACTAATTAAATAGCATTTTCCTGGTTGTGATTGTGAAGACATTTAAGCACATGTAAGTCACGTAGATGTTATTGGTAAAGACAAAGACAAGCTGCTATAGGATTCTGCAGAATGAAAGACTTGTTCATCTAATTGGCTTTAGTAAATCAATACTCCCAGCCACTAGCATGGACACAAAACAAACAGCTGATTTCATGAACTAGAGGTCAATAGATACTACAGTGGTGCCTTGAGAACTGAATGATTTAAAGAGAGACGAGCCAGCGGCCCCATTTAAATGATTGTGTCCCTTCTGCCTTATCTGAGGTGGAGGACCTTTATCCACACACAGATAAAGACACACACTCATCCAAACGGACGGCGGTTAGGCCGCTAGTGCCTTTGTGTGGTTGAATGTTATCACGGTCGCAGGGTGCCTGTAATTATCAAGCATTTAAAGGTTCCTGCAAACATGACGGCTCCACTCTGGACACTTCCTGTATAGCAGATCTGAGTGTGGATGTGCTTCACTTCTCCGTGTAGAATGAGTCACACTGTCTTCCTGGCTGCTGCCATTACTGATTACTTTATAGACTGCTGGGAAATGAAAACCGATAGGGGATGATGATGTAAATAAAAAGGTGGCAGAAGTGGACAACATAATTGATCATGACACAACCTGCCTCATGCACACAATCTTAAATCATTAGACAGATGGCCTCTTTATAAAAATTATTTGTCAAGTAAACAATATTTTTGTACGCAATTATTGTACTATTTTGTTATACAAATATAGTCCATACACATTTTCTAAATCATGCATAATATATTTTTGAATATATATATTTTGAATTATTTATCATTTGATTATTTATTTATTTTAATGTTATTATTATTATTATTTTGGATTAAATTAACGATTCTGATTTCTATAAATAGGAAATGTCAGAGGTAGTCTCTATTTTATGACATCAGTTTGCAAAGTAGAAAACTCTCTGAGAAAGTAAAGAAAGCACGCCACCTGCTGGATTTTCATGGCAACTTTTGTTCATTATGTGGCCTAAAGACCACCTTGTGGTAAACATCAAGATTATAATGTTGTTTAAATGTCTATGTGGTGTTTTTAATATGCTTTAAGACAACCCATGTACAAATTCATAAGTCAACACCATTGCTGAGTATTTTCTCCTTAAAGCTGCAGTGACCCAAAGACAGTCTCAAAAAACGCGGTTTGAAATCGCTGTTGTTTCTGACGTCACAAACTACCTTGTAACCAATCAGGTCAACGTGTGATCATCAACGAGTGGATCTCTGAGCTGGTGTGAGTGAGTGGAGGCGGGGCTAATTTGCATATTCATAGAACCGCGTATACTAAATGAGACAAGGGTGTAGATCTAGCCTACACTGTTAGAAATTTCTTGTAATTTTTACAGGAAATTCCTGGCTAATAGTTGCCGTGAATTTACTGTAAACAGTATACAGGACTGTTATTGTAAAATAATTACAACAAGGTACTGAATTTCCTGTAATTTCACAGGATAGAATACTGTAAATATTACAGCAAAATTTTATATTTACGGCAACTCAGTAGCCAGGAATTTCCTGTAATTTTAGAGATTTCCTGTAAATTCACAGGACAGAATATTGTAAATATTACAATTAAATGTTGTAACTTGGATAAATGTCCTCTTTCAGACTTCTGCAAAGAAAAACAAAACACTTAGTATTTTTTTAAATATTTTTTTATTTTCTCTTAAAACTGACGAGAAAACAAACAATCCATTACTGTACAGTACAGTAAAACTTGAATGCCTCGTTTTTCTCTGCCTTGCTGCCCGTCTGGGGATTTATGCCGCAAAAGGCTCTGAAAACAGGGGAAAAAACACACTTATCAGGTAACATTTAAGACTTGATATGACATGGTCATAACCATGACATGAAACATTAAGGGATCTTTATGAATGAATGAGTGCTTGTGTGTGTGTGTGTGCGAGACTGAGAGTCATCGTGGGCTATATGAGTATGTGTGTGTCTGTGGCTTGGCACGATCGATGCAAGGGTCTGCGATGCGAGTGCAAGATTCAAGCAATCACTGTTCAGTAAAACCTTTCAGTAAAATCTGATCACTCAAAATGCGAAGTAGGTAATATGTTTCTGTATTAAGTGGGCCGAGGTGACTTACTGACATCCCTAACTCTAACAAAAAATGTCAATTACAGAAAAGTTATAAACATTGATTAAGATCCCTTAATATATCAAGTCATTGCTTATGAAGGTATATTTGATTCAAATCAACTGAACACCTGTGACAGTGCGATTTGTAGTTGTAGAGAATAGCCACACATGTGTATCAGTAAATTTGAAGTCACAGAGAGAAATTATTTAATGAGTTGCAAACTTGTAGACTTTTTTCTCTCTCCCACAAACACAACACAGTTACACCTTCTCAAATTCTTCATTGCAGGTTCACAAATCCTATTCTACAAATCACAAATTAAGAAACTCGTACGCTCACATTTTTAATACAATCGCTGTAGTGAATATGGTGCACAACGCATTCACACACCCGCATCAAGAAATGTGAAGTCGTGGAGAAATTTTGCACATCCACAAATCAGTATGTGAACTCATCCAATGAGTTGCACACTAGAAGAATATTTCTTGTATGTGTCTTGTATATGTTTCTAGCACAAACACAAGTACATAACTACAGCTGCTTGAATCTGCTGCAACGAATCTCAAACACTGTTACAAAAGGTAAAAATAGTTTCAGTGCGAACTTGATATACAATTGTGCATCATTTAATTTCATAAAAGTATATGAGCTTTATGAAATGATGCACAATTGTATTTTAAGTTCGCGCTGAAACTATATTTACCTTTTTTGAAATAATCCATTAATAAACCTGCTGAGAAACGATCGCGTGAACTAAAATGAGCAGTTAGACATGCGCATGCTCTGGAAACTCATGAATATTAATGTAGGCTCCGCCAAGTGCCTCTACAGATGCACAACACACTTTTGAACCAAATATCATGGTGCAAAATGGAGAGCGCGCAAAACTTGTCACTTGAAAGCAAAAAACAGTGTTTGAGATTCGTTGCAGCAGATTCAAGCAGCTGTAGTTATGTACTTGTGTTTGTGCTAGAAACATACAAGAAATATTCTTCTAGTGTGCAACTCATTGGATGAGTTCACATACTGATTTGTGGATGTGCAAAATTTCTCCACGACTTCACATTTCTTGATGCGGGTGTTTCACTGCAGCAATTGTATTAAAAATGTGAGCGTACGAGTTTCTTAATTTGTGATTTGTAGAATTTTCTTAATAGGATTTGTGAACCTGCAATGAAGAATTTGAGAAGGTGTAACTGTGTTGTGTTTGTGGGAGAGAAAAAAAAGTCTACAAGTTTGCAACTCATTAAATAATTTCTCTCTATGACTTCAAATTTACTGATACACATGTGTGGCTATTCTCTACAACTACAAATCGCACTGTCACAGGCGTTCAGTTGATTTGAATCAAATATACCTCCATAATTGCTATGATCGTTTTCATGACAGTGCCATGTTTAAACTCACCTCTGAATTCAAGTGTGCTTGCGGCTTCTGTGGGGCCCCCATCACACCATGCTCCTTCCATGGACATAATCCACGTCTGCGCCGCGCAGTATCTCCTGAAACCCATTAACAATATGATAACTAAAAGCTGCACAACACACTATTGCCACCTAACATGAATTCATTAATGTTCAAGTGGAGAAAGACTCGCACACCTCCACTTGAACATTATTATCTCCTTAAACCCCCGCACCCTCCATCAACAACTCAAATAAAGACATTTTTAAACCGAAAAATTGCTCAAAAATGACGTTCGAATATTCCTTCTAAAAAACAATCAAACATATATTCGAACATTTGGTTGGGCATTTTGTCAATGACGCGCATTACGTCAATAACAGGACAAATTAATACAAAGAGACATAACTACTTGTATAGGTAGTTTATTTAAGTTTAAACCTATTTGACAACGTATTACCTACACTAAAACAAGCAAATCAACTAATGGCTAAGACCGCAGAGCATCTCACTCTCGCTCGCTGGCACTCTCTCGCTAGGGTGACCACCTCCGGTCAGACAAAATGTGGGACAAGTAGCATGGTAAAGTGGGACAATGTGGGACAGACGTAATAACTTTAAACTTAAGATATATTGTCTATCTAATTTACCAAGAAACATTTTTAAAACCCACCGACTAAAAGATTAAGACACTACCTGACCCAAAATATCACCCAAAGTTTCTACAGCCTAAGGCATAGGCCTATAAAAGACAAAACACAAATTTTGCAACATCTCGTCTTTATTGGGACTATCAAATTAGTCAACTGTCCAAAGGATCAGGCATTACGAAACAAAAAAAAATGCTCTGAGTGAATCAAATTCACCTTAAAATACAAGACATAAAAAAATATTAGGCCTAGCCTATTTAAGTTCAACAAAATATAAGGCATTTTCTTAGCTATTTCAGAACCTGGAAAAATTACTGGGCCTAACTTGTTACTGCAGTCGGTAGAGCAATATGAATGTGTGTGCAGTACGGCATGAGAAATGCTCGTCACTTCTGCTGCAGAAACTTTGTCAGTCTGTGGGTCATTTGGTTTATTGAAAAACAATTGCACTGATTTGCATGTTTCTTGATGATGTGCTTTTTTTCTGTGGTACTCACATGCATCATGTCGCTTCACATCGTATTCTCCACCATGTCCCACAGAAAAACTGCTTTTGCATAAAATGCAAAAAGCTCTCTCTGCTTCGCCATCTACACGTCTTAACCAAGAGTATGTTGCGGTTCATTCGCTATTAAAAGTGCGTCTTCTCTTTTTCGTGGCCACACTGGCCATGGCTGCTTAATCTGACCGAACAGCGCGCTCTCCAATTTGAGATTGTTGACAATGTTGAGGCGTGCACCAGTCAACAGTTTGATTGACGTACGACTCTATCGTACGAGTCTATCGACTACCGCTTGTATAGCTCTCCTCTGAACTATTGGAGATAAATGAACAGTACGCCTATGGACGTATCCGTGTATTTATTAGGCAGGGTCGAATGAAAAAGCGGGACAGGCGCTCAATTTGCGTGAGGCGGGACAAAGGGTAAAATTGCTGTACAGTACAACGTAAAGAGGGACAGGTGGTCACCCTATCTCTCGCTCGCCCTCACCGCTCTCTGTGCATAGCAGCTAACGTTAACGGTTTAAACTAACAACAACAACAATAAACAAATGTTGAATGCTGATCAAGAGTTTTGTGCCAGCAATTTAAGGGCGCGACTCTTGTCCCAAATATAGCAGGCTTCATTCAGTGATTGAAACAAATATTATTAACATTAATTGAAGTTTTACAGTATATAGAACCGACATTGAACGCTCCGAGCGAGCTGTGCTGTGCTAACTTAACGTTAAACATGAAACTTTTCCTTGACGTGAAACGGTAACGTTAAATAATCAAACCAGTGGGAGCCTGCAGTGCATGAAAGTGCTGTATCTAACCTAAGTTACCTTATTCATGCAATATCCCAGGCAGCGCGCCCATTCGGAAAGCAGACAGCCGCGCCTCTGCTAAGTTACCACGGCGTGTTTTTCCACATTCGAATATTAATTTTCACCTTCGAAATTCTGTTTTTAAAACTATTCGAATTTAGAATATTCGTTGACAGCCCTAAATGACAGTCGAGCTAGCTAGCCAATCCATCCAAACAGTGAAAGAACCACGTTGACGTTACTTCAGGCAGATTAAAAATAGCATTCATTTGGGATGAACAAGATAAGTTAACGCTAACGTTAGCAACTACCAGTAACGTAACGTTAACGTACATACCTGATTTCAATGGACTGATGGAGGAAGAGACGCGTTAATAACGTTAGCTAACTTATCATAAAAGCACCTATTTCTGCCCATGCCCTATTTCAGCTGTTTTCAGCCTAACGTATAACTTACAGCTGACTTTATGTTAGCTAATCAAAGCAGACAAAACCGTCACCATCCACTCAGATATGCAGAACTAATAACGTTATATCTATGATATAAAAATACATAGGGTAACAGTAACGTGAAGTTAACTTACCTTCGTCCCAGAATGTTTGCTGCTTCTTTTTTCGTCTTCTTGAATGATGGCTTAGTCCCAGAATGTTCGTTTAGAACTAACCGCCTAAAAATTCAAAATTCAGTCCGCGGTGAACCCATGATGCAACGCGGTGGCTGTAAAATCATTGTAAAACTCCGCGTGTACAGTGTAGTTACAATAAAAATACAGGACTGTCCAATAATTTCCCATGATGCATTGCCGTTTACAGTAAAAACACAAATACAATACATTGTTGTAATATTTACTGTAGAAATTACATCAATTGCTAACAGTGTACATTCAAGCTATTTTAAGGCACATATAGTCTTTTTTTCAAGTAAAAAAAATTAAATGTGTAATTTTGGTGACCACAGATGAGTTTTAAGGGATAAAATGATTGACTGCAGGGGGACTTTAATATTAATTATATATATATATTTTTGGAACTACGGTTATCCGGACCACACGTGTGTCTTTTAGTCCCGTATAGTCCGTATAGTCATCCCTGATTGGTCTTAACCCCAGTGACGGGTAGGTTTAGGGGCGGGGTTAGGGGTAGGCCATCGTGTGGTCCGGATAACCGTATAGTATCATATTTTCTTTTTAGATATTAGCTAGTTGTTATTATTTTACAGTTAAGAAAAACTGTGGTAATCAGACAGTCCAGTCAAACAAACAAATTAACTGTAGAAAAATTCTGAAATCATATTTTTATTTCCTGAAGGACTTTCCATGTTAAATTGTTATGATTTTGTAGTACATCAAGCATAACCAACAATAAGTCATTTTTATAAGGGTCAGTTAAAAAATGTTCTGCACCAACAGAGGGAAGTATTGAATCCAAATAGGTCTACAGCTATAGCCTGCATGTGAACAGAGCTGCATAAAGAACGTTATTTATTAGCCTAATGATAATTTGTTTAAGCCAATGAATTACCATAAACAAATAGTTGATAAAATAGCTTTTATTCAAAGGTACACTAACTTTCAGCGGTCTAGCAATTAATGAACAAAACTGTCTTGCGAAAGAACTATGTACATGACGAGTCACGCAGGTACGAGAAACTTTGTTGATCTTAATATGCCTCACCACACCGTTCACTGATAGATAGCTTTGAGTAACAACCTATTGCTGTCACTTTGGGCTTAAGCTTACAGGCAAAGAAGAATAAATTGCAGCATGGATCAGTCATTTTGTCACATGAACTGAACTGGGGAAACTATTTTAAGTGAAAAACAAGAGAAAAATTGTGTCACACCTGTGTGAGTCACCAGCGGCAGCTTTCTTTCAGCTCAGAGCAAGATATAAGGTGTGTTCGACATCAAACGGTACTGCTCAAGAATGCTGGCAGGAGATCTTTCAAGAGCATTTCCTGCAATATCTGTTGTTTTTCTGGTGAAAAACACAGAGCCTCTTTCAGGCAGGAGGGGGTAATGGCTGCATTTCTCTTTTTTCTTGTGTGTGTCTAAGGAAAGCAATAACCAGAAAGAAAGACAAACAGAGAAAACTTGTTATTCCAAAAACTTTTGATGTAGGGCCGTGTTCCTCATAAAGCTATTAGCCTTTTTCGTATCAGAATATAGAGAAAACACATTGAAAGTATTAGCTCACAATCATTTTAATTGCATGGAGTTCTTCAGAATTTCTCCTTTGCATTCTATGAAAGACAAAAATGTCTCATTGGGGGACATTTGTTTCTCATAGTGTTGACCTTTCCAACGTAAAGACGTAATGCATGGCGCATCTCAGAGATAGTACAAGACGGGCATTTGTGGTTAAAAAGTATATAATTTTTTATTTCATTTTAGAAAATGGCCGATCGTTTCGCTAGATAAGACCCTTATTTCTCTGCATTCGCTGCATTGAGACTGACATTTGAACCTTCAAACCGTTGGTTGCCATCGAAGTCCATTATATGGAGAAAAATCCTGGAATGTTTTTCTCAAAAACCTTAATTTCTTTTTGACTGAAGAAAGAAAGACACGGACATCTTGGATGACATGGGGGTGAGTCAATTATCAGAAAATATTTTATTTGAAAGTGAACTACTCCTTTAAGAAAGGAAGGACAAGAGAAAATAAGCGTTTGAGGGGGCGTGACACTGTTTGCCTCAGCAAAATATGCAACATACGCAGCACATTCAAATAAATAAATACAAATAGTAAAAACATAACATCTAAATAAGTCCAAATAAGTCAATGGTAAGTTCCAAGAAAGCCAGATACTGTTTGAAGAAAAAACATGCATGCACACACAAAAGCCATGAAATATAGCCTCAAAACAAAAGCAAATTCATACTGACACTCTGAAAGTTGCACAAACGCTTTGATTTATTTAACTCATGCCTCCTTTAAGCCTCTGGCACAGATCGATGCGTTTGCAGTCCACAGGAGGAGCAAATACTGTGCCAGAAGTACACCTCTGGTGAAAACAATACTGTGTTGAGTTTTTAAAGTCAGTGATCTTATTCCTTAGACATGCCGCACAGAAAGAGAACTCATGGTCGTAAGAAAGATGACAAGGTATGTTTTCCCCCCATACAATTTACACTGCTGTGTGTTCTGTTACTCTGTAGAAAGTTAAAATGTGCAGTTGTGCATTGGGTTATTTCTTAAAACGTACCTTTCTTGGTGTAGCCTAATCTAATATAATCAGATTGATTTAGCCATATTAAATGAATATGCTTTGACCTGAAGTTAAAAGGACTGGTTTAGGAACGTTTAGGAACTGCTCTTCTTCTTAACGGATTTCCCTTTAAAATATTTTTTTATTTTATTTTAGGGTTTAGGTATTAATCGTTCTCGAGCGTGCATTCACCAACAACCGAACTAAAGTTTACATTGATACGCTGCTCTGCTATTCTTGTTTACACTTTTCTACAGCGCTAAAATAAATACAGCTGCGCAGACCGATTCCAGAACGGATGACGAACGACTTAAGGAGCCGGTTCTTTAGTGAATCAATTAATTCAGCGTAACCAGTGTAATCTGACTCCGAACGAATGATTCATATGAGCCGATTCATTCAGTGAACCAAAACACACAGAGGTTGCGTCCTAAATGCTGCATTCCAAGGCCAATGTCAGCTTCACTTACTACGGTCTCATACCCTTTGATCGATTTCTGAAGGCAGCATAGATGTATCATTTGCTCAGTTCGCTGCCTTTGATATTTCCACTATCCTATGCTATCCATTTCGTGACAGACAGTTAACGTTAAGCTAAAAAGTATGAATGTAATCTGGACGAACTAACGTTATATTCGCCGTTATCATTATCATGTGACCAGCGTCAATTGCATCTTCACGGGCCACGGCCAATCACAAATCCTCTTCCGTGGCGGCCCTCGCGGCCTCATGGGATAGTAAAGTGTACATATTATGCTCACTTCAGAATGTCCCTGGAAGAAGTAGGCTAGGTCATCCAGATACTTTTTTTGACATAATAAAGGCTAGATGTCTGTCTCGTCCGAGCTGCTGGCCAATGGAGGTCGACGTCCGCATCTGGCGGCCATCTTGTCACAGTCAGCTCGCTCACTCGTAACATTGTGTTAAATGGTGCATGGTTTATATCACAGCTCGGCCAGAGCCATTGAGGTCGGTAAAGCCGCAGTTTCCTCCTAACCGTTTCTCTTTCTCATCTCTTCCATATCGCTTTAAATATAGGCTAGTATCTGTGCAGAATTCAAATGAGGCCGATATGTTTTCTGGTCTGCGTTGACTCGCATATGATCCGCTCTGTGCTATCGTGTCTCTGGACCGAAGCAGGCTGCGCCATTTCATGACATTAACTTGAAACCAGACTTCATTCGCCCCAATGGAAAGCATATTTACACTGTCTGAATCGTTCCCTATCCCTTATATAGTGCATGTGCCATTCACCATGTAGAAAATAGTTCATGTTGAACAAGTGACCAGCTTTAGATTCTAGAGAGCATTTGATTGGACAGAAAATATGATGAGAAGAGTTTCGGAGTTATGTCATCAAAATCATTGATCCAGAAGTTGATCCGGCGGAAGTGCAGACACTGTAAGTTTTGAATGCGTATATCTTCTAAATTGTCATTATTTTGGAGCACACTAGATAACAGTAAGCTAACACATTCATACTGAAAGCCAAAAACATTCAATTTTGATTTCATGGGGACTTTAAGACTTGCAATTAAAGTGTCTGTCTGTACATAACCAGAGTTGCGCAATAGAAAGGAATGCTTGTTCTTCCATCTGTATTTTTTTTTTAATGCGCCATGCAAATTAAGCTTCAACTTTCACATTGCAAAATAAAATGCAAACGATTACTACACGACATCTTGAAACCAAGAAAAACCGCCCCGATCATTATTTGCTGTAATTATCAGTAGTGTTCTGGTACCCACATTCACGGGAGTGGCTTTTATCTGAGAGCGAGACAGCAGCACACCTCCTCACTTGAATGAAAGAAGCTGGTGGACGTTACTCGAGGAAGACATTAGGAGACCCTTTTTAACATTTTAAGCGACGCGAATTGAGCCATGGCGTACGCTGCGTATTGGGCGAGCATCGTAAGTAGATCCGCGTCATACTTTGAACTGCAAAGAAAACTTTATCAACCAATATAAAAAAAACTCGGGTGGTCAAAGGAGTTGACAAATGTAAACACATCAGGATTAGGTTGACCGTTGTACTTGTAGCCTGCTCACTTACTAACAAAACAAAACAATGGGTTACTATAAGAAGTCGGGCGTTGTCTGATTTAGCGACCTATAACATTCATTATAAACAGTTTACATGGATTATAAAGTTTCCTGTTATGGGGTAGAGTCGCATTGTAAATGTAAAAAGTTCCTCAAAGAATGCCATGGCGTACAGTGAAAAAATAAACCTACCTGTAAAAAGTATCAACCCTATAATAATATGAGTTAATTTATGTTATAATGTAATTTAAGTATTATAATGTCAATTTCAAGGAGAAATTACAGAAAACAAAAAAATCTAGTATGTCAATCTATTTTCTCAGCTGATGCTTTTGACTGTTCTGTAGGGTTATATTTCTTAGATAGATTGTTGTGTATTCATCATATTGGGTGTAGTGACATGTTAAACCCTTAGGTTATTGTAATTTTTGACAGGGCGCTAAATCACTTTTCTTTCTGTCTGTCTTTATTTCTTTAGAAAGGTGACACTTCGTTGCAAACACAAGCAAGTGTTCCTCAGACCTCAAGATTCCAGGTAAGCCATCATTTACAGTTTTATGTTTAATGTGTTGTTTTGAAATTACAATTCACATTAGAATATGCTAATATAAAATATGCGACAGGGTTTCCACGGGCATGGAAAACCTGGAAATATCAGATTTTTAGAAGTGTGCGTTCCAGGCATTGAAAGTTATGCAAATTTGCAAAATCAAGAAAGTTTTTGTAATGTCTGTCCTTAAAGGGATAGTTCACCCAAAAATTGTATGTGATTGAGTCTCTCCAATTCATATGGATTTTCCGATCTCTTTATTAACTTTTTTAATCGTCAAAGTGGTAGTTGCGTAGCTGTGTGGAAAGCGCAGAAAGTACAGAAAGCGCTCAGATTTCATCAAAAACATCTTCTTTTGTGCTCTGAAGATTAATGAAAGTCTTTAGTGTTTGCAACGACATGAGGGTGAGTTATTAATGACAGAATGTTCATTTTTGGGTGAATTATACCTTTAAGAAACCAGCATAGTTCATTGATCAAATATATACTTTCATGCTTTGGCTTGTAATGGAGCATTGACACCCTCTTGTGGACTGTAAAAGTCCGTGCCAGTCAAAGCCTTGCAGTCTAGCTGAGTTATTGCTCCCAATCAGGCTGTCACAGATAAAAACTGTAATTCTCCAAAGCCATGAATGTTTTATAACCCAGCTCTGCCATGTTTGCACATCCAGCCCAGTAAATGTAAAACAGCGTACCTTTATGACACAATACTACTCTACTTCAGAGAGCCGTACCCACAGAAACAACAGTGGAATGCATTTATGATGAATGTGCAGTGCATTAAATATATTGATTTTGTATAGCTAGAATGCACTTGTTTGCTTGTACACCCCTGGCTGGGCTGCAATGTGTCAGAGTCCCGTGACAGTGTCGTGAAATGTTCTCAGGGACATTTTGTTACTATATATATCTATATCCTAAAACTCATCAGGAGCTCCAGTTACAGTGACACGCACCGGGCACCGGACTGGCAACGCCTGGGCCAACTACACTAAGTATAAGGCATAATGTAAGCTAGTGTATTATGAATACTTTGACATTTTAGGAAGATTAATTAAAAAAAGCTTAAACGTGTCACTGAGTTTTCTCAAAAAAACACAGCTGGTTTAACTCGCTCAGTTAGTCCGCAGAAGAAATGCTCAGGTGTGTCTGCAAAGTGTCTGACATTATGGATGTTAGATAATCTCATGCATAAACCTGTCTGTGGTTCAGAGATTTTTTAACAGCTTAAACCATTAATAATAATTAGCCGTCTTCTGCCTCCAGGTGTTAATGTCAGTTAATATTCACAATTTCACAAAGCTTGAGCCTAAGTGCTTCTGAATGTTACAGGAAGGTATGTGGGTGTGTCGAACTTTTTGTTTTACAAAAATCGTGTTATTGTGTGTGTGCACGTTTGTGCACAAATGCAGGATGTTCCTCTGCGAAAGGTCGAGACTCACTTGTTCCTTTATGTATTGAGTTATTCAAGTGTGGACATCGTTGCTTTAGTTTCTAGGTCTCTCTTTTTAAATGTACACATTTATTATAAAAAAAAAATAATGAAAATAATAATGTTGTGAAATATTATTCCAATTTAAAATAGTTTTCTATTTTACTATATTTTAAAATGTAATTTATTCCTGTGATGGCAAAGCTGAATTGTCAGCTTCATTACTCCAGTTTTCAGTGTCACATGATCATTCAGAAAATCATTCTGTTATGCTGATTTGATGCTTAAAGGGATGGTTCGGAGTAATTTCAAGGGTCCTTTGCACCATGACCTCGAGCCAAACACCCCCCCACCAGAAGCTTTTTTCCCCTTGGTCGAACATTATTAAAGTTAGAGCTTATTTAGAGATATCAGCCAAATGGCTTAGTGCAGGCGCTAATGGATTGGATGGAAGGTTGTATCTCGTAAATTATCCCACCAATAATGCCCAGAATGGTACCAAACGTCTACAGTTGTACAAATAGGTTCTGTACTCATAAAATGAGGCATTGGAAAGTTTGTAAGTACATCAGGAGTTTATTTAAATAACACTTGCCTGCTGGCTTATGCTACCGCTAACCCGGACGTCAAGGTCACTTCAGTGATTTGGGAAAAGCCTGTAAAAGTCCTGGCAGAAAGCGATGCATAAGGATGCAATGTAATGATGCCCAGTTCCAGGAATGCACTAATATTTTGTTGGTAGTACCAGTTTGCAACAATTATTAGTTAACACTAAGTTGTCAACACTTCGGAAAAAATAATAAAAACATTTGGATTTACCAAAAAACTTTTTCAGCAAAAAGGGTGATTGCGCGAGGACTTTTATGGGGTTTTCCCAAATCACGGAAGTGACCTCGACGTCCGGGTTAGCGGTAGCATTAGCCATCAGGCAAGTGTTATTTAAACAAACTACTGATGTACTTACAAACTTTCCAATGCCTCGTTTTATGAGTACCTATTTGTATTACTGTAGAAATTTGGTACCATTCTGGGCATTATTAGTGGGGTAATTTACGAGATACAACCTTCGGATCCATTAGCGCCTGCACTAAGTCATTCGGCTGATATCTCTAAATAAGCTCTAACTTTAATAATGTTCGACCAAGGGGAAAAAAGCTTCCGGTGGGGGGTGTTTGGCTCGAGGTCATGGTGCAAAGGACCCTAGGTTGAAATTACTCCGAACCATCCCTTTAAGTAGCATTTCTTGTTATTCTTTATTCGGGCTGTACTCCGGTGGATGATGCAGGACACAGCATTTCTCCCATCTGTGTTTGTCTCTGGCTGTTCGCATCCAGGTTTTGACAAAACTCTTTCGGGAATCTGAGCATCGAGTTGGCGGACGACCAAGTGGTCGCTTTATCTCATAGGTGTACCACGTTGTCACTTTCGGCGTCCATCGATCATCCTCTTTTCGACCGACATGCACAGCCCATTCTCCACGATCAACCTTGACATCCCCCGCAAAAATATATTTGTGATCTTATCTCTTTAGCACTCTTCGCTCCATTGCTCTTTCAGTTACAGTGAGTTTCTGTTCACTTTCTTTTGTTAGAGACCATGTCTCACTCCCATATAGCAATGCTGGTAGTACGGTGGTATTGAAGAGATGGGCTTGCAGGGTTGGGTCGCTGATTGTAATGATAACCTCGCTTCTTATTATTATCAATATAAATAAATGGAAATCTTTTGAAGCATTATAAATGTTTTACTGTGACTTTTGATCAATTGAATGTATCCTTGCTGAATAAAAGTATAAATGTATTTTAAAAAACAACTTGTATATATATTTAAAAGCTTTACATTTCAGGCTCTGTCAATACCTATGAATATGAAAGAGGTTATCATACTTTAGGTTTCATGTTGAAACAGATTGACCTCTTAATTTAGATTTGTATTTTGTATATTTTGTCCTCTGTTAGACTATTATCTATTGCAGCGTTTTTGTATTTCTAAGAAGCTCTCTGGAAATAATTAGCCATGTGAGTGTATGATATCAGGTTCCTTTGGACTGCTTTCTCAATCGGACATCATGCTGCGGATTGATGCTAAGCGGTTCAGTGGGCTGCTGTTGATTAAGGCTTCATATGTTGAAATGAAGCTCCCAGGAATGCAAGTCAACATTTGCAGTCAGGTGGTGAGAAGTGCGAGGGTTGATTTCTCGTAAAATTAAGCAACAAGGCAGGAGGGGATGTGCTATATTTCAACATACCTTTTTGCAAAAGAAAAGATTACATTGATATGAAATGATTCTCAGATCATATAATATAATAGTGCACATAAAATGGAAGATTAGGATTTGCTTCGTTCATTGAAGCAACATGAAAACCTTGTTTCATAACAGTGTTTCAACTGGGAACTAAAAAATCACCCGCCCAATCTCAGTAGTGCTACAAAAGTGAAGTTTTGTTGTTTTTAGTCAATTCATTATTAAGTGAAAATAACACTTTTCACTTATTTTTTTTTTTTTTACAACATTTTAACATTGCAAATCTGAGTCTACTTTGCCATACTTAACATTGACTGCACACGTTTCTGAAAGATTATTTAATGACTTTCAGGCAATGAATTAACTCCAAATAGAGTTTGTAAGCCAAATTCTCATAATTCTTATAAAAAAACTTTAAAGCTCATTGACACAGATTGGCTGTCTTCAGTTGTCTAACACGCATAACTGCACATCCTTATCTGATTGAACATGTCAGTTGGATATTATGGATGTTCACACCCAGGCCCATCTCACTGAACAGGCATGCTTTGTCGTTTGGGGTGGATACTAGCAGCACACCGTGTTTAGGCACTTGAGGCGAATATTTCGTAAGTGCAAGTCCCTGATTTCAGCTTTGAAACATTATTCAGTGAACCGATGATTGAGAAGCTCTTGCTAGACACTCTATGTAAAGATATCATGCGTCCTTCCCTTGAAATGGGACTTCTTGCTGGTTACTCATGCTGATTACGAGTATTTGTAGGGAATTGTTTGGCTTGCATGCTTTAGCTGAGTTTCACTTGGCAGCAGACCCACTAAAGCACAGGAAGTCTTGCCCTGACCCTTGCTTTCATACACTCACTATTATAAGTCAGAGCACCTCTGTTCCAATTAATTTGTACTTTGTTTCATTTGTTGGTTCAGGCAATTTACTGTCTGTATGCACATCTTGCACCATAAAAATAGCCATAAACGTTTACCTTTGGATCATACCGTGTGAACATGCAAACATACGCCCTGGATATCCCTGCTTTAAGGCAAGTCACTACAGGCAAAAAAAAGCACGGGTCAATTTTGAGATTTTGCGCTATTTGGCTTTTCATGTTTTTAACGTGCCAGACTAGTAGACTAACAGCATTTTTATGCACTTTATCTATTTGCGTCTGACTGTAGATTTAAATTACAATACATACCTTTAAAAGCCTTTTTTTCATGCACTGGGCCAGAAATCAGTAGCACGTATACACCAAACTTTACAGTTTTTTTATTCCTACTTCTATTCTGAAGGTTTTTACAGAGGTTTTTAATCAAAGTTTTTTTTTTCTATTATTTGCCTGATTTTATACATTCTTAAAAACATGGTGATTTTTTTTTTTGGTGTATCTGTGTTTTTTGTGTTCAAAAATCCCCTTTAAAAACCATTGACTCGTGTATGTCAACAAAATGTAACAAGAAATTTTAACCCGGCTTTATCCAATGTCATATTTTTTGTTCTGGGAATGTATGCAAATGAGTGCACATTTAATTAGGTTATGCATCATTTGCATATTTACATTTATTTATAATATTTACATTTCAGAGAGCTTGTTATAAAAAATAAATAAAAAAAAACTCTGCAATTCTTAATGGAATCAATCCACTGGGGAAGAAAGGTGATATATTAGTTATTTTTTTACCCTATCCCTATTCAGCCTTAAAAGTGTATCTGACATCTCAGTCAGGCGGTATAAATTCCATGTGCTTCCATTTTTAGCCATTCCTCCTTCCCTCCCTCCTTTTGAGCCTGCCTCCAGTAAGTGCCCTAGCCACACCTCCTTTGACCCTGACCACTCCCCCTAGTCCCTCCTCCTGCTCCCTGTGCCTGGAACATGCTGTAGCCCAGCCAGCAGACACAGCAGAGCCACAGAGACGCCGCCACACACTCAGCACCGGTAGACATGGGCCAGATCATCAGCTGGATCCGCGGCACACAGGACCACCCGGGCCTGCAGGATGTCGCTGTAGAGCAACAGGTGCTGCTTACTGGATATAATCACATTGAGGTCTCAGAGAGTGCCGTGCATGCAAGGGTGTGCTTTAGTGTGTTTGAGGTGCTGTGACTAACTTGACATTGTGAGGATTTGATCGTGTGCTTTTAAACTTTGCCTGAGTTTTTGTTTCCGTGCTCTGGTCAGGAGGTCTTGACTTTGTTCCCACTGCAACCCTCTGAGGGAGAAGGAGTGCTGGAATGTGTGGGGAATGCCAGGAAACGTGTTAGAAAAAGTGTAACTATAGGGACTCTTAGCACTGAAATAAAGCTGCAGTTCCACTGAGGACTTTTCAGTCTCTGTTATCTGTTTTACTGGCAATATTACGACAAATCCAGATGTTGCAATGCGCAGTAGTTGTTTAGTGATAACCTTTCTGGGTGTGTTTCACTGAGTCATTTGACTATTAGTGATGTGTTTTTTTGCAGAATTTGCAACGATACTGTCTTTCAATTAATTCATTATACCTGTGGTTTGCCTTAATAATTAAAAACTATTTTGCCTGATATTGCTGTCTTTGGTTCTGACTTTTGCATCTGAATTTTTAGCCCACTATGTCAGTTATGAGACTAATAATAATCACTTGTTTGTTTCCTGCAACCTAAAACTGGTGTCATGCAGACGTCATGGGTAGCGCTGTCGTTTTGAGCATGAGCAGAGCTCTCTGATATGGCTGATGTTGGCCAATAGGCTTGTATCCAAGTGCTGCACATTCCCACAGTGCAACATGCCAGCCTGGTTCAGCATCAGCTGGTTAATGGCCCCAAGGAAGACACTCGCTCACTTTCACTGTGAAAAATGTGTATTGTTAATTTACATACAGATATGTTCAAATTTAACAAAAAAAGTTAAATAGTTGTTTCACTTTGTTTTGATGGTCCCTTTAACACATTCTGTTGACTATATAACGTTGCACCTACATGCCTACTAACTCTCATTGGAGTGTTAGTAGAGTAGTAGACTGAACTTAGAATAAGTTGTTGACATGTAGACTTATAGTCAACAGAATGTTCAAAAGGGACCATCAATATAAAGTGTTAATAATGGTAAAAAAGCAAGTTACCTTTGAGTTCGTTGTAATTAAAAAATTGAGTTAATACAATGAAGAATGGTTTAATAAACAGAAACTCAAAATAGTATGTTATCTTCACCACATTAGTTTATCGAAGTTGATTTGACAAAAGATAAAAAGTTGTGATAACAAATCATGAAAATATTTGTTTACAGTGTACCTGTTCACAGGTTAATCAAAGATGGCTTCATCACATGAGAATATTTGTATATTTATCATATAGTTCATGTTACCCATGTAGTTTTATCTAGAGACACATTATCAGAACTATTTTGGTTGCTGATATTACAGATGAAATTGAATATGAATATGATGAAATTGGATATTCAATTGTGCATTTCCCCCATTTTTACATTTATATTACCTTGTCATCTTAACTTAAAGTTAATCTCTAAAAACACAAATAATTGAATAACATGGTTAGATGTGTTATATAGCAAATCTCTTTAGCCTAAATTTACTGGTAACATTTTAAATGATTTATAGTTTGTAATTTTTTATTTGTTTTGACAAAATAATATAGAATTTTAATATAAATGCAATTTAATGATTAGTGTGAATAGAACATCTCAAATTAAGGCTAACCTTAGGGCTAGAAATACAGTTGCAACACTTTTTTTGTGTTCGGGTATTTTAGGCTATTTTAATTCTGTTGTCAAGTGAGTTCAGTGTATTGTAACAGCGTATTGATCTACAGTGGGGGGTTTCCCGGTCAGTTAGCCGCGCACTATTGATCTGAACAGCTAGAGGAACGTGTTCCAATGTAGTTAGCACACTATGGGTGTGCACACATGCATATATGTAGGTTTATTTACGGACTCGGCAGCTAATATTGGGTATTTAAAGCATGAGATGGTATTCTTGTACCCCAGGTTGTCTCAGAGATGGACTGTCAGATTTGTCAGCTGTTGACCTAATACTGCCTGAATGCTAACAAGTTTCCTAGCTTTGCCTGTGCTTCAACTTTATTCAAGTTGTGTTTTTCTCTCGATTTTGTAAAGGTTAAACATCATGCCTGGAAGGTTCAATGTTTGAATGCCCTTGAGTCCATATGGGGATCTCACACGTTCTGAGCATGATCAGATGCTGAATCAAAAACATTACTGTTCATTCTATAACCATTGTGCAAAGATGATGTCATCATGAGTTATGCACACTTGTGCAATAAGAGCTCTGTTTTTTTACTTTTCACCCAATCCTCCCTAGGCAACATTTTAAGAGAAGGTTATGCTGCCATATAAGATCCCTTAGAATTGTGCCAAAATTAGTTATCATTGCATGTTTCATTTGTGGAGATTTAGCAAACCATAACAAAGCAAATCCCAGGATATAGTACAATAGAAAAAACTCTAATTGTGTATTTTTTGTATATGCAACATACTAATGTCAACTCAATCTGTCAATCTTTACACTATTTGTGTGGCACATTGCTTCCTAAGTAACAGGTACAGTAGCTGTCTATGTAGGCCATAGACAACAAGGAAGCTCAGCTCACTAGATTTTGGAACAGAGCTTAAGATTTTGTTACTATACAGCCTTTATCATGAAGGTAGACAGCAAACTGGCTTAAGATGCCCACTGACTCTTGGGCAGAAACTCAGTCAACAAACCACATGTTGAACAAACTACTAAATATAGACACTGTTGCAGCACAGAACGTCAGGGCTCAGGAGTTCCTCCAGCTGGTTTTAAAGTCAGTAATACTCATACTTTTTAGAGAAGGGGAGTGTGTGAAAACCTGAAAGAGACAGCTAGCGATATTTGTCAGATTTGGTGTTTTAAAATGATTTTTGGGGGTATATTCGCCTAATCGTCTGAAAGTGGCCCTCACAGGGCATTTGGCCACCTAAGTGAGATTTGTATGTTATGTTTTATTTTTTAATTTTGTTCGTTATGGGCAAACAATGTGTAATAATATGCTGACTCTATTATATTTCTTCATCAGTGCCACACCTTGTGTTTATATGCATGTGCATGCATGCTTGTGTGAGATGATGTCATTTGTTGACTACTTTGCTGCCGTTTGTCCAAAAAAAACGACTGCGGTTATGACATTAAACTTTTCTGTGCACATTTGGGGCTGTGTCTTTTCTCAGACCACAAATGGAAAGCCTTGAGTGAAAGGAAATGCATTACCTGTATCTTAAAGACCTCATGAAATCAAAATGGGAGTTGTGTGGCTTTTAGCCCATCAGACACGGACCATCAGGTTTGAAGCTTTCTATTCGGTATGTTCACCTAGAATATTACAAAATTAACTATTATGCTGATACACGCAATATAATTTTCCTGGGTAAACAAGCCAAAAACCATTGGCTATTTTTAAGGGGTTTAAAATGGGAAAGCCCTGTTTCAATCGAAAACGTTGTCACAAAAACACACTTTTATGAGGTCTCTAACATCTATAATTGGTTTGGTTCTTCAGGCTCTGAATAAAAGCACTGGAATTAAAATGGAAATTATGTTTTAATTTCCACTGAGATGAATGGGAATGCTAATGGCTAAGTTTCTTCAGCTACAGCTGTAACTGTATACTAGAACTCAAGGACTGCTCAAACAAACAGAGCAGTGTTTTATTAGAGCGCCCTCAGTTGTGTACAGCGTTTACAGAGCCTGGTTTGTTTTCGAATGTTTTCCATACACAGTTCTGAGCCTGCAGAACTTGCATTTACATAGACACTGAGAGTCATTCTTTGGCCTTCTGAGATTCATTATCACGTCACCTCTCGACCTCGTGGGTGGGGATCAGTTCTGATGACAGACTCATTTATTAACAGATAAGACTTGCTTTGCAACACTCCTGTTTAGTCACTCTTTTGTTCTGCTAAGGCCTGCTTTGTGTGTTTCATGATCTTAAAAAAATATTTCCAGATCATTCACTTGGGAATCATCATTTATGGAAGTAAAATGAGTTGGAAATGACAATTTGTGTTGACTTTAATCAGATGGACGGTTACAAAATCCTACTTGGTTGTTTGGTCAGGGGTAGATGATACACTCAAGCACTGCAGTATCTGTGGCATCTGGTTAGTGGTTCTTTCCTGTTTTCCTTATTTGGCTTCATTCAAAGGTCCCTCGCCTCAAAAGTGGGTCTGTGGAATGCAACTACATTCCAGCTTCCACATGACAACAAAAATTGAAATTTGGGTGTTTGTCGGAGTGTGTTGTGTTTTGGGAGAAGTGTGATGGACATCTTAAAATCTCCGCCCAGCTGCACCCACTGTGACTGATTTTGCTGTCACTGATGTGTGAGCTTTTTCACATGGATGAAAACTTTCTGTGCGATTGTGCAAGCAAATTGTGCAAATTGTGCAAAATGTACTTGCATATTATATACATAGGACAAACCATAGTAATACCGTGATTTTTGGGGCACGACTGTTGTACTGCATACAAATGCACATGGCACATCTGTTGTACCGCTGGAAATGCAATTTCAAGACCGTCCTGTCTCTGGCCTCTCCCTCCAATTTCCTGTCTAGCTGTATCATTCCTGCAGTGCTTGAGTGTATCATCTACCCCTGACCAAACAACCAAGTAGGATTTTAGGACACACACACACACACACACACACACACACACACAGTTTGTACAATATAAAAACCATTACGCCTATGGAATGTCCTCACAAGGATAGAAATGAAAAACTGTGTGTGTGTGTGTGTGTGTATACTATCTATATATATATATATATATATATATATATATATATATATATATATATATATATATATATATATATATATATATATATATATATATTAGTACCATTCAAACGTTTGGGTTCAGAAAATAATAGAAATAACACATTGATGAAAAGTAAAAGTAAAGACATTTACAATTTCCATTTCAAAAGAATTCTGCTCTTTTGACATTTCTATTTATCAAAGGATTCTGAAAAGTTTTTATCACAATTTCCACAAAAAGAATCTAAACAATATTCAACATTGATAATAATAAGAAATGTTTCTTTTGCAGCAATTCAGCATATTAGAAGTTCTTAAAGGATCATGTAATGCTGAAAATCCAGCTTTGGCATCAGATGAATAAATTAACTTACAAAATAAGTTAAAATCTAAAACTGTTAGATTTTAGATTATATATATATTTTACATTTTATATATATATATATATATATATATATATATATATATATATATATATATATATATATATACAGTGAGGAAAATAAGTATTTGAACACCCTGCTATTTTGCAAGTTCTCCCACTTGGAAATCATGGAGGGGTCTGAAATTGTCATCGTAGGTGCATGTCCACTGTGAGAGACATCATCTAAAAAAAAAATCCAGAAATCACAATATATGATTTTTTAACTATTTATTTGTATGATACAGCTGCAAATAAGTATTTGAACACCTGTCTATCAGCTAGAATTCTGACCCTCAAAGACCTGTTAGTCTGCCTTTAAAATGTCCACCTCCAACTCCATTTATTATCCTAAATTAGATGCACCTATTTGAGGTCTTTAGCTGCATAAAGACACCTGTCCACCCTATACAATCAGTAAGAATCCAACTACTAACATGGCCAAGACCAAAGAGCTGTCCAAAGACACTAGAGACAAAATTGTACACCTCCACAAGGCTGGAAAGGGCTACGGGGAAATTGCCAAGCAGCTTGGTGAAAAAAGGTCCACTGTTGGAGCAATCATTAGAAAATGGAAGAAGCTAAACATGACTGTCAATCTCCCTCGGACTAGGGCTCCATGCAAGATCTCACCTCGTGGGGTCTCAATGATCCTAAGAAAGGTGAGAAATCAGCCCAGAACTACACGGGAGGAGCTGGTCAATGACCTGAAAAGAGCTGGGACCACCGTTTCCAAGGTTACTGTTGGTAATGCACTAAGACGTCATGGTTTTAAATCTTGCATGGCATGAAAGGTTCCCCTGCTTAAACCAGCACATATCAAGGCCCGTCTTAAGTTTGCCAATGACCATTTGGATGATCCAGAGGAGTCATGGGAGAAGGTCATGTGGTCAGATGAGACCAAAATATAACTTTTTGGTCATAATTCCACTAACCGTGTTTGGAGGAAGAAGAATGATGAGTACCATCCCAAGAACACCATCCCTACTGTGAAGCATGGGGGTGATAGCATCATGCTTTGGGGGTGTTTTTCTGCACATGGGACAGGGCGACTGCACTGTAGGAGAGGATGACCGGGGCCATGTATTGCGAGATTTTGGGGAACAACCTCCTTCCCTCAGTTAGAGCATTGAAGATGTGTCGAGGCTGGGTCTTCCAACATGACAATGACCCGAAGCACACAGCCAGGATAACCAAGGAGAGGCTCTGTAAGAAGCATATCAAGGTTCTGGCGTGGCCTAGCCAGTCTCCAGACCTAAACCCAATAGAGAATCTTTGGAGGGAGCTCAAACTCCGTGTTTCTCAGCGACAGCCCAGAAACCTGACTGATCTAGAGAAGATCTGTGTGGAGGAGTGGGCCAAAATCCCTCCTGCAGTGTGTGCAAACCTGGTGAAAAACTACAGGAAACGTTTGACCTCTGTAATTGCAAACAAAGGCTACTGTACCAAATATTAACATTGACTTTCTCAGGTGTTCAAATACTTATTTGCAGCTGTATCATACAAATAAATAGTTAAAAAAATCATACATTGTGATTTCTGGAGTTTTTTTTTTAGATGATGTCTCTCACAGTGGACATGCACCTACGATGACAATTTCAGACCCAACCATGATTTCTAAGTGGGAGAACTTGCAAAATAGCAGGGTGTTCAAATACTTATTTTCCTCACTGTATATATATATATATATATAATGTGTATATATATATTTATGCATATGTATATATATATATATATATAATGTATATGTATATATATGCATATGTATATATATATATATATATATATATATATATATATATTATATTATATATATACATATGCATATATATATATACATATACAGTTAGAATAATGTAAAATAAAATGTAATAATAATGTAATCATTTAAATGAAAAAAAATTATATGTATACATATAAATACATTATTATTACATTTTAATTTACATTATTCTAACTGTGCTTCCTGTCTAGTAAAATTATTACCCTCAAAACAAGTAACATACTCAAGCTTAATTATCTTAATTAAGAATAATTATTTGCATATTAGGCTAAGTGATTGAAGTGTGTATGTTTACGTAAGTGTGTGTACTTGCACTCGTCCAATTATTTTGTAGTTTTCAATTATTTCTCTCCTCTGCTGATTGCTCAGTCAAATCTCTGTGCTTTTTTTTTTTTTTAAACTTCAGCCCTGAGGAATACATTTGATGTTTCATAGTATCACAGTGATCAACTTGTTGAGGTTTAACTTTGCCCCATATGTGCACCAGATGGCGCTCTTCCTCCATAAATGTAGGCTGAGTTTTGCTCTGTTTGGCATTTGTAATCAAAATGGCATCCTGTCTGAACAAACAAACCAGAATTGCCTTTTGTTTTACCAGTAGGTGGGTATTCGAGGGCACGCAGTGGCTACGTAACTACGCTGTGTTCCTCTTACATAAGCACTGGCACCAATGCTGCACCAAGTCCGAGCTTCCGTTTAAAGCAGGGCTCATGACTCACCCAGTTGTTTTCCGTTCTCTGTCTTTGCTTTCTGCTGTAGATTAAGTCATTTTCTCTCTTTCTATCTATCTCTCTCTCTTCTTTTTCCATGTTTTGGGTGTGGCGGGTTGACGTGCATGTGATGCTTTTCTCTGGGCTGATGTTAGGTTGTTCAATCTGTTGAGATTCCTGAGCAGTGAGTGTACTGGACAGACACACCCTGCCTGACAGGCATGGACTGGGAGGTTTGTGTCTTTTTCTTCACCGGCCCCTACAGAAAACTGCTTATCAGTCCAAACTGTCCCAGACCCCTTCAAACCACTGCAGTCGGCCTATCTTTGAAACCCATAACCACCACCCCCCAACTCCAACTTCCTTAGTTGTATGGTAACAGTCTTGTGTTTATTTTTCCTGGCTTGCTGTGCAGATAGGCGGATCTTCCTCTCTCGACCAATCCGAGCGTTTCTACAGCGCGTCATGAGTTAGAGGGAGTGGCTTCAGCTGTTGAAATGCTGGAGTGGGAGGAGTTTGAGTCTTCTGGATTCTCTGCTGGGCGTGTTTCTGTTAGTATATGCGTGTATGTGTGCATGAGGGATATATTTTGTATATATCAGACTGAGTGAATTTGAAGTAACTCTCTTTTAGACTGGATTACAGACGAAAGTGAAACAGGACACCCTCTTGGTTTTGTTACAGATGGTACGTATCTACAGCTCTTGCATTTCTGTCAGTGGTTTCCTGCCACTGTACCTGCCTATAGCTGAAGAATGTGCCAACTGCGCTGCAGTTCTTGGAAACTATTACCATTCTTCTGGCACGAAAGTGACCGCTTGTTTCATTGTCATCTGATAGATTTAAAAGGCCTCAGTTTATTGCTTACTATATATCTGAACAGATTTGACTTTATCCAAACTAGAAGGAAATTGTATAAAAAGCTGGTTTGTTCATTAAGTTGGTTACTTTGGTTTAGTTTACTGCGTTGGTTTACAGTTTAGAAGGTTTTAAGTTTGTGATAAGCAAGCTGCACACGTCACTATGCTCACATTTTTGAGATGTTTATGACATCAGTATGCCATTTTCATATTTTGTACCCTTCCATTTTGACTTGCGCTCATGGCAAGAGGTAATATTTCATGTCTGGAAGCATTGCTGAATAATTCATTCATTTCATAATAGGCCTACAACAAGAGTGCTACACCCTGTCTGATTGGTTACAGATTCTGGTTGAAGGTGACAGCGAGATCAAATCTAGCATAGACTTACTAAGTTTACACTGGTCAGGGTTGCCAGGTCATCCCCCAAAAAAGTAGCCCAATGGCCAGGCTCACCAAGTCATCTTTATTTATATAGCGCTTTTTACAATACAGATTGTATCAAAGCAGCTTCACAGTGATAACATGAAATACAAAAGAACACAGTTACGCCATTTACAAAACAGGTTAAACAAACCATTTGCGTTGAAATTTTCTACATTTTTACTGTATAATATAATTTATGAATACATATAGCCATACCTTGCTGCTGGCCATTTAGTACATACTTGACTGCTTACAAGTAGCAACTTGTGGCCAGATTTACTAACAGCTTGCGTCTGCGCAAACCATCTTTTGGAGTTGCCGTTACTGTCAAGATTTACTGAAGACATGCTGTAAAAAATTAGCGCTGAAAATGCATGGGCAGGGTTAGTTTTGCGGCTGACCTTTGACATTTCATATGCATTTGATAGTTTCCCTTTCAGACGCAAACTTTATGTGGAGTTATATAATTGCATAATTCCTAATTGCATAAATCACTCCTTCAGTCCTAGAATTTACAGAATTTACTAGTTTGTCTTGAAATACAATCTGCCCCTTGTCATGGTAATCAGTGCGCTACTGATCCTCTCATTATACCAGTAAAACCTGCCCGTTCTTAAAAAATCAATGCTAACACGTCTTTACGGTTTTGTTGTCAAAATACAGAAGTGTTGTCATCATAGTAGTGATTACCCAGGTCATTTTGACAAACATAGCACATATGTCATACGATGGATTAACTTTCTGAAATCACAGAGGATATATAACTGTACTATTGTGGTAATATGGGTAGAGACATACATTAATAATGAGTTTTGTTAAAGGATAGAATCATTTCGTGGGGAAACTACTGAAAAAAGACCTATAAACTGAATTTTTTTCCTGTTCAATAGTGCAGTTGAGGGAGTTAATGGGATGTAAGAAATATAAATGCTAATGTAGCTTACTTATCTTTACAAATCAACAGTTGCTATGCTCTAAGGGTGTGACTCCACCAAATATGCTCCTTCAATAGGATTGTATTAGAAGAGGGCAGTGGCTCGGAGGCTAAAACAGGTTGGAGAGGACCAACCGTTGCGTGGTTTGTACCTAACCCGTGTTGCTTTCTTTGCCACATTCGCTAACGCCTGCTGGCGTGCTGCGGTTTCTGGGAGGAGTTATCAGACTTGGACTGTGCAGCTGGATGCAGACATTGTTGAATGATCCATGTGTGAAAGTTAGATTGTCCATCAGGAATTTTGAATATCTCGTGATATTGAGATGACAATGTGACCTCATCATTTGACTGGACTGGACTGAGTCATGTGTGCTTTTTTGGGGGTGTTGGCATTGTCTATGATCAGCAAAACCTAGACAATTTTAATCATCATAGCATTTAAAGAAAATGTATTTAGCATCGCTGACTCTGGCGTTATCATCTGTTGTGGTTACATTAAGATCTGTGCTATGTTTAGTTCTGTTTTTAAGTGCAGTGAGTCAGCATCTAATTCTATTGGGTTCTTCTGCACACACACGGTGTCCTATTAAATAGTACCTTGCCTCTGTTTACCCATATGTTTACCCATAATGCTTTTGTGTTTTTTTATTGCTGGGCATGCATGGTGTTTACCTGACTAAAAGCTACGTATCTAGGTGGTTTCTTGCACGCAACGTTTAGCTCTACACCCATGCTCATTCAAAACTGTACTCCCACTATAGTTCTCTTATGGGTTTCCACCTTTTTTTCTGTTGTATTGTTGTTAAATGGGTTGGGTTATTAGGTTATCAGCCAGGCATTTCCAAATGTGCTCTGCTATGCTTTCAAGAGTTTTGTCCATCTGATAAGAATTAGTGCTTTTTCGTGTTGTTGCTCATGTATCTTTATTTAGTGGCACAGGGGAAGAACGCTGAGGCTGCGTTTACACTGCAGGTCTTGATGACCAATTCTGATTTGTTGCTTACAACTCTTATCCGATATCTGCATTTGCACTATAAACTTGGCGAAACAACTAAAAGTAGACGTGGTGACCCGAAAAAGCTTAAAAGTAAAAACCAGTACGATTTGCAATGGACGGAGATGAAATTATAAAACAAGCTTTTGCTTTGCACACCATCTTTAAAGGTCTGTAAAACATGGGGTTGAGGTTTCTTCCTCCATTCTGCCATTGGACAAAAGAGTCATGTGATCTTGGTTGGTGTCCACCACCTTGAGTTGATGTCATTCACCACGCACAACTCGCTTTGTCTGGGGAATATCCGATCTGTGCCACATGGGAGGACAAAATTGGAATTGGGTCACTTGAACCATGTAATGTAAATGTAGCCTGAGTGTTGATGTACACTAAAGACATATCTTATTTGGGAGCACATTTTTGACAGTCAAAATTTCAGCACAATGGCTCTAACTTTAGCTTCAAAACTACCTGACAATCCCGTGAGCCGTAGAAGTGGCGGCCTAGTGGTTAGCGCATGCTCTGATATGTGGTGCTGTTCTGGTTGAGAGTTTGTGTCTGGCTCGTTTCATTTTCTTATTCATTTCTCCTCTTTTCTCATAATCTAATTGCCTATCAGGGTCAAATAAAAAAATATTTACAACAACATAATTTATTATAATAATGAATATAATAATTATGAAAGTATTATTGTTGTTATTATAATTATATAACGATAATAATATTTTGCATTGTAATTATAATAAGTATAATTATATATTTGTATTTATTGTTTGATGATTACATCCAATAAATTGAACTTTATAAAGTAAGACTGTATAATGCTGCTTGATGCTTTGTTTTTTTATTATTATATTTTATAAAAAATGTATTAATAATAATAATAATGATATTTAAATAATATAAAAAATAATTGGATTTAATTAAGCATTAGCAACATGAATAATAATAATTATTATTATTTTTATAATATTATTATTATTATTATTATTTAATAAAAAAAAATATTCCTTAACAAATATAACCAATAAATGAAAGAACTTAAGAAAAGTAAGAAAGAAATGACCTTTTAAAATCTTTCTAAACGGTTCCTCTGACCTGCCATATGACAACCATGGAGCATGTTTTCTGTGAGTCAAGTAGGTCATGTAGGACAATGTGACACAATCACAAGATATGTTTAATGTAGAGTTATGTGGAATTGGATTATGGACCAATGAGATTTCACAGTGGGTAGGGTTATTTGGTGCAACATTCTATAAAAAGAAATTTAGCGATAGACTAAATGTCCTGTCACTAATCACTTGCCGAGGTCACTCACTGAGGACAAAAACCTCCGATTTACATGGAAGAGCTTTAATCACATGAACAACGCTGATGTTTGACTGTATCCTCATCTCTGGATCTTTGTATTTCATCATCAGCAATCCACCCTCTTTCAGTACATAACCTAAAACCTGCTGAGCTTGTTAGAAGCAGTAAATCTACATGCTGGGTGCTCCTTTTATTCCTCTTCCACCTTGAAGGTTTGTGAACATAGAAAATGTAAAGGCCAAAAGAAAAGCAATCCATGAGCTGTCACCATTTTACCCTTGTGCAACTGTCACTGTAATAAATAAATGGCATATCTGTGTTTAAAGGTTAATTTAAAGGTTTAGAAGACCACACACAATGAATGGCTAGAGTGGTTGCTGTGGGTGGTGGTTTGCTGGTTAATAGTCTTGTCTGGTATAAAAAATCCCTTGTTCAAGATGCAACCTGTGAACCGGTAGAGTTCCTGAACTACTTAGTCCTTACATTAAAGATCAGTTCAGATTGTTATTTCTCCAGAGTTTTTGATTTATCTAATAATAATGCATTATAATGCTGCATCTGATTAGAAATCCACCTTGCAGTTTGCATTTGGTACCTTTTTTCCCGCATTTGAAATAATGCACACATATTTAAGTGTGTATGATAATGTTCACTGGGGTTCTCTTCTCTCTGATACAGCATGACCTTATGTTTTGCGCTAAACTCATGATTTGCATGTGATTCTGGCTGTTTTTAACGTAGCGAGGTCAGGGCAAGTAATGAGATCAGTAGTGCAGTGCACTTATGCATGCGGCAATAATGCTTTTCGTAACAGAGTAAATGCATTTCCTTCTCTCAGACACTCAACCGTCCTCTTTCTGTCTCTCTTCTCGTTGCAGTCTCAGCACGTCACACCCACCCCAACATCTCAGGTCTCCTCAGCGAAACCTTCACAATATGAGGTAAAAACATTCATCCTTTTCAGTCATTTACTCACATTAGCTCATTCACTTGTCTGATGGAAAGACTACACTCCACTCTACAACTTTATCGACCCATGGCATCTACACTGGATGTTGGTAGTCGTCTGCTTTTTACTCGTTTGAAGTATGCAGGTATCTGTACTGTTCTGTTAGGGACTCTACTGTGGTAAGAGGTGTGGTGTCATTGCTAAATGGAGAGCTGGGAAAAGTCTTCCACCTATTCAGATAAAGTGTTTATTGCCATTCCTTTCAGTAGAAATGTAGACACTATGTGTAACAAGCTTTTTCTGATGAACAAATGGAGGCTACTTGCCAGTACAAAAGTCGCCACCACAATACTAGGGTGTTGTGTGTGGCTGTTGCTAGGTTACTATGTGCTTGATTTAACAAGCACCAACCTTAAAAGCTACAAGAGGGCCGAAAATAATCACTGCATAGAGATAAAAATATAAAGAAGTCTTTATACTCTCCTTTGTTTGTATGGACTCTTGGATAACTTTGTTGGTTGATTTTGAGACTTTTTGGTTGTTTTTATTTTTCTCGTGGTTATTTGTTGCCTTTGGACAGAGCATGTTTCTGCTTGGGATATTTGGTTGTGGCAGGACATGGTGTCTCCCATGAGAGGTGTCTGCCCTATGACTCACTTTCCTGAATCTAGTTACAGCTGGAGTTTGCTTTTGATTTACTTCGAACTGCTGTTTGCGTGATTGTTATAGGTATCGCTCATTCCCAAATCCCCTGGCTAACAAGTAACTCCTTAGACTGAAAACAAAGATTACTAGCAAGACTAATTGATACCTAGTGCACGCCATCCTGGCACAATTGAGACTTTGTTTAATATCAAAAGTTACCTGGTCTGTCCTGTCTGTCAGCGCGTTGTCAGTGTCCTCTCTGCTCCACGATGTATTTTTCACTGTGTGAGAACATGGTGTGGCGTGAGAGCGGCATAGCATGTCGGACATAGCAACAGTAACTAAAGGGGGCGGGTCTTTGCGAACGGTCAATTGAGCTGTGGTGCTCATGCAGGAGGCATAGGTTTGAATCTGTCCTGATCCCATTGCCTCTCTCCCGAATAGTTTCCATCAATAAAATGTGGAATAACCCAAAAAGCAATGTGTGTGTGTGACACCCTAAACATGATATATGATTGACATTCTCACATCTGCATTGTAGAAAGGTCCTACGCAATCCTCTACTGCATCTGCAGCTGTTAAACCCGGCACCGGCCCTGCAACCCCAGCAGCTTCTTCAGTAGCTCCATCTACTGTGGGAGCTGCAGGCGTTGGAGGCTCTACCACCACTCAGAAAGGACCTTCTCAAGTCACGCCACAGGTAGACACCATCCGTCTACTGGATTTATCGGACTTTTGGGCTTGTTCACACCTTCCTCACGCTGGCTTTCATCATGGTCTTTTTCTTCAACACCTAATCCTTTCCTTTCTGTCCTAATCAATCTTGCTTTCATTCTCGGTTAACACTTTTGGTGAATACTAACACACTTGTGGGTTGTTTCTGGAAAACATCTTCATTATCTTAATCTGGAAAACTGTAGGGCCATTTGAGATGGTGCTTTTTGTCTGTTCTTTGGGTCTCAACGCTGCCCACATTCACGACTTTCTGGGTGCCGTCTCGAGAAACATAATCTTATCTCATTTTTATACTTAAAAGTGCTTAATGAGTATCTCACTCCGGCATGCTGATTGCAGGCCGCAGTCATTAAACCCACTCCTGCGTCTTCTGCCAAAGTCGCAGCTGCGAGCTCCGCTACTGGACCTGCTGGAACGACAGGTGGAACAGGAGTGAAGCCCACAGACCCCGTGAAAGACAAGGCCCAGGTACACCAATGCACATCATTCACTGAGTCTCCTTATTCTTCTGCCAACAAGACTTCATCAGCATGATGTCTTGTTCTGCACACCATTTATTGCTGCTTTTACTTCAAGAATTCTCTTGGATGATAGTCCCACCTTAGCAATGCCTCATTCTCCGATCACCATGGTGTTCTTCTTTCACACAAATGTATCATCATTGCACTTATAAGAGGTCTTATCTTTCTGTTCATTCCCTCTCTGGATTTGCTTTGGCTGCACAATTGCTTTATTTCATCTATTATCCTCATGTGAATGTTGGTATTAATACTCGAATATGTGGCGCGTATTCTTCTGATAGAGTACAACCGTTCCTTCATCCAAACCTGGACCTGCTAAAGTGGATCCGGCTGTTGGGAAGCTCTCAGCCACTGTTGGTGCCCTAACGCAAACAAGCGCCCAAAAGGTACTTATGGAATGACAGAGGATCATCGGGAGTGCATCAAAATGACGTCAACATTCTTATTTTAACCTCACATTGTCATGCTAAAAGTGCAGAGAGATTTGTGCTTGAAAAGAAGCTATCGGCATTTCTTAATGGAATTTAAAAGGGTTATTAGGGGAATAATTTCTTTTTCAATTGATTAACGACTATCACCTAAGTTCAGGCCCATGAACTCGTGTTATTGCATTTCAAAGCATCACAGAACATAACTTCGGGATGTAAAGCCACTCTCGCTGGTCGAAATAGAACACGTGTACACTACCATTTAAAAGTTTGAGGTCAGTAAGATTTTGTCATTGTTTTTGAAAGAAGTCGCTTATGCTCACTGAGGCTGCTTTTATTTGGTCAAAAATCCTGTAAAATCAGTAATATCGTGAAAAAATATTCTAATTTAAAATGAGTCCAGTAAGAGAAATAAGAAATCATATTAGAAATATGCTGATTTTCTGCTCAAGAAACATTTATTTTCATTAATGTTGAAAGTTTTGCTGCTTAATATTTTGGTGAAAACTATGATGTCGTTTTTCGGGATTTTTTTAGTGAACGTTTATTTATTTGAAATAGAAATCTGTCTTTACTGTCACTTTAAACTTCTATTTAAAGGAGAACTCCGGTGCAAAATGAACCTTTGGTCTAATTACACATTGTTACCTAGTCAACCGTTATCTGAGATTTGTTTTCATGATTATCGAATGTAAATAGTTTTATCTCTAAAAACAGTTTAGCCTATAACGCTAGTATAACGCTAGTATATGGGGCATTGAGTAATGACAAATAAAAATCGCTTGTTAATACCACTAACAAGGCTCAAAATAGCCCCACACTAACACGGTAGCATAATGAGGGTCCCTACAAGCAAACCGAAGCATTGAGAACTGTGTAAGTGTCCAGACAGTTTAATAAGAAGATATTTTATACATACAGTCAACTTCACGTATACAAGCAGAATCCATCTTTGAAAAACAGACTCTATCAATCGATCTATTGAACCGCCGATCCAAATGCGCTGAACTGTGTAGAATCTCATATGGTCCAGCGCATTTGGATCGGTGGTTCGTAGATCGATTGATAGAGTCTGTTTTTCAAAGATGGATTCTGCTTGTATACGTGAAGTTGACTGTATGTATAAAATATCTTCTTATTAAACTGTCTGGACACTTACACAGTTCTCAATGCTTCGGTTTGCTTGTAGGGACCCTCATTATGCTACCGTGTTAGTGTGGGGCTATTTTGAGCCTTGTTAGTGGTATTAACAAGCGATTTTTATTTGTCATTACTCAATGCCCCATATACTAGCGTTATACTAGCGTTATAGGCTAAACTGTTTTTAGAGATAAAACTATTTACATTCGATAATCATGAAAACAAATCTCAGATAACGGTTGACTAGGTAACAATGTGTAATTAGACCAAAGGTTCATTTTGCACCGGAGTTCTCCTTTAATGTGACCTTGCTAAAAAAACTAATAGTTCTTATAAAAAAAAAATCTTACTGACCCCAAACCTTTTAACAGTAACTGTATAATGGAAAGACATCTATGAAAATTATTCAGTGTTTCTATTTTAAGCATTTTTTTCTCAAGATTTTTGGCTAAAATTGGTATGAGTAGAGAAAGTGTATATTTTAGCTTCTGTGACTGGTCACCATTTCTTTTACTGTAGGTTTTGTGTAAAAAAAAAACTTTTTTCCCCATTTTAAATGATCATATATATCATTACCATATATACTATGGAATATACCATATCACTCCACAGCATGTCAATTTAATACAACAGTTTAGTGAGAAACATATGGTCATCTTACATGGATGTCTTGGCAATTTATTGAATAATACCTTGGAATGTTTCAGTAGTGTAGCCAGTCCAGGTATGTCCGTATGGAGAATAATAGTCATTTTGCTTTGGGCTGCAGGTGCAAGTGGAAGTGGGTCCTCCAGGAGCTAAAGTCAGTACGGAGGTTAGTATACATGCTGAGTTTATCTTTGTGGCTTTTTGTTGTGTGGTCATCAGAGATTCTGTGTCTTAAAAAAACATTCCAATATGTTTATTTATTATGTGTGTGTAGGATGTAGATCCGTTTGATGCCCTGTCTGGCACTTTACCTTCATCAAAACCTCTTGCTCCTAAAGCCCCAACATACACTGGACCAGAGGTCAAAGAGGTTTGTAGATATTTGACTGATGTCTATTTAAAACTTAAAGGGAAAGTTCACCCAAACATGAAAATTCTGTCATCAGTTACTCACTCTCATGTTGTTTGTTCATACGATCTTTGTTCATCTTCGGAACACAAATTACAATATTTTAAATGAAATCTAAGCGATTTCTGGCCCTCCAGTGAAAGTCTATTCACCCAAAATTCTTACTCTTGAAAACGTTCATAAAGAGAATTTAAAAGAAATCCAAATGAATCGAGCGGTTAAATCCAAGGCTTCTGAAGAGACTTTATCACTTTATATGATGAACGGATTTAATTTAGGCTTATAAATACATATAAATATTGATCAGCGAACATAAACTGAAGTTTAACCGAATATGCTGCTTGATGCTTGAGAACAAACCTCATTGGTTCTTGCAGAAGCTCAATCGTGCTGCGTAACATGAGAATGAACCTCATTGGTTCTCGCACGTCAAGCAAGCATGTTTGAGCTTCTGTTTACCAAATTTGAATGCTGTATGTACACTCGCTGATCAATGTTTATATGTAAATAAAAGCCTAAATTAAACCTGTTCATCATATTTTTGGAAGGCCAGAAATCACTCAGATTTCATTTTAAATATTTTAATTTGTGTTCCAAAGATTAAAACGAAAGTCTTATGGGTTTAGAAAGACATTAGGGCGAGTAATTGATGACAGAATTTTCCTTTTGGGGGGAATTAACCCTTTAAGCAATTATCTTAGCATGTGTTTGTGAATGCTGATTGTTTAATAACCTGTATTTTGCTATATGTGTGTGTTTGCTAATGGAGTGTGTTGCATGTCTCAGCTAAGTGTAAAACCAGAGAAAGGTGTTCTTTGTGGTGAGAGAGATGACACACTTCCGCCCGGATACAGAAAGGAAGACATGGTCAGTTGGCGATCCTGCGTATTCTTAACCTCTTTCTTTTTCTATTTCTTTCATCTTATCCGTAGTTAAAGGGATAGTTCAACCAAAAATGAAATGTTATTTCAAACCTGGAGGATTTTCTTTCTTCCACTGAACACAAAATGAGGATTTTGAAAAACATGCCGGCCATTCTTTTTCATACACTTACAATTAATGGGGACTGCGGCTTTCAAGCTTCAAAATGGACAGATAGGCACCAAAAATCATAATAAAAGATGCCTAAAGAAGGACTTGTGTGCTATATTGCACGTCTTCTTAAAGGTATAGTTCACTCAATTACTCATTCTCATGTTGTTCCAAACATTTGTTCATCTTTGGAAGAGATTTCTGTCCCTCCATTGAAAGTCTATTCAGCCGAAACTCTGTCAGTACAAAACATACAGTACATTTAGAAAGAGATTGTTAAATAAATCCATATAAATCAAGCAATTTAAGTCTTCTGAATAGACATGATCGCTTTATCTGATGAACAGATTTAATGTAGGCTTTTATTCACAAAAACATTGATCAAATAAACAGATTAAATGTAGGCTTTTATTCACAAAAAACATTGATCAAATAAACATAAACAGAAGCTTGACACTTGCTTGACACGCAAGAACTAATCTCATTGGTTCTTGCGGATGCTCGATTGTTTATCACAAATATCTTCATCCGAAGATGAGCGAAAGTCTTGTGGATTTGGAGCTTGAGGGTGAGTGAATGATGACAGAATTTTCACCTTCGTCTTTTTTTTTTTTTTGAGTGAACTGTTCCTTTAAACAATCATTCCTTCTCTCTCCCCACATTCCTGATTTGTTTCCCTTTTTATAATCCTCCAGTCTTGCTTTTTTATTATATCTCACTGATGTTTAGAGTATGTTTTTAGAATGTTTCTGACTGTCTAATCCAAAGCATTTGTTTTTAGAGGAGCATGTTTTCCAGTCTTTTTTTCCGTGGGTTTTGAGTCTAACCGGTGTTAATTTATATGTTCAGGAAAAGAAAAATCCTACTGGAGTTCCTGAGAAGCCTAAAGATGTTCCCAAGGTAGGAGAGTTGCGGAGGCCTTTACTGTCAGTGTGTTCAGTGAGCTGTTGTTTTTAGCTCTTTTCTTATCATGTGACTTCCATTCTTCTAGTTCACAGGTTTGAAGTCTCCAGTGTTTACTTGCCTACTTCCTAGCACAACATTATTGCTATTACTGTCACACTGTTATTGTCTCATTCTTGCCTAATGCACAAAAAAATGGCTTTTATTGAGAAAATTTACGTAAACATGTTTTGTGTTCTTACGCTCAATATAATGCTAAATAATTTGATAAATTAAAAATGACAGTACGTAATTGGCATAATACACACCCAAAGCATGTCCATATAGGGGCTTATACATGTGTATGTATGTATGTATATATACTACTGTTCAAAAAAGTATTTTTGAAAGAAATTAATACTTATTATAAATTAATATTATTCAGCAAGAAAAGAATGCATGAAATCAATCAAAAGTGAGCGTAAAAACATTTACATTTTTACAAAAACTTTCTATTTCAAATAAAGGTTCTTTTAAAATGTCTATAATTATCAAAGAATCGTTGATTATTAAATAAGTTGAAGTTAATATATATATATATATATATATATATATATATATATATATATATATATATATATTTAAATTATGTATCATTTCAATGAACTTATTCAACTTATTTAATAATCATGATTTCTGCATGAAAACATATACACGCAATATATGCACGGTTACTGAATGAGGCCCATGTTACACCCAGTCATATTGTCTTTGACATGTCTCACTGTTATTGTCCCTGTCCCACTGATATTCACCTATGTATGTCATACCATTGTTCTTCTATCTCACTGACAGACTCGCTGTCTGTATTTTAGTGCCAAATATTTAGCTTGATCTAAGGGTGTTGGCTAGCAAACAGAACCAAACACAAATTCATCAATCATCCACTTTCAGCACCTTGTTGCTCAATCAGCTGTAACACACACACACACACACACACACACACACACACACACACACACACACACACACACACACACACACATTTCACTCATTATCCTATATGGCATATTATATTATGCCAAGTTAGTTTGTTAATGCCCATCGCCCACCCTGCAGTTCTCTGAATATTATTGTCACGTCTCACCATTTTGTACAGCTTTCTCCTCAGATTAAGCTGCTGGTTGTTTTATAAGTTAGTGTGTGAAAGCAGTGTGTTGTTAATGTCGAGCTCTTGGTATGCAGAGGGTGTGCCCGTACTTTCCCTGCCACGACACATGCTGTTTGTTATTCCCCCGAAACTTAGCTTGGGGCTCCCTCTAATGGTCTTTTCTAGAATTACATTATCAATATATTATTTTTGACATTTTGTGCACAATTCTGTTTTGTCATTTTTTATTTACGTGTGCTTGTTTGATTGTTTTCTGAAAGCCTATAAGCACAGACGATGCACTGGAGTCCCTCTCGGTTGGGTTTGTGTCTTCAGCTCCAACTGCTCCTAAGAAGACAGATGTGGTGAGTAGCCTATCTTGACGACAGTTTGTTGTCTTTTTGCTTAAGTCAGGTTTTTTTATTTATTAAGTTTTTCATGCCATACATAGACCCTCAGTTACGATAATCCCCTTAAGAGGGAATTTTATTCCAATTAAAATATAAAGCCAGTTTTATTTTATAGTCTTAAAAATTAAAAAATGTAAAAAAATATTATATGGAAAATAATATTAGCTAATTTTTATTTGTAACTTATTATTAACTGTAATTATTATTTGAATAGTTTAATATTATGAATAATATATTTTTTATTATAATTGTTATTATTTAGTTATTATTAAAACAATTGTTAAAATTAATATTAAGTTAAAAAATACAAAACATCTTCCACTATTATATTTTATTTAATTATTTTCTGTGTACCCAGCATCCTTTTGAAAATAGTTGCGCATAGAAAATATTTGCTTTTTTTATTTTTAACATAGTATTAATTTTAATTATTTTAATAACTAAATAAACATAATAATAAGGATTATTTGAAAGAATATTAGCCTATTATATTATTAAATCATATTATTCAATTATTAAATCCCTGACTTAAGTCATATTAGATCATTCGGTTGTATTATGCATAGTCTTGACTTAATGCAAATGTTTTAATCTTTGTTTGATATTTATTGGCTGTTTTTCAGAAAACTGAAACGATAGGAGCAGTCGATGTTCGGCAGGCTGGCATCTCCAACTTTGCTCCCCCTCCACCCTATCAGCCGGTAACAACATTTAAAACACTTCGACAATAACATTAGCGTGTCTAAAAGCTAAGCATGTGTCTGTCTCCTTGAGCAGAAACAACTGGCAGCGTCTGCTACTGTAACCAAGTCTCCAGCTCCACCGGCTGACAAGAAAGCCAAACTAGATATCCACACACAATCCACTAAACCAAAGACAGATGAGGTAAAGTCAAGTTTCACCCAATACTTCAATGAACATTATTTCATTGCATATTTTAAAGATTCAATATTTCAGATAAGTCAATGTATTTTGATTCAAAATAAATTGAAATTGTGTCCATTTTCTACTCTAGTCAGACAGCTCCATGTCGCTGGACGCTCTCAGCGCTTTGGGCGACACACTGGGCGCTCCAGAACCACCCAAAAAATTGCCTGAACTCAAACCTGGGCAGATAGTTGATGTAACAGTTCTGTTTATTCTTTCATAATTATTATTAGATGATTGAATTATTTTTATTAAAGCATTAGTATAGAGTATTTTTGTTTTGTTCTTGTTTTATTCATATTTTGAATGAGCTTTTATTATATTATTAGTTTTCATCTTAATTTTAGATACATTTGAGTAATTTAATGTGCTTTTGTCATTTTATTAGTTTTTGTTTTATTTAAAAAAAAAATATATTTTTTTTTATTTGAGTTTTAGGTTTTATTTATTTCCAGTTAATAATTTTTCTTATTTTAATAAGTTTATTGCCAAGGCACCATTTAGTTTAAGTTATTCAACTAATATTTATATATTTTCAATTAACAGATTTTTTTTATAGTTTTAGTAAATGATAGTAGTAACCCTGTATCGAAGTACTCGTTTTCTATATGTTTTTAATCATCTGCACATTTTTGAGCAGGAGAAGAAATTGACATCCGAGAAGGGCGTTCGTGTCGGGGAGAGAGACGACACACTCCCACCAGCTTACAGATTCTCAGAGGAAGACCTCAATAAATATCCTCCTCCTGCGAAAGAGGTCAGACATGGAATACAACCTACAAAAGATTTCAAATCTGTGTCTTCTCTTATTCTCATTTAATACTTTACATCTGTGAGAATGTTTACTTATGTGAGAAAAAATGGGTTGTATTAATGGTGTGTTGTGATTGGCTATTGTCCCTGGATGCTGTGTTCTGATTGGTGGATCTCTCTCTTAGCCCACACTGAACACAGCTGACGCACTGGACATGCTTTCTGAAGGTTTCACGGCCCCTGCGGTAGCACCTGTTGTTAAGGCCTCTCTTCCTCCTGCGCAGGTAATCATTTAAGTACAATATTACATTATGTAATGCTTATAATGTGCATTTGAGCAGTTAAACATTATTCATTTGTTTAATCAGGAAAAGAAGAAACCTGACGCGGTTCCCGAGAAGACTAAACATGTTCCTAAGGTAGGAAAGCTATTTCTGTGCTGTGTTGTTTTAAGACATTCGTAGTCACATGCAGTGTTGGGGTAATGCATTACAAGTAACGCGAGTTACATAATCAGATTACCGGTACTTTTTTTCCAAGTACCGTAACTTATTTTTCTGCGATCCAGAATGGCAGCACAGCTGAAAGGTTTGTTTGCGCTGCGCTCTACACTGTACAGGAGTGAATTTGCATTTCCTTCAGCCCGAGGCTTATTCGTTTAACTTTTGGTGTGAAAGGGCCTTTACATTTGCCAAAAATGTAATTTTTTGTTATTAAAAAATAATAAAGAGTAGCGCAATTTCCCCAACACTGCTCACATGTTGTTAAAGCCTCCATTCCACATTTTGTTGCTCCTCAAAAAAAGCTGATATTTTATAAAAACTTAACATTAGTTAAAGTTAGGGTAGGTCAGAATTGTCTAAAAAAACTTTTATTCAAATTTGTTTAAACTGTCTTTATATACCAATACATAATTAAAATGCAAGTACTCTGAAATAGAGAGTATAAAAAACTGAGTGACTCTAGTGTATTTAATCTTCAATAAACACGGCTCATTAATTCCATTCACTCCCACCTAAAAACGGGTGCGCGACTGCGCGCACGTGGGCAGAGCCAATAATAGCGGCGGTAGTCATGGCGACGGAGAGTGACAGTCGCGCAAGCCAATCACTTGTTTCGTCCTGAATGGAATTAATGAGCAGTGTTTTTCGAAGATTAAATACACTATAGTCACTCAATTTTTATACTCTCTTTTTCAAAGTACTTACATTTTAATTATGTATCGGTATATAAAGACAGTTTAAGCCAATTTGAAAAAAAGTTCTTTAGACAATTCTTACCTACACAACCTTTAACATTCAAACAGTTGTTTAACCACTGGTCATTTTCCGAATCAGGAAACAAAGAAGCCCGCTGCGGTTCCTGAGAAGACTAAAGACGTTCCCAAGGTAGGAAAGCTTTCTGTCCTGTATCTTTTAACCTTTTGTTCTTCCTTGTGTGTGATTATTTTATGTTAACATAACAGTAACTAATATTATTGCGTTATAGGTTTAAGCATTCAAATAGTTCTTTAAACACTGGTATTTTTTTAAATCAGGACACAAAGAAGCCTGCTGGGGTTCCTGAGAAGACTAAAGACGTTCCCAAGGTAGGCCGTTTACTGTGTTTGTTTATGATATGATGATGGCTGACTGTACATTATACCACTTTTTACACTACTATTTGCTCAAAAAATGTACATGAAATATTGATTTGATTTGAAATTGCTTTATTATTGGATAAGTTAGTGACCGAGGAGTGAGACGAAAGTTATGATGCTAGCACAGCTATGTATGAAATTGGCAGAATTGGGAAAATGGTCAATAGTACAGTACAGCGTACATATAAATACATTTGACGACAGGTGGCTGCCTGCGATTTAAGCAAGTTTTCCAGAATGCTTTGTGATAATGCAAATAAATTAGTGTTAGTGTGTGTCTTGCACATATTAACCTGCTTGCTTTCTGTCTTTCTAATCTTCTTTTAGCATAAAGTGGATGAATTTTCAGCACTGGATGCTCTGGCAGGAGATTTTGTGGCTCCTTCAAAGTCTGCTTCTAAGGTACCATCAAATGCCAATAGCTTTGTTTCTATCCAAAGTTGTGAATTTAACTTTAAACATTTAAAACCTTTGCGAGTAAAGCAGCGTTTCCATCCCATGTGTTCAAGAGAACAAGATCGTCACTTCCTGGGAAGTTGCCGCAAAATATCTGTTATAAAAATGAAAGTTGCTGCAGTCGGGTAACGCTATAGTGTAAGTTCCGGGTGGTCCTTATACCCAACCGTTTTAATGACAGACTTTGGCTCAGTGACCAAACCAACATTTGAGATGCTGTCCAATGAAACCGGTCCACTGGTTAGTCCAGTTATCCAATCACATCCTTTGTTGAGGGAAAGTCACTTGAGTCTTCAGTTGCGCATCGAGGGATTTATTCGGTAAATGTCGTTTTATTGGATAAAAGAAATTATTCGCCTCAATTGAGCACATACGTTTTTTTTTTTTATGCACATTTTTAGAATTTATGCACATCTTGGCATTTCCATTCAGATTGTTTTAGCATAAAAATAGGTGGATGGAGACATGCTTGATTCAAATCTCAACTATTATTGCACTCTGTCCAGTATTTCCAGTATTTGTTTTCACTCAAAATATTTATATTCTATTCTATTCTTGCCGCAGGTTTCTTCGGCTGCTCCTATCCCTCCAGGCCCTCCCCAAAAACCAGAGACAGACGAGGTATTGCAAATCCTGGACGAAAAAAAAAAAAAAGATATATTCACATTAGTCACGGAAATATATGAAATTGGTCATATCAGGAGTATATGTTGTTTTAATATTAGAACTGATATACAGCTTTCTGTACCCTGTACATTTTTTATGTGTCTCTCTCTCTATTTCTCTCCTGCTCTCTCATGTGTAGGACCCTTTCAGTGCTCTGGGCGACACACTGGGTGCTCCAGAACCACCAAAAAAACTACCTGAACTCAAACCTGGGGACATTGTTCATGTAAGAGTCACGACTCTTCTTTGATTTTTATTGTCTTTTACTAATTTACATATGGCATAGATATCATTTCTAAAAAAATTTTTTACTTTTTTCAATAATTGAATTTTTTTTGAGCAGGAGAAGGACGTGACATTCAAGAAGGGTGTTCGTGTCGGGGAGAGAGACGACACACTCCCACCAGCTTACAGATTCTCAGAGGAAGACCTCAGTAAATATCCTTCTCCTGCAAAAGAGGTAATATGCTGTCACAGTTATTAGCATTAAGTGACATTGATCTTATTGTTGTGTCTCATGGGTGTGTGATGATTGGTCACTGTTCTTGTGATTTGATTGGTGGATGCTTTCTTCTGTCCCAGCCTTCTCTAGACACTACTGACGCTCTGGATATTCTGTCTGGTGATTTTACCACCCCCACTGTCCCATCTGCTGCCAAGCCCCCTGTTTGTACTTCCGCCAAGACTCCTGTTAAGGTGAGACTCACGAACATTCACATACATTAATTATTATTATTGATGTTGAAAGCAGTTGTGCTGCTTAATATTTTTTGTGGAAACCATAATACAACCGTGAATAGAACAGCATTTATTTGAACTTTTGTAACATTATAAATGTGTTTACTGTCACTTTTGATCAATTAAATGCATTCTTGCGGAATTAAAGTATCAATTTAAAAGAAGAAGAAATCTCACTGACCCCACACTTTTTGAATGGTAGTGTACTGTATGTTTAATCTCAATAGCATCTCAATGTTTATTTAAACCTCTCTCATCTCTCTTCTCATTCTGTTCTTTAGCCTTCAGGTTCAGCTTCAGACTTTGCTTTAGATGCTCTTGCTGGTGATTTTGTCGCTCCGTCTTCTGCATCTAAAGTTCAGTCTGCTGTCTCTGTCCCTCCACACGCTGGCAGACAGGTACATTTCTAGTTTATCCATATTTTCACATATTACACATGTTCATACTTTCCTTTTTATACTGATTTTCTCTTCTACTTTTTGGGGCAGTTGTCAGAAAGTACCTCATCAGCTTTGGATGCCCTCTCAGACACTCTGGGAGACATAAAAGCAGCGCCTGAGCCTGCCCCTGTCCCGCCTAAAGCCATCGTTAAGGTAACACACCTTTTAATAACTGTGTCTGTCCACTCTCCATACACACAACTGTGCACCAAGCAGAATCAAGGCCGACTCACACCAAATCAGATGCGATTACATGACCTTACAGCACTACTTATTTCTGTAATTGAAAAATGCCATTACCATAAAACTACAACAACCGATTGTAGGACATTTTGAATTTGGTATAGACATCATCTGCCTTTTAAATGGGTCATAATAAAAAAAACATAATTCTCCTTGATCTTTTGAGAATAAGAGTTCGATGCACTATGAAAACAAACCATAACAGCACCCCACCTTCCTCTTCGGTGCCAAAAAAAATGTAAAATCATTTTTATTTGTTAAAGAGATCAATGTGAGATGATACACCAAACCTTGTGTTTCCTGGTATTGTGCGGTGCCTGCCGCTCTGTGTCTGCATATGCTTCCGTAGTATCCCAGTGTTAGGAAAAACTCGGTTGAAGATTATCTTACTGACCCCAGACTTTTGAACAGTAGTGTATCTTTTCACAGACTTCTTAAAGGCAAAATATGATCATATAAAATATATTATGACAGTACTGCTTTTTCTCTTCCCGCCACAGGAAAAGGATATAAAGGAGGAGAAAGTGAGTAAACCAGGAGAGAGAGACGACACCCTTCCACCAGATCATAGGTTCAGAGAGGAAGGCCGCAAGGTGACTTCTGCTTCTCCATTATGTATCAAATAAAATATTATGTATTAAAACTAAAGATGTGACAAATTTTCCACTTGTTCTTCAGTCTTCTCCACAGGCATCTGAAGCCGCAAAGCCGAAAGACGTCAAACCAAAGCAGGTACTTAATGAGTGTGTGTGTGTGTGTGTATGTGTATTATAATACTAATACTGTAATAAGAAAGATCATGATTTCCCCACGATTATGAATAAACAACTAAATAAAATAATGTGTAATTTACTTGACTTAATGACTCGCTCTTGTTTCATTACTGGATGAATCCGTGTTTTTAAATGAATCTCTTGAATGATTCTTTGACAAATAAATTTTTTAACAGTCACTTGTTGCCATCCACTGGCGTAACGTTACGTTACTTTCAAAAGGTGATTTTCTCTATTTCGATCCGAACTATAAACTTGTATCCCAGTACTTCTCTGATCATTTGAATTATTGTAAGACAGTGTGGTTGAAAATACTTCTTTTTGTTTGTGAAGCTGTTTCATGAACTGCTCTCTCTGGCTCAGTGGCAGCGACAATGCAGATTTGAATGTTCCTCTGTGATCGTACTTTTCAAAGGTTTAATAGATATAGCCGAATCGTTGCCATTTAGGAATAAGATCACATGGGTGTTTAATTCAAGATTGCGATCTATTAACGATTAACCATGCAGCTCTAATATATACAACTTTAATTAACATTACCTTCAATTATACAAATTTCTGTTTCATTTGACTGTTTGCCTGTCCATCTCTCAGACATTTATCGATGACAAAACGGCCCTTGACATGCTGTCTAGTGATTTTTCTGACGTACCGACCATGAAGCCCTCTGCACCCGATGCCCGACACTTCACCCCTGAACCAACACCGCCAACCCATAAGGTACCACAAACAAACCTGCATACATAACTAAACACCCCTCTAAGTTCTTTACACAAGTACTGTGTTTGATTATTTCTATTGTCTTCGTTTACAGGCATCAGGTCCAGTTTTGGATCAGCTGGCAGGCAAATTGATTCCCAACCTGACCGACCCCAAAGCCAAAGACACCAAACCAAAGGTAAGAATCAGGCCACAGATCAATTGGCATTATGGAGACTTTTCACAGGCCGTGATGATGCATTTCCATGTTTTTGTCACATTTTCATTTTTAAAACGTTGGAAAAACATGTATGGTGCTATACATTGTGTCAAAGTCCAAATTAACGCCACTGCGAGGGTGTTTCTGAGGCAGTGAAGGCACATTTTTCATCTTTCTCTTTTCTGACTTCTGTAATCAGTCTCTATATTTTTCCCTTTTTTTGGAAAAGTCATGAATATTTTCTTTTCCTATTGGAGCACATCGGAATTTTATAGAAAATTAAAATTAGGAAATATCTGTGCATGCTATTACTGTATGAGCACCAGGGTTTCCCCCCAGACCCTTTATACTGGTTCAAGCCAGTTTATATCCGGGGTCTCTATCTGATTACAGGCAAAGGGGGTCAAACCAAAGTCTAAGCCAAAGGTAGGTTCTATATGAATTGAAATGCATGAATTTAGTTCTTATACAGTAGCTTTGGCTCATGATCGGCAGCATGGAGAAACACAAAAATCCCATTCGGTCACCACTCCATCAGCTGAAACGCTATCACATGGCTGTATAATTGCATATTCATCCAAAAAGATGGCAGGATTGCTTTGTTTGAACACTGTAGCTGGCCTGATACTCAAAGGCTTCGCATTTATACACTGCTGAGGAGTCATACAGCATCCGGACACCTGATTATTTCATTTGCACACATGTAGCGCTGTTATGCCACAAAGCCACCAGCCATATGCTTGAAATGTTTGCATGCTTGGTTTGCATACTTAAAAGTCTGATTTTGTGTCCCAGAAACAGTCCGTAGAAGATTCTTCAGCCATGGAACAGCTGCCCGGTAAAGTGAGCTCAGATGTGGTGCCTTCATCTTCCACGAAGGGCGGAAACCGATAGATTGCACGTCAGTGTCTTTACAAACCCTTTTTTAATTCAATTTAGGTTTTTATTTTATATTTACACTACTGTTCAAAGGTATGGGGTCAGTAAGATTATTATTATTTTTTAATAATACTTTTATTCAGCAAGGATGCATTAAATTGATCAGAAGTCACAGTAAATTCCAGATTCCATTTCAAATAAATGCTGTTCTTTTGAACTTTCAGTTTATCAGAGAATACTGAAAAAAATATATATATTGCGGTTTGGTTTCCACAAAAAATATTACGCATATAACTGTTTTCAACATTGATAATAATAAGAAATGTTTCTTGAGCTGCAAATCAGCATATTAGAATTATTTCTGAAGGTCATGTGACTGAAGACTGGAGTAATGATGCTGAAAATCACAGGAATAAATTAAGTTTCAAATATATTAACACACAGTTCATTTAAAGTGTAGTAATATTTCACAATATTTATGTTTTTACTGTATTTTTGATTAAATAAATGCTGCCTTGGTTGACATCTTACCAACCCCAAACTTTTGAATTATATTATTTATTATGTATTCTATTTTTGACTGGTTTTAACTGTTTTTACTTTATTCTTGTGATTTATTTCTCAGATTTATGGTGCGTCTCCTCATCCCTATTACAAGAAACCATTAAAGGGAGCTGCTCGGACAAGAAATATATTTTATGGTGGACACGGAATAAAATGCAAAAAATATATAACTGCACAGAGACACTTAAACATGTATTTTTAGAGCCCCCCCCCCCCTCCTCCTCTCCTAAAGCAAAGCAAAAATAAATCGAATGATGTTTTGTCTCCTTGTGACTGATAGAACATGTATGTACGGAAAGCGTGTGTATTGTTCTATATTCGGTGATCTATTTTTGGTGTGGTGTTGTGATATAATTTTTCCCACAGTAAAAATATTATACCATATACTATTTTTTATTTTATTTTTTCCATACTTTAACTGGGGGTCTCTACAGTCTTCCGGTTCACAGACATGACCGTCTATTGCTGTTTGAGGATCTATTGAGACACTAGTAGGTTATGAATTCATCGTTTACAGTACAGGGAATCCTGTAAGGAATTGCAGATTATGGGTATGATTATGATGCCTTTTGAATGCTGTTGTATGTTTGTATGATGATACTAGTCAAGAAAAGGTTTGTGTGGGAGGTGTTTTTTCTTTGTAGTTTGTTTCCTCAAGTGCACTTACAAGGATGCTCTTGAATATAACTAAAAATTATATTGCAAACACTAAATGAGCCATTGGCCTGTTGTCATCACAAAAGCCTTGGGAAATAATTTGGACGATTTCATGTTTCACTGCTAAAGTTTTTTTCCACTTGATATCGGGGGTCAAATTGACATTTTGCTTAACATCAGGACTCGCTTTAAAATGCTCAAATTGCTCCCATGGCTGACAGTAGAAACAAAAATATGACTTTTAAACCCAACGGTGTCTTCCATGTTTTTTTGCTCATAAAATCTTCAACGGATCCGGACAGGTTTTTCTAGAGTGCTCAAAGATGTTGTGTACTATTAATTGTGGCAGGATGGTATTTTCAAGAAGGGATTTTTACTCTTTAAAAAATAAAACTAATAAAAAACACAAGCCCTTTTTGTTGGTTTTGTTAGTTGGGAATGTTCTGTTCTTAAAGTCTTTATGCAAATAAAGTTGTAATGATGATAGGGGCTCAGATACATTGTTTTTGGGTGTGTTGACGGTGTTTGCTTTCTTTAGAACTGATTTAGTCCATCTTTATGTTGTGATCAAACCTGCAATGTATTTACAGTAACACCCTATAGAAGGACAATGTGACGTTACTAGAAGATTACAACACATGCAAGGGACAGTGTTGCCAATTCCGGGGGTTTTCCACTGGTTAAAGGTCACTCGCCCAGTGGGCTATTTTGGGTAATCATTAAATTTTTTGTTTGTTTTTCAAACCATTGTATACCTTCAGAACATTTGGAATATAGCCTACGGAATGAGTTGAATGGGTTTTTTTTATGACACCTTTGCAGCCTCTTAAAATAAATTTGATGAAAGTCACCATTCTCTGCCACTAAATGGGCAATCTCTCAAGCGGGACATTTTTTTATCTCTTTTTTTTGTGTTCCAAAAAACATAAGGTAGGACTAATAAAGCTTTAAAACGACATCAAGGAGAGTAAATAATTAGCCTATTGAATTTTCATGTTTGTGTAAACTGCCAGAGACAGTCACAGAAAATAAGGTGTGGAGAAGTAAATAAACTAAACGGGTAAAAGTGAGCCAATGATTGTGACGTATGGCAGTGTTTTACGCTTCGGTCTCTAATGTGAATTTTACTGATTATTTTTAGACCACCAATTTATGAGATGTAATTTCTTGCCTTTTTTGTAGAATCTTAAGACCTGACTTTTTTTTTTTTTTTTACTCATAAAAAATGTGGTGATTTTTTTTTTTTTTTTTTTTTTTTTAAATCGGATGATGCTGTTGGTTAATGTTTTACTGCAGCTTTGTCTTTTTCTCATCTGTCGTTCCGGTAATTGAATTTAATGGATATTGTTACATGACATTGCTAGATTGGATGACGTCATCAGAACTTGTCATACTTTTGACGCACCTGGTTAAGGGTTATGTTACATAACCCTACATAACTCTTAACCAGGTGCGTCAAAGTATGACAAGTTCTGATGACGTCATCCAATCTAACAATGTCATGTATATTATGTTACACTATTTATAACTACACTATATAAAACTACGGTGGCCCAGTAGTGCACAACACAACGAAATTTAAAAAGCAAACATAAATGGTAGTCCACGTTATGAATAACATTTGGGTATAATACAGTATGTCACAGTTTACTTTATTTATTCTATCCTCACTTACATAAATGAACTATAGTGTCCTGCACCCACTAGTAAAAAATATATAAAAAATTAAATCTGGCGTCTGAATAATTTTTGGTTTGACTGTTTTTATTTCTGTTTCTTGATGTAAGAGAGCTTGATCTGTAATGTTGTTTATTGCAACATTTGTACAAATGCACACATTGCCTGGAATAACAGTTGTGTTTTTTTATTTCGTTTTGTTATAAATAGGCTAACGTTGTATGCAGTGAATATAATCAATAGGCCTACGCATTGCCATTTTTGTGCCTCGGCTATAATGTTTAACATGTATTTCACGAGTTCACACACAATTTGAAGGGGTAAAGTTTAATGCGTATTTGGCGTGCTGTCCGGAGGGAGGGATATTTTTTGGGAATTGTTTTGCATACTGTTTTAGTTTAGTAGCCTAATATTTGCGTCCTTGAGCTTCCAGAGCAGACCCACACCTTTACTAAATATTACTTTTGGCATGCTATGCTAGTGGTGGGAATTTTGACTTAGCAAAGTAACTCGGGGAAAAAAATCATTAATTGACATTGCATATTTACGCCAATAGGTGGCGACAAATGAACGACAGTCTTACTAAAATCAGTGACCAACTGAGGAAAAAGTAAACAACCTTCAACGATAGATAGATAGATAGATAAAGGGAGCTCATTGGACATTAAGGCCTTATTCACTTAGGAAAATGTCCTTTGCCATGTTAAAGTTTTTCTCTCTCCATTTGATTTATGAAGTAAAATGAGAATCATTTAGCTAAGCCTTAAGCTAAGGCTTTACACTCAGTTTCCAGAACCCCTAAGTTCACAGGTGTTACATTACATGCGGTAAAAGTCAGAATCTTTCACTTTCAATTTACCTCAATTCTGTTGGTTTAAGGGCTGCCGCAAAATTACCGTTTTGCTTAACATCAAGTGTCTTATAACATAGCTCATGACTGAATCTGAAATACGACCTTTAAACCAAGCATTGTCTTCCAAAAACGTTTCTGCTCATGAAATGTTGAACAAATCCATGCAGGCAGGTCTTCATACAGAGTTCAAATACGTTATTGTGTTATTAATACAACCATTTTTTAGTTTGTTTTGTTCTAAAAAATCGTTATGCAAGAAAAAATGATCTAATAATGACTTTGGGTCACACTTTATAGATTAGGGTCCAATTCTCACTATTAACCAGTGTGGTAGTCTACGTGATACGCAGGTATACGCCGTATACCCACTAGGAAATGCCAAGTATTTAAAAAAAGCGTGAGTAACAACTTCGTTTTGTGACAGAACTTTCACTCATAAATTCACCGTTTGCAATGGACACAGATCAAATCGCGTGAATATTAAAAACTCAAAGAGACTGCAGTTGTTAAACGTGTCTCTGGGAATGAGCGCTCAATGTGTGCTCTACTACACACACACACACTGAAGCAAGCGCGTGCTTGTGTCAGCGCTTCACTGTAGCTATGAGGACATGATGTAGGCTACACATGACACATGAACTTCATCATAGAGCTGCTATGAGAGTCACTTCATGAGAATTTCACCATTTCATTTGATAAAACTATCGTCATTCATTCGTATCATACACACACAGAAACTGTAATGTCTTTACGACAACCTGTCAAAATAAAAGTTCGGTATAAACTCAAAGAATTTATGAAAGAAATTGCACAGTAAAATGTACTGTAAAATAATAATAATGATGAAATCTATTAAAACTTATTTTAAAAAGGAATATCACACAAGTTTTCATACATGTTTTAATTTAAACAGTAAACTTGCCAAAACAATAACACAATTTTCTTTCAAAAGCAACATTTCTAAAAGTAAATTTGTATTTGTGCCTATAATGTTTTATTTGTATTTATTTTATTGTCAGCTGATAAAACCTGTGCTACAGGGACCATATTCATATAACATCTAAGGCTAAATGTAGCTCTTAACTGGCTGAGTTAAATAGTGATTAACACTAAACAGTAGAAAATCAGTCCATTCTCCGCAGCTGTAAATGTCATTGGCTGTTAAAGTCTTGTGTTGCTTATAATAAATTGACATGTTGATAACACTTAGTCTCATAATGCTCTCAATTACATATTGTAAATGATCATTTAATGCTTACTAATAAACAGCCAATATCCTAGTAATGCATGCTAATAAGCAACTAGTTAATAGTGAGAAACTAAAGTGTTACCAGACTCCGACATTCTTTTTGAGTGTCTGTTGTTTACAAAGAATGTAGTAAAACATAAAAATCATAATGTTGTGATCAAGCCTGCAATGTATTTCCACATTAACAACACCAGCATATCTGGAAGATTACTTTATCTTTGGGCAGCATGTGACTATTGACCGTTCGTGCTGTCACCTCCTGGTTTATTAGGGCCCAAGCCTTGAAAAGGCGAAGGCCCTATTGTTTTCCTTCGGATTATTCTTCTTTATTATTTATTATTATTTATTATTATTATTATATTACTACCTTTTGGGCACTTTTGGGGGCCTTAACGTGCTCAAAAACTCTTGAAACTTTGCACAAATGTCAGAACCCGCGGCCATTAGAGCCGGACTGAAGCTGGTACCCGGGCGTGGCAGGGGGGCACGACAGCGCCCCCTGGAACGGGGTCCGAAAACTTGGTCCATAAATCAAACACGCTTGCGTGGAATAATATGAAACTCGGTACACTTATAGATCTCATCGGTTCATATATCCTTCGTGCTCTGACTTTTTACCCCAGCCCAACAGGAAGTCGGCTATTTGGCGTAGTTTAAAAAACACATGCAATGGAATTTAAAATACTCCTCCTAGACGATTCAAACAATCGCCACGAAACTCGGTGTGCATGAAGTCAAGACATGGAGGATGAAAAATTGCCAGGGGATTTTTGATATCTCGAACGGTTTGGCCGTGGCGAGGAAACGAATTTATGGCGAATATTGGAAACAGGAAGTGTGTTATAACATCCTCATACATTAACTGATCTTGATGAAACTTCAGCAGTGTGTTCGCTGTAAGAGGCCGATCACATGGATGTGACTATTGTGAGTCAAAGTTATAGCGCCACCAACTGGCAGCAGGAAGTGTGTCACTTTCAAAATGCTTTGAATTCACCCTCTTATTTTTACCCGATTTGCTTCAAACTTTATGTGTATAATGTAAACACACGGCAGATGTAGACCTGTGAAAGAATTATTGATATCTTAAATACTGTTGCCATGGCAACGCTTTAAACTTTTATATTCTTTTTGGGTGCATTTGAGGCTCTTAACATGCTTCAAATTGCATGAAACTCAACATGCATATCAGATTTATTAGGTACTAGGCATGTGTGAAGTTTCAGAAACGGGCGCGGTGGAGGGGCTCAGTAGCGCCACCTTTAGTCAAAAATGGGGTATTAGTTTTACCTACAGTAACAAAAATCGGTATCTATATTTATCTCCCCGAGCCGGACAACTTTCTAATTTACAGTCATTAGCTCCGACCAACAGGAAGTCAGATATTTTGGTTTGAATGTGATGGGAATTTTGCCAGTCTCTCTCAGTGTCTGTGTGTGTGAGAGAGGAGGGGGGCTTTATTTTAACCCTTTCTCTGCTGTGTGGGACTTCTCGGGCACTTTTGGGGCCCTTAACGTGCTCGAAAACTCTTGAAACTTTGCACACAGGTCAGAACCCGCGGCCAGCAGGGCTGGGCTGAAGCTGGTACCCGGGCGTGGCAGGGGAGCTCAACAGCGCCCCCTTGAACGTGGTCCGAAAAACTTGGTCCATATATCAAACACGTTTGCATGTAATAATATGAAACTCGGTACACATATAGATTTAATCGGGCCGAACAACTTTCGTGCTCTAAGTTTTACACCAGTCCAACAGGAAGTCGGCTATTATGGGCTGTATGAAAATGCATGCCCCTGGAATTTGATATACTCGTCCAAGAAAAATTATCCTATCGCCACCAAACTCGGTCAGCATGAAGTCAAGACATTGAGGACGCTAAATTGCGGACGGATTTTTTATATCTCGAACGGTTTGGCCGTGGCGAGGAAACGAAGTTATGGCGAGAAAAGAAAAACACAATGTGTTATAACGTCTTCATACATTTATTGATCTTGATGAAACTTCAGCAGTGTGTTTGTTGTAAGAGGGCAAACACATTGATGTGACTATTGTGAGTCAAAGTTATAGCGCCACCAACTGGCAGCAGGAAGTGTGTTACTTTCAAGATACTTTTGACTAAAGTGGGTGGGTTATTTTTACCTACAGTCACAAAACTCGGTCTGTATATTGTGCTTATCGATCCGGACAACTTTCTTATTTACAGTCATTAGTTCCGACCAACAGGAAGTCAGATATTTTGGTTTGAATGTGGTTTTGTCTCTCTCTGACAGAGTTCCCCCTGCCATTCTCTGTGTGTGTGTGTGTGTGTGTGTGTGTGTGGGGAGGGAGGGAGGGAGGGAGGGCACACACACAGACAGCCCCCCCCTTTTCTGTGTGTGTTTGGAGGGGAGCAGAAAGACTCACACTGATACAAGCTCTAAAGCAGACTTCTTCTCGACAGTCAAAGCGGGGTTACGTTATTGCCCGTCGTGCACAGGAACCCGAAAGGCAACGGGGTGGCGGCTTTTTATATATATATATATATATATATATATATATATATAAATAAATATAGCTGCAAGCAGCGATGGAGGGCCCAAGCCGGTGGCAGCGCCAGCCCCGGTGCCTTTAGTGTAACTAAAGGCACCAGGGTGGCGGTGCCACCGGCTTGGGCCCGTAATCGCTGCTTGCAGCTATATTTATTTATATATATATATATATATATTTTATACTGAAATTGTTCATTTTAAATTCTTCATGTCACTAGGAGGACGAATGCATGATACAGGCATATTACTTCATCCAAGAGCCTTTTTTATTTTCAATTGAATTTTGTTTATTTACAATTAAATGTAGAAACAGACATAAGCATGAAAGCAATGTGTTCTGTAAAGCGGAGTTTCTCAGTTAATAATGTATGAGACTGCATCTGAGGTTCATATCACTTACAGCCAGCAGGTGGCAGACATCTCTTTTAAACGGGTTACAATTATACAACTTTGTACTTTAAAGCCACACTTGCTACAAATGCAACAATTTGAGCCATAATAAGCCTACATTGAAGCAAAAGATAAAACATTTCACCAGGAACAGATTAAGACTATTAAAAACGACACAAAGAAAAGATGTGATTATTCAGATACAAAGACATAACTATAAAAATCATCTAAATTCAACAGAAATCCTGAGGTTTCGAACATTTTCATTTTGAAAGATTAAGATTTAACGTTCTACAGACTGAATAATAATGGAGGAGGAAACCGCTTTTAAATGTACTTGATGAGAAGAAAACTGAACCGACGAAAACTTTCCTGCTTCTTTACTGGAGCTAGAAGTGGTTGCTGGGCAGTTTAGCGTGGCCAACGTGTCTGGGTTGAGGTCTGAAAATGACAAATTGAAATGTTGAACAGAAACTGTATTGTATTAAAGGGATAGTTCACCCAAAAATAAAATTCTGTCATAATTTACTCGCCCTCAAGTTGTTTCAAACCTGTATGAGTTTATTTCTTCTGCTGAACACACAAGAAGATATTTTAAAGAATACTAGTGCAAAGTGCCCGTGCAAAATTTGCTCATTGTTACAATTACACAGCAAATGTTCAGGGACATTTTTATTTGTGCATGCTAGAAAGCAAATACTGATACTGACATAATGACATACAATAAATATGGAAAATTGAACTACACGATTCAGGGAGCAGGCTACACCGTGAACTCAGAGAAAACACTACGCTTGTGCAAACAGTTTGTGAATAGGCTACTACAAATGATGGCCGTGAATAAAATATCATATTTAGAAGTAAACAATGTAGCTGACTTAATGACTGAGTGTTTATGTCAGAAAGTTTATTTTTAAACCACAACCCTCTAATGTCAGAATGTTTATTTTTAAACCACAACCCTCTAATGTCAGAATGTTTATTTAAAAAAAATTAAACCACTACCCTCTAATGTCAGAATGTTTATTTTTAAACCACAACCTTCTAAACATCTTCAATGTGTGCTTCTTTTACCGATATATTTACCGATATCTTTTGCATTTCTAATCCAAACAACGTCAAACTTGGCACTGCACTTACTCGTGCCCGTAGCAAGACACCTGTCACGTTTGAAATCCATCGGACTAACGGTTCGAGAGATATGCGAATAACAGACACACAAACAGACACACAAACAGACACACACACACACGCACACACACACATACATACACACACACACACACACATAGACAGACAGACCTTCTTGTAATTTATAGATAGATGGGTAACCAAACGGTTGACGGCACCCATTGACTTCCATAGTATTTTTTTTTCTACTATGGAAGTCAATGGCTACAGTCAACCTTTTGATTGCCAGCATTCTTTAAAATATCTTCTTTCGTGTTCAGCAGAAGAAAGAAACTCATTCAGGGTTAAAACAACTTGAGGGCGAGTAAGTGATTTTTGGATGAACTATCTATTAACGATCATTTGTGTCACTGTGACTTACTGTCTTTTGTAATGGTGGGGGCACCGTCTTGTTCTTAAACCTAGAGAAGAAATAAATTACAAAAAAGATTAAAAAAAAGAAATCCTTCAACAAGATTTATAAAAACCTAAGCTTGCCAAAACTTAGTCAAAAAATCGTGAAAACATGTTTTTATGGACATAAATTTGAAATGTGTAAATCTAAAACTAAATTAGTGTCCTCCCATGTGGGGCTCGGTCAATGACAAGAACCCTTCCTCATTAGTTTAGCATTTAGGATTGCATCTTTAAAATGAGACCTGTGTGTTCTCTACTCTAGGTAAGATTCAGCCTACTAAATATAACTTATTTTTAAGTGTATTTACATCTTAGGTTGTGTTTTTATAGATTAAGAATAGTTTAATTGTTCTTACATCTTACAATAATTATGTGTAGGAGTTTTGAAAATCATTTGCATGCATAGTTATTGTTTCTCACCATTGAAAAATAAATTTTGCACATGTAGGCTATTATTAGCATAATTGTGGATATGTTTTAAATGTCTGTGCTCAAGTCAAGCAGTAACTGTGTGCGACAACTTATATGTTCCAAAACTTGTACATGATCCATAACCATTAAACAGACAAAAACATTTTAAATAAGAACATCATCCACTGCACTTTGAATAATTTAAAAGGTGTGGATTTGACTTACGGTTGCAGTACAAAATTGTGACGATCAGCAGAATGAGGAGAAGAGCACATCCAGAGGCCAGAGATGACAATATCCAAATCTCACACATGAAACGAGGCTTCTGCTCTGTGAACAAATACACATAATCATTACAATGCTGTATTTTAATACAAAGATTTATTTTTCAATTAACACAATAGCATATATATAACACAACAAACCTCCTTTTTTGATGCACGAACACGGTGATATTGTTGTAGATTTTGTTGTAGTCACTAAGATCGGTGGTGGTGGAGGTTGGGTTCTTGGATCTGGAACTGAGAAATTAGCTAATATGATCCAATGATATTATTCTTTAATGTCATTTTATATTTCCACTGGCAAGTCCCACCCCCATTAAAAAAGCATTTACATTTATGCTTAAAACAAGACAAATGAATTAGTCAATGAGGTACCAAAAATAAATGTAGACAAATAACAATTGATTCAAAACAAATTATTAATATATGTTGTTTTGCTTTTCAATAAATTGATCTTGTTTTAAGGATTTTTGGGGGGGTTTTTTTTACAAGAAAACAAGACGAAAATTATTTTTGCAGTGCTCATATATCGCATGCCTCTTTTGAAAATTCAGATGTGATCAGTATTTCTGATTTAACCAGACAATGTTTGTGTTTAACAGTCAGATACCCACCTGGTTCTCCTTCAATTTCAGTCAGCCCTCCAAAGAAGAGTTTATTGCTGTTCATGGTTGCGCAGGTGTAAACACCACTGTCTGCCTTTTTCTCGAACGATTTAATGTCCAAATGTACCTTACCACTGTTCTTTTCTGTGATGACTGTGTATTTTTCCTTAGGTAAAAGATTTTCCTTTATGTCCACATTTCTAACAGTGAATAAAAAGTCTGCACCTTTATCGTTTATTCGAAACCAGAATGTCAAGGTGCCGGACTGTTTAAGGTCACAATCAACTCTAACACGGTCTCCTTCTTTATAGATCTTTGCAGAGACTCCTGGAGACAAAGAAATGAAAAACAAGACTTAAAACTGATTTAAACAAAAATGTTTTTTATTCATATGGTCACATTAAAAGTCATGTGCAACTGAATTTATCTGCATTTAGTGGTGTGAAAATAGAATTAACTTTTCACCATTGAATTAACTGAAAGTACACAGCTTTTAATACTTTTAAGCATGCCAATACAAATATCATAATTTCCATGCTGTTTCTGTGCTGAAGTAGTTAGGCTAAATGTTAAAAAAACATTATTTTACAGTTTAAACGACTGTCTAATGGCTTTATATAAAAACAACATGCAAATTATATTTGGTCTATTCAAAATCGTAAACAATCTGTCATTCCTGTACACTTTCATATCATTTCATATAATGTAATTGCAATATAAGAGAACATGTTGAACTCACCATAGAAGAGAGACAAACTCACACAAAATCCAATGAATATTTGATACATTTTTTCAATTCTCAGCGCAGACATTCAGTTCTTCTATAACGACAGGAACAAAACTACTGAAAGGATGAAACAAAATCTCCTCGTCGGCCCCTCCCAAACCCTCACTGTCTTGGTTTTCAACTGTACTGAAACTGTACTAAAGAACATAAATGTACTATTTGTTTTGTTGCTACTAATTGAGGCTTTAAATATATATATATATTTAAAATAAATAACATGATGTAAAATGAGTGGCCCAGAAACACAAATAAAATGACTGAATGGTAAGTAAACAGCATAAAAATATGTAGAATTACTGGTGCACAGTCAAAATTTTGTGTACATTCCATGGAGTAAAGATAAGGTTTATAATAATTCCACTACTTTTAGTTTCTGTATATACTGTGTATATATATATATATTCACATAGCAGCTATTGGGGGATGTTCTCACACTCTTTAGGGTAAGTTGCCACACAATGCCTTATAAGGTATTACTCACAATTTAAACTGCAAAACAATTATGGGATCCATAAAACAATACAAGAAACAGCAATATTTGAAATTGTAATTGTGCAAAATAAAAAAGAAAAGAGTATACCATGTAGGTAAAGTAAAGCTAAAGTTATAAACATATCTCATCATTACATGATTGGGTAGAATTCTGTCAGAATATTTTTATGTAGGCCTATTATTTTTTGTATGTTAAACTGTTTTTTTTTTTTTTTTTTTTTGGATCGATGTGGATCATTGTTAAAATTTGGTCTATAAAACAGGTGGGTTTTTTTTTAAGTGGCTTGACGTATTGTCAGTGCAGGGGTGCAGCATGCGCTCAGCGTGCACCTGAAGGGGGTCTATGCACGAGCACATGCACAGCGCGCGCAGCTCTTTGATCGCGCGTCAAAACCGCATGTGACGCGCTCCTCTGAGTGGGGCTGTACTGCAACTTAGTTTGGACCCCTAACGTTCATTCAGCTTAGAAAATGTGTCGTTAGGGTGTACAAAGGCTATTACATATAGCCTATGTGCACGGAATGTTTTTGCGTCCACGCGCTGTTCGTTTACGTTTCTAAGATCTATTTATGCACAATTAAATGAAGGGATTATTCTCATGCTCACTTTCAAAGACATTCTCTGTTTCTTTCACTCACAGTCACACACGTCTTCAGAAAATCGTAGTCATACTTTTACAAATGCAGTACCAATGCAGAATTTAACAGCTAAACTGTTATTAATGCATGGATAACCCAAAAAGAATGCATCTTAACCTCACTTTTCTGCAGACGAAGTAGGCTACTCAAATCAAGGCCTACTTGAGTTAAAGTAGGATAGGCCTACCCTAGATAGGCTGCCCTAATCAAATATTACTCCAGTATATGTAAGCAGGCCTAACGTTACTCATTTTCAATTTTACTTTAGTAAATGTACGAAAGTATTTAATTACTTATAATAATTATGTAAGTTACTCAAGTAGCCTGTTTATTTTTAGCCAGCACTAACGACGTCAACTACTTGAAAGAATGTAGCCAATTAGCATAAGCACTTAGATACGGTCCACAACCGCTTTTCTGAACCATTGTTTACAATAATTTTTAATTAATTGGGTGTCAAGGTGATTATGTATGAAGTCAGTTCTGCTCAGGTTCACACAGGTGTAGGCTATTACTACATAGTTCATTACGTAAACTATCAACATGTTCCACCAACAGATTTGAAAGCCAGAACGCAACACGACACTTTTTGTTTTCAATTGAGACACTTTGTGATTTCAAATCTCCATTTTGTGAAATGTTTAGCTTAAAAAAGTGTGTTTGTGTTATCTTATCTCGGTGAGGAGACAAGTCTGCATATCACCTGACGTCATCATGACGGTATCAGAATACCGTATAACGTTTCCCAAGAAGAGTGGAAATATGTTCATTGTTTTGTACGACAGCTTCAGACCACCTTTGTTCTGTAGGCGTACAGAGAGTCTCTAAATAATATGAATGTGAAGGGGAAGGGGATGCTGCCCACACGGTTACATCACTAACAACAGCGCCCCCTTTCTTCCTTATGTCGCAACATGGTCTGACGTAATGTACATTTACGTCTCCTGGAAATTAACGTAACATTTGCATAGGCCATAGTTGGATGGTGGAAATATGAGTTTACGACATTATCAACAAAAACAAATCTATTGACGACCCAGTCAGGTGTATAGCCTACATTCAATTAAATTGTTTTTTTTTATGCTAAATTAGGCCTATTGTTATTTTATCAAATGTAGCCTAAGTTATATCTGTATAATAGCCTATATTATTATCGTTATTATTATCGTTGTTATTATTGTTGTTAACATTGGCTAGTGAGTTTGCAACATTAGAAAGTCACCTATATATAAGCAATTGTAAAAAAATAAAAATGTGATAATGATTTAAATAAAATAATGATGAAATAATTTTACATATATATAGCCTACTATATATATAATTATGTTATTATTATTTTATTTAAATTATTATCATTTACTTTTTGCAATTGTTTCTCTAGGCGTAATATCTTTTTGAGTTTATGTTATCTCCACTCTGTACCATACCGTGAAATTGCGTGGGAAGGTGCTTTAATGTATTTTACCTTATAAAATGTAGCCTACTAATATTTTGTACATTTATAAAAAAGGTTTGAATGTATGGGAACAGCTGAAAGATGAACTATAGATTATAGAAAACACATTTCACACACTGAAAATGAAGAAAAACACTTCTTTAATCAAAAACAAAGGCAGGAACCTTATCACAGTAAATCTCACATAGGCTACAGCGTTGACCCTTCATAAAGCGGAGGTCTGTTTTTCATTTTTTTCATTTCTTGGGTGTTCAGGAAGACCTCCAGTCAAACAGAGAGACAGTTTCTGACAGGCGGTCCACCCTCAGTTTCCATGGACCCCCATGTAGTTTTGAGTCACTTTCTCAGTCTGGGTGATTTCTCATCATCCACTGATTTCTTACCCGGGGATCCCTGTCTGACTCACCAAAAGAACCTGATCTCAGAGACGTGGGTCTCAGACCCAAAACACAGCTCAGAGACCGGGGTGAGGATGAGGGGGATGGGGCTTACCTGGGGATTCCTTGGAGGAAGAGGGCCAACTCATCCATTCCTCACACACACCACAACAGAGAATTATTACATGCAGTCAGACAGCAGAGAGCTCAGTATAGAGAGTGATCAGTAAAAACTGCAGTAATAGCAGCGTTAGGATTCTCTTCGTTCAAACACTGTCTCCATTCATCTGAAACTCAGGGAGGGATCAGTTATCACAACCTGATGTAAGTATACTTCTGCTTTCTTGGTGATGGTTTTATACCTTCATGTTGAGACTTTCCTGGGGTCCCAGAAATCCTGAATGTGCTTAAATAATAGTAATTTCTAAATTAACCTGTTTATTTTCTTAAAATTGTTATATTTAATGTTCCTCCTCTCATAATAAAAACCCAGTTAGCAGATATTATCGAAGCTGTAGAGCCTAGTATATCACAGTACAAGTGCACTTTTTCAGAAATGATATATGTTGCTTTTTATGGGGTAATTTAGTAGCTATATTTATTAGTAACTAATAATAGTTTCTGAAAGGCAGCTGAACTTGATACACATTCACAAATGCATGCATGACAGGATTTTTTTATGTCCTCCATTATTACCTCTTGTTTCTCTAGACATGTGTAAAGTGACGGGTTGCTATAGGCTACATATAGTTGTGTGATTGTATTTTACTTATTGCACAGGCTGATAACATAAAACAAATATATATATATATATATATATATATATATATATATATATATATATATATATATATATATATATATATATATATATATGCTAAAACAGCTTGTTTTATTTTATCAGCCTATATAATACTTTCATAAATTATATATAAATACAATTTATGAAATTATTATATATATATGCATTGAAATGAATGCAATGAAATCTCAAATACAAAGTGATGTAATTGTATTTTAGACTATTTTTAATTAATCTATTCGCAATTGCATTCATGGAAGGACTTTTCAATGTCCATTATTATTTTGTTTCTCTGAAGATTCATAAAGTTACAGATTGCTATAGGCTACATTTTGTTGTGTGATTGTATTTTACTAGTATGTTTACATAAGCTTGTAAACATGCATCTGTTCTGTTTTAGCCTATATACACATGATATATATATTATTATTTTTTATTATTATTTTTTTTTTAACCTTTATTTAACCAGGAAAGTCCCATTGAGGTTAAAAACCTATTTTTCAAGGGAGTCCTGGCCAAGAGGCAGCAAAAACACAGTCAATTACATTTATAAAAGTTATACAATACAAATAATTAAAAACATTTACAATTTAAACAGGTCATTTCAGGTTCTCTCAATCTGGACTTAAAAGCATTTAAGGAAATAAGTTCAGATAATTTCAAGTCTTTTTGCAAAGAGTTCCTTGCAGAAGGAGCGGAGTAGGCAAAAGCCCTTTTCCCCAGTTCTGTACGGGGCAAATGGAACAAAGAGCAGCAAGTGATCATTTGATCGCAGTGAATAAGAACCAACACTTCTCCATGTGATTAAACTACAGATGTAGGATGGCAACAGACCAAGCATGGCCTTATAGATAAAAATATGCCAGTGCCCTGATCTCCTGTTGGACAACGATGGCCATCTCACTCTGGAATATAATTCACAATGATGGGTCAAGTTTTTAATTCGTAATAAATCTCAGAGACGCATGATAAACAGTGTCAATCTTATATAAATATAAATACACACACACACACACACACACACACACACACACACACACACACACACACACACACACACACGCACACACTGTAGGAAATTTTTAACTGAAGGCTTATTTGTTTGAAATAGCTTTTAATCAATGATACTGTCATGTTATGTTTTATTGTCTGTTATTTGTTTTTATTGTGTTTATGTCTATGTACAGCACATTGGTAAACAGTTGTTGTTTTAAATAGTGCTTTATAAATAAGGTGACATTGACATATGATACATACATAATATTCTGTTAAAATATATATATAATATAATTTATAAAAGTTATTATATTTATAGTATATGCAATAGTACAATTGAAATGAATGCAATTAAATCTCAAATACAAAGTGATGGAATTGTATTTTAGATTCAATATTTTTAAATGATTAAGTATTCACTGTTGTCATTGAGGGTTAAGAATGTGATATGTATGTAATTCATAAATATCATTTATATCCTGTCAATTTCAACCCTTCAAATGAATTGGTCTTTGTGGATTTCATCTTAAGACACAGAACAAAGATGAACGCTCATGGTAAAAATGGTAGATTTTGCACACAGTGTAACATAAATACCGTACAATGTGTAATTGGGTAATTTTTCAAAAGGCTTTAAATACAACTGTTTTTTTTTTCATGTGTGCAGATACTCATCGGTAAAGACAAAGATCATAAAGAAAGTTTTCAAGCCGCAACAAAGAATAAGAACTTCAGTTTTCTTTTATGAACATTATAAGTTTAAGGAAAGTTACCCCACAAGTTTGCATGTATTGAATTCATGTACGAATACCCACTTTATTGATATTAAATGTATTTTTACAGCTCATACCTGATATTTTCTGAGAGAAATGTGCTTTTCTTATTTTTTGCTTTGAAGAACTGTACACTTAAGATGACCTTACTCTTATAAATAATTTGCCAAATGTAGTTTTGTGCACTTTTTTATATTGAAATAAATAATGCTTTAGATGTAGGTATATTAATTCAATGTATTCTGTTTAAACATTTTTAATGTAACATGGTTTAATATGTTTTTTTCTACAATCAATAAAGAAATGAAGAAAAAAATCCTTTCCCCACGAAAGAAATCATGTTTTTCTATTGTTGCAACTTGCACCCATCTAAATTATTGAAAGCCCGACAAAATGAATAAACTAATGATAAAACATTGCTTTTCCAGTTCAGAGACTGTAGAGCTCAGCAGTGTAATGGAGGTCTTGTGTTGAGAGTCTGTGACGCTCTCCATGCGGCAAGGTCTGTGGTCTCTCTGCGGTGGTTTTGTTTTAGTGTAGCGCTGAGGAGCTCAAAGCTGAACGAGCGATGCGACAGAGATAATCTTCTGTCTTTTTGCACAGGAAGGGGTTCATTTGCCTCAAAGTATCAGGAAGAACAGCTGCATTTTCAAATTGAATGACAGCACAGCTTCTCTCATACCCACATTTTGTTTATTCGACACAGACCTTTAATTTATTTTTTGATTGTATAGTGTCCCCCTTAAATTGTCCTTTTGATTTTAAATGCTATTTGTCCAAATTTGTGTTGTATTTTAGTTGTTGTTGGTAATTTACTAGCCTTTTACTGGTGTTTTTTTGCAAGTTTCAGTGGATGAGTAAACAGGTGTCCTCAAATTCACACAGGTGTCCTATACAGTAGTAGAGTAATAACCTAGTTAGTAGTGTAGTTCATTAACTATCAACATGTGCATTTAGTCTTAGGTAGTCTACCTGTAGTTGATATAACAAACATTTCAAGCTAGTCCTTGTTGCGATGAGACACCAGGCAATATCATTCGGTATAGTTTCATAAAGGGAGCACACACCCTCAGAGGGAAACTTGATAACACCCAAACACAAAACCCAACACACCCTCAGATATGTAAGACAGGGGGACACCATACAAACAAGTGTCATCACAGAAAAATAACCTGCAGAAACACTCAATAATACACCCATTTGAGAGAAAACATGAGTTTAATTTAACAATGATTAATACAAGCTATTGAATTAGCATAACATTTAAAGCATAAAAAAATAGAAAACTGTACATTCAATCGCAAAATAAACATGCGGTGCTGTCAAGAACACAACTCAAGGGTTGATAAAAACGTGGGTTTAGTCCAGGTTTAGGGTGAGTTCAGTTGTAATCCTGGTGGTACGTTCAGCTCTGGTTTAATTCAGACAATGAATCTAATTCATGAAGTGGACTGTTGGTTGAATAATGTCCAATGAGAAACTGAACTGTGAGTAAATTTAAAGCGATAGTTCACCCCAAAATGGAAAAACTGTCATAATTTACTCACCCTCAAGTTGTTCCAAAACTATGAGTTTCTTTCTTCTGCTGAACACAATAGATACTTTGAAGAATGTTTGTAACCAAACAGTTGATGACATTGATTTCCATAGTAATCCCCCCCCCCCCCCCCCCATACTATGGAAGTCAACAGGGCCCATCAACTCTTTGATTTCAAACATTCTTCAAAATATCTTCCTTTGTGTTCAGCAGAACAAACACGTTTATACAGGTTTGGAACATCTTGAGGGTGAGTAAATGATGGGTGAACTATCCCTTTAAACAATTATTTTTATTCACACACACACTAGTTTTATAGGCAGGTCCACTGTGGAAAAAAAATGCTTTGGACCACCGCCTGAAAAATAAACACAAAAATAAGAGAGTTTGTAAGTCAGGCATATACAGTATAAGACAAATACAGATTTTTTGGCAAAACTTTAAATAAGGTCTCATTAGTTGACATTAGTTAAGCAATAACTAACATGCACTAACAATGAGCAATACATCTGTTACAGTATTTATTCATCTTTATTAACATTAGTAGTTCATGTGAGCTCAGGTCCATTAAATAATGTAAACTTTAGATTTTTAAATGGTTAATAAATGCTTAAGAAGTGTTTTTCATTGTTAGATAATGTTAACTATAGTGAAACCTTATAATAAAGTGTATGTATGTAATGTGTTTTATCCAATTGTAGATACTTTTTGTTTCGAGGTGAAAAATCTGTATTCCACCTCATCGCAACAGATTCGTCCTATGGAGAAAATGGCATATTAGAACTTTCTTATAAGAAAAAGCTTATAAATCTCATGATATTGACAGATACAGTTAAACAAATTATTTAAGTGTTTATCAAAATTTCAATGAGCCTAATAAGGCTGTCAAGACACAGGCAATGCGAACACACACGTAATGACTTTGATGCGAGACGCGAGTGTCGCAAATCAACATTAACCCACAACTATAACATTCCTGTTTAGATGCTTATTTTCACGCTATAAAGACAAAACGATCATTTAAGGGATGTTTTAATCCTAGAAATAACATTCATTAAATGAATTATTTGATTTAAAAAAAAAAAAAAAACACTGAAATCTCATCTCAACTTACTTGGCGAATCGATGTCTGCATTTCTTAGGTAGACCTGTTGTCTCGTAAAAAAAAGAAAAAATATTTATGAGACACATATGTTACATAAAATCCCTATCTGGATTAATTTCTTCACATATTTTTGTGAACAATAACTGTTTACACTGTTACTGAACTATAAGCACTGTGAAGTACTTCAGAAACATTCGCAATAGACATTTACATGGGGCAGCTGAGCATTTGTTATATGGAAAAACTGAAGTTGTGAAGCTATTTCCGTGGCCACTGTGATGTACCTGTCTGTTACAAAGGCATATGTGAGTTCTGTGTGTGTGTGTGTGTGTCTGTGTACTCACGACTGAAGTAGTAAAGTGTGCCTGCAAGTGTAATGGCCAAAAGCAAAAGAGCACCAATTCCCGGCCAAAGCACCAAATGTTCACAGCCTGCAACACAATGCAAAGAAACCAATGAAACTAAACAGTATAAAACAGCAAGAAATCAGCAGCATCTAACAGCATGCCTTCGTCCGCACCTTTAGGTGAGTGGCGGGAGTTGCAATTACAGGGCTTTGCGGGTCTTGGCTGGGTCTTGACTGTTGGCGGCTGAACTGTTGGAGGATTCACTGGAGAACAAAGAAAAAAAGAATATTGAGACAGGAAAAATTGTATTTGCTCCATTGTGGACACAGATTCAAAAGAAAAAATTCTGACCTTTTAATGCGGAATGAAATGGGTGAGTTATAATTCTGAATATGAAGAAACAACTAAGCCAACGGACATGAACTTTCCAGACCAGAAGATCCCAGACAAGTCAAGACTGTTTGAACGGACCTCTGGGATTCTCAGGCCAAATTATCTCGCTGAATCTCTCCTACCACGTCTCGCATAAGTCACATCAGTCATTTATTTTAAGCTTCATGATCATTTCAAAGAGGACTGAAGATTTGGAAGAGAAAGAGGACTGAAGATTTGGAAACATCTCCACCTTCACGCCAGGTGAAGATGTCCTCACTCCAGGGATGTTATTTTACTAAGATGACTCTGTAAACCAACATTTAGACTTTCTTCAGCCTAAAACGGTCATTCTGGAACTATCGACAACACCATTAAAGAGGGAAACTCAAGTTTTGACAAGAAAAAAAAACAAAACAGGATAGGGGACCAACACAGAGAAGGAGAGCACTGGCCATACCTCCAGGCATAATGTAATATCCAGCAGGAACAAAATTCTTAGTTTTAAACATGCAGGAATAGAAGCCGGCGTCGTCTTCTTGTAGCACCATGATGCGCAGGGTGTAGACCACCTTCTGTCCGGTGGACACGGTACCCTTGAACTTAGTAGCATTGAAGTTCTCTCCATGTTGCTCTCTGCCGGCGCTGTTGACATACATCAGAAACTGAAGAGTGTTCCTACTCTCAAGGTGCCGGTACCAAAACACCTCCTGGCAGGTATGATCTGGACATTGACAGTTCAGATTTTGGGAGTCATTGATTTTGGAGTAGAAAACATTCGAAGTAGCTTGGAAGGAGGGCAGAACGACCGCTTGAGGAGAAACAAAGGAGAAATCATGAGTCCTGCTTTGTCCGTTATGCACATTTTGAATTTAAGGGTTAACTACGTAGTTTAGCCACATTCAGTTTTAAGTGTCTGGATTTGTACCTATTCAAAGGACATATGTGTGTGTGTGTGTGTGTGTGTGTGTGTGTGTGTGTGTGTGTGTGTGTGTGTGTGTGTGTGTGTGTGTGTGTGTGTGTGTGTGTGTGTGTGTGTGTGTGTGTGAGTGTGTGTTATTTTAAAAGATTCTTTAGGAATACCATTTTTACGGAACATTACAAAAATTCAAATTTAGTGTTCAAAATAAAATATATAACGGCAGTTATCATCTTTCCTCGACTTCTGCAGACTTCTGCTAAGCTCATATTACTGTACCTCTTAAGTCCTGGTTTGTTCGTTATGGACATTTTAAAAATATAGATTTTTTGAGTTTAGCTTCATTAAATTTTAGATGGTACCTATTCAAAGGACAATGTCAATGATAGTGTAAAGTCAGATATTTTAATGTAACACTTGTCTGTGTCGAAAGTATAACAGTAAAAGAACACAAAGGTTAAATATAGAATTAGAAACTGAAAAAAAGGCTGAGAAAAGACATTTTTACCATAGATTGTGGAGAACTATAACACATTAGTCAATTTCCTTGTTATGTAAGAATGGAAACCTGAATAGACAGAACTAGTATATAGTCGATTTATGTTGTCTATATTCTCTTGCAAAACAGTTTTCCTCTCTTATCAGTGCCTGAGGGAAAATGGCACATACAGTATGTGGGCATATTCATACAGTATGAGCAGAAAAAAAACATCTTTATGTCAGAGAATGGAACAAAAATCCATTCACGCAATATACAATATTCAGTTTAGTACAAAAAGCAAAATAGGTTTAGAGTGTGAAAGCATGAAATTGAGTCTTTAGTGAATCGATTTTCAAATTATTGGTTAACGCAGACTTTTCTTCTTCTTCTTTTTTACATTTAAACATATACTAGATGCAAATATCTGTTCAACAAAAACCTGAGTGTGTGAGACTCAGTTACAGTAGATTATCAGGCTTGATAACACTTTTTCTCGATAGTCCACTTGAGACATTCTACTAACTTATTAACTTTGCAACTACGTCACTAGTATTAGTAGAGATTGTCTGCTTAATATCTGCTAACACTTTATTTTGATGCTCCTCCAACAGACATTTCACGAACTATAAGTAACTTTGCAACTACATGTCAACTTATTCTACTAACTCAAACCTAACAGTCTACTAATACTCTATAATGAGAGTTAGTTGACATGTAGATGCAAAGTTACTTATATTTAGTAGAATGAGTGTCTAAAGTGGACAACCAAAAATAAAGAGTTAAACACAAACATTTGTATCAAATCCAAATATATTAAACGCAAGAAATGTGTAAATGCCTTAGGATGCAAAACACCTTTCGGCCTAAAGCGAACCACTGAGGTCTTCACAAAGATATTATAAAATATTCTTTAAGAATACCATCTTTTGCAGAATGTCACAAAAATTCGAAATCAGTATTCAAATAAAATATCTTCGACTTGTGCATATACTTCTTTACGCTAAGCTCATATTACTGTAGCACGTACGTTTTACGTCTGGTCCCATTATAGAACTTGACGGCTCTTAAATACAATGCAAAGAAAAGTTCTTACCTGCCATCCACATGAACACATAACCGCACATGCAAGAGAGGGTCATCCTTGGGCGTTCGTGTGTGAGCTGTCAACTGTGTGTCTGTGTTTTCCTTTCTGTTCTTCATGTGTCACACTGAAAGGAGGGCCTGCAGTGTGTGGGGCCAATGAACCAATTACTGAAAGCCTATCAGAGAATGAGTCAGAGGAAACACATACACACAAAACATCAAGGAAAAATCAGGAGACTTTTCAGAAAAACACATATTTCAAGTTTCGTTAACAAGTAAATTGCAGCTATTGACTGTTGTACATGCAAAAACATTAAACGTTTGACTAAAAAGCATTAAAAGTACACAGCTATCTTTCAGCGTGCAACGTGCCAACGCTTAGATTGATTTTGCTAATGCACTGCTGCGAGAAAATAAATGATGATACAATTATAATGTAATTTTAACACATTTTGAAGACATACGTAACATCTATTTTGACTGCGTCTTGACAAAAATGAGATGATTTCAGAGGCTCTAGATCGTTCACTCTCGTGCATCAAGTAACTTTTAACAGACACGTTGTTAGAGAAGTTTGAGGATTTAAACTGACGTAGTTAAAATCTAAACAACATGCAAGAGTATACATGAACTCATAATTGAAATGATCTCCAACTTCTCTAAACTCACATATTTACAAAAATGTGATAAAACCCACAGGTCATTCTATTATTTAAATGGTTCAAGTGAATGCTAAAATAATTTGTTCTTCTCTTCACTGAAACAGAACGCACATGCTTGCTGAAGCCTAAATGTCTTCCCTAAAATGATCTTTAACCCAAACGCAGGTGTGTGACCTGAGAAACACCTGCATCTGTCCACAGAGCACCACAGCTGGAACCGCATCAAATCTAACACAAACAGATAATATAAAAAACCCACTAGTGATGAATATCTGACATGCCTGAAATTAATCACAGATCCAACTCAACACACTGCTAATGCCGGATTAATGAACAAACAATACAATCTCTTAATGAATGAATCAATGCTCACATTAAAACTGAAAAAGGACAGATGGAAGCATAACCAACAATATTGCAGCATGGCAAAGTTTTATCTCAAAGTGTTGATAGAGTTAGGCCACATTTCCCATTTCTGACAGTATGGTGATAGATTTTGAGCGGCGTAAGCAGCCTAAAAGTGTGCAACACTATAATATATCCTGGACTAAAATGGAATAAGGAAACAAATTTGTCAGGAAAGATGACTGAAATGTGTCCAAAATGTTTGACATATCTTTATTCCTTATATAGCCTGTAAACTGTATAACTACATGTATAGTCAAGTTAATTGTTAAAAATGTCATTTAATTAATTGTTAAAAACATTATTTTCCATATTTTAACAAACGAATATTAAATATATATATATATATATATATATATATATAATTTTAATTAGATTAAAACTATTCTAAAATATCTCCATTTTAAAACATCTAAAATATATCTAATGTTAATCTTTTAACATTAACTTTCAACACAACTTTTTTAACAACTTAGAATTTATTTACTGAAGAAAACCAAGAAAATGCATAAAAGTATTGATTAAATCAATTATTTTATTTATCCTTTTATGCGTTAAATGGATAAAAATTTTTATACTGGTATAGTAATGAAAATATAAAATTGAATGATAAATTGCATGTACTCGATATCATGTCATTGGCTGATTGAATAGTTAGTTCAAACTAACAAAACAAATAAACCCTGATAAACTTAAATATGCACGCTGGAACGCATCTTTTTGTCACAGAGTAAAACCACTTTTACACTGCAATGGCATATCGATAAAGCAGATCACTGTTTATTCCAAGGCCTCTAGGTTGGACATACACATTTAGATCATAATACTTCATAAATAAATAAAAATGTGTTCATTATTCCGCACCAAATTTACACTCACGTTATTAACACAAAAAAACATGAAGAACAAAACTGCAGGCCGAGCTCGCAGTTAAACTTTTGCGCCACAAAGTCAAACCGTTGGCTTTGTTCAGAAGCACAACATTTATCAATTCATTGAACAAGCCAACATTCTGGTTTTCCACTCCGCGTTAGATAAACTGCACTAATGAAGTTTTTGAGTGTGTGGGACTCTAGAGCCTGCAGCTTGTGTGGGAGTTTTGAGATCTCGCTCATTGGCCCTCGTCTCTTGAGAAGGGCTGAAGGGGCTCATGGGCCCGTGGAGGGGTCGTGAAGAGGGGAGGATGTGGGAGACGCACATGCCTCGGAGGTCGAGGCTACGACTGAGACAAAGGGAGTCGAACCGCACGATTCTTTGAAAACAGGAGATCTCAGGGGGCTCGAGAGAGAGAGAGAGAGCGCTTCAGTGCGACTGTCGACGGAGGGCTTTCAACTCTGTGGTTACAAAGGCTTAGGAAAAAAGTTCATATAGTTCTGAAGTACAAAAACTGCGCGAGAAGGAACAGGTGTTAGATCCACAATTTAATACGCATTAAAGTGCATTTGAAGATCAAAACATTATCATTAGAATTACAAACATTAGAATTCACCCTAGCTGTAAATTCAAGTGATGGTTCACACAAAAATTTAAATTCTGTCATTTACTCACAATCATGTCGTTCCATGTACACTACAAGTCAAAAGTTTGGGATAATTAAGATTCTTTGTATGTTTTTGAAAGAAGTCACCAAGGGTGCATTATTTGATCAAAAATAATAATAAAATACAGTAAAAACAGTAATGTTGTGAAACATATCGCAAATTCAAATAACTGTTTTAAAGTGTGATTTATTCCTGTGATGCAAAGCTGAATGTACAGCATCATTACTCCAGTCTTCAGTGTCACATGATCCTTCAGAAACCAATCTAATTATATTAAATATCACTTATGATCTCATTTGTGCTTATGCATATTCAAACTCTATCCAAATTGGTAAACAGAAAGTGTCATGCAGTCATCATTGATGATTGGTTACTTTCATTGATGTCATGTTGAATCTTTGAATAGGTGCAGTCAGAAGGCATTCCACCCCCCCCCCCACCCCCCCAAAAAAAGTTTCAAAAGAAATGGAAAAATAGTTTCACAAAAGTCTTTTATGATAATTTCATGATGCATTTTTATTGTAATTTTGGAGCTTACCAGCCCAAATCCCAATTCGCACACGAGTTTGGAACGACACAAGGGTTAGTAAATTACAGAATTGTCATTTTTGACTGAATCATCCCATTCCACATGCGAGTCTGATGAAGAACTCATTACAATCGTTTCCCCCACAATAAATATGTTCCATGAGAAGTCACAAAGTTCTCTAAAACCAAGAATTGTTTAATGAAGCCATTGGAAATCAGATTTCTTGATTGTGATAATAGTTTGAACTCTCGAAAAGGGAAATGCAGCTCTATGCAAGAAAGAGGTCAACAGAGTAGCAGTCGTGTCCTCATTCAACTCCTGCACCTGTTAGACCTGCAAACAAAAAATAGTCCTGTATGCTGCATCAAATGAGGCTGATGTTACCTTACGGTACCTCACACACGGAAATAAAACAAAACAAAGGATAGCAGTTTGAGCTCTTCTGATACAGGGATGTGTTTACGATGTGCAAATCTGACCTCTATTCAGACAACTCTTCATATAATTCTCGCCGTTCATTATTGATGTCTTTCTTGAACACAGAGTCAGGGTTTTGAAAGGCGCTTCTAGCAGTTCCAGATCCAGTGTACATGCTGGCAATCAGCTCCCCCTTGAGGCTAAAAGTGGAAATGCTTCAATTAGGGCATGAGCATAAGGAAAGATGTATGAGATCTTTAGAAAAAAAAAATCAACAATAAATACTAAATCTATGCTGACATAAACAGCGGGAGGGGTTTATTTGATCAAAGCATGAAGCGAGTTGAAGGATACATGGGTGGATGGCTCATGTAGTGTGTTTTTGCATCACAGCACAAAGTATAACATTTCTACTGATTTCTCCAATAGAAGAGTGCAGCTCTTGAGACATCCTATATAGTCTGTAGTCCTGAGCATTTCAAGGAATAGTTCATCCTAGAATTATCATTTTCTCACCCTCATGTCATTCCAAACTTTCTTTATTCTGTGAAACACAAAAGGAGAGGTTTAGGATCATGTTTACACTGATTTTTTCCACGCTGTGAAAGTGGATGGATGCTGTCGAGCTCTACGAATGACAAAAAAAAGCACCTTTTATGTACCAGGTAGTTCAAACAACTTGTGCAATACGAAGTCTTTTAGTGTCGTGTGACAGCTTTGCATTTGACAAACATTGTAGGTTCTTAAGTGTCACAGCGAGATGAATAGCAGTTTGAATATGTGGAATTGGAGACGGCAATATTTTCAGTGAATACCAACATAAATTTTGATCAAACAAACATATAGTGCATTAAGTTGTATGACTACATATTTTTAGAGATTGACAGCTTCCATTCACATTCATTGCATTGGCAAAATGCAGCATGAACATTCTTCAAAACATCTACTTTTGTGTTACATAAATAAAAAAAATAAGTCATATGGGTTTGAAATGAAACGAGGGTGAGTAAATGATGACAAAATGTTCATTTTTGATTCCTTAAAAAGGAATCGATAGCAGATGATTTTCTGTTTGAAAGAAAGGCCTTAAGAGTTCTTCGGAGAGCATAAGTTGTGAGATGGGTCCAGTAGATTTTAGTGCTCTTCTGAGGTCCCGTGGAGTTTTATTACAACAATACTGTCAAACCATCATCGAGCAGTCTTTAAAAAACACCAAGAATAGTTTCATCCCAGAGCCTTTCCTCCTCTGTCCTCTTGTCTTCTTGATTCGTCTTCTCTTTTCCTTTTTTCTTCTCTTTTTTGTGTTTTTGTTTGCCATCTTTTGCTTCTGTCCTTTCCTCCACGTGTTCCTCCATCCTTCCCTGTGCTTCCTCATTTTGCACCACAACCTCTTGTTTCTCCAAGAGTTCCTCTTCTTTTTGTCTCTTTGCATGCTGTCCATCCCCGTGCCTCCTACTCTTCTTGCTTGGTCTTCTTTTACTTCTGCTTTCCTCGTCTTCGCTGGAGCTTCTGTCTCTTTTTCTTCTCTCCTTCCATTTCTTATTTCTATCCTCTTCTCCTTCTACACTTCCTCTGCTGTCTCCCTTCAGCCTCTTTTTCCTTTCAGCCCGTTCCGCTTCTCCTTCCCTCCCTCTCCTTTCTGTATCAGACCCATCCTCCTGATCTCTTCTGCTCTTCCCTCGCTTTCTCATCTTCCTCTTCCGTCTCCTCCTCTCTCTGCTGTCGTAACTGCTGCTGCTGTCACTACTGCTGCTATTATAGGAGGAGGAGCCTGAGAAAGAGGAGGAGCTTAATGACTCAGGGCTCCTCCCTTTTTTATATAGTTGACCGGGTGTGAATGGAGGACGGGATTGTGGCATATATCCAGGCCGATAGTGTGGGACAGGGCCTCTCACCCCAAAGCCAAACTGAGGGACCTGAGACTGGAATTGCGGGGGCCAGTGAGGTCGAGGGAAACCAGGAGGCGGAAAACATGGCATCAACTGGCCAGGATGAGGCATTTCTTCTCCTTTTAGTGGCCCTACTGTTGTACCCTCATCCAGAACATTGCTTGCTTGTCCCACAGTGCCGGGCCCTGCTTTGGGCTCCAGTCCCCGGGCCTTTTGCACCTGGATGTAGTCAGCCAGCTCATCCTGGAAGGAGTCATACACTTTCTTCTGAGATTTGCATAGATCCATAACTTTCTTCTCTCTAAGGACCAAGATGAATTACAAAGTAAATTTCACTGATTCAGATGGCTGATAACAAGCAGATTAGGATTAAAATAGTTGCATGTAAACTATTAATCAACCAATATGGGTGTTCCAATAGCGTATGCAAATAAGTAAAATGCAGAAGTAATAGCAATATGTAATGTAACAATTTTTTTTTTAAGTCAACAGAAAATTTGTTCATTTGCAACACATTTTATTTCACTAATCCTACATATTTATAGAGAACATTCAAACAGAAAAAAATTAAATCTATGGCAGCATTTTATCGATGAAGACAAATTTAGAAAGTAAATAAGATTAATTCTGATTTCATTTTTACTTTAAATTATTTGAAAGCAGACAATGTTCACTTGGAAGTTCATTCATGAAGAATCCATGGTTATATCATCGATTATGTAAAAATTTAAAATATTGGCTGACTAATCGGCCTAGCCGATATATCGACCTTTCGCAAATGGGAGCTAAAGTTCAGTCTTCTAAACCAATATCCAAACCCTAGTGGCTACAACAAAATATGGCATCAAAAGATATAACTAATGAAAGTGACGTCACTCACTTGGTGAAGTGTTTGTTTCCCTGCATGTGTGCCTGGTACATCTCTATTGAGCTGAGCGCCAGACAGCAAATCGGGCAAATCAGGGAGCTCACTGTAGTGTGTGAGAGGAAAACAAAATAGTATGAGAAAGAGGGTTTAATAACAGGGAAATAAAGCAAATATCAAATCATAAATCCTCAAAACATGAATCAAGTGAACTGACTAAAACATATCGGTTTACATTAATGGATTACATACAGTATGACCTCTTAGGCCCTGTTTACACCAGGAATAAGATGCGTTTTGGTCGACCGGATCACAAGTGGACGACACTAAATACAGGTGTAAAACGTTTTGAGCTTGTCCACTTCCAGAGGTAGTCGAAAACGCATTCGAACAGACACAAAAGACGGCTTCTCTCCGCCTACTGACTTAATGTGTAAACATTTTGAAAAGCGTGCTAGCCAGACGGGGATTTAAACTTTGTCGGCTTGAGACGCAAGCTTGGTTTGAAGACGTACCAAGCACAATGTTCTCTCCATTCCTGACATGCACTCGAAACGAAAGCTGCTTCTCTCTGTATGTTTTTCCATCGTCTTTCTGTTCATATATACATTTTGTGAACTTCTTTTGTCCATTAGATCGAAATATATGAAAACAACATAAATATACCCACACATAAACCCTCCCCTCGAAGAAATCAGGACAGAAGTGGTCGAAAGTGGACAAAAGGATTAAAAATGTATTTAATTGAAATAATTGTAATCAATTACCGGTAAAATTAATGAATGTAAATACGTTTATTTAAAATGAAATAATTAAAAAACATTATTATAAATATTATTAAATAATTAATTCATTTTAATATCAATAAACTAATTTGTTAGATGCAAATGTATATTCATGTATACCATGTTCTGACTGTTCCCCCATCTGGTCCAGCATCTCAGTTCGGGCCTGGTTCCGCTGATGCTTCCGGCCGCTGTAGTGCTGCTGAGCAACCAGAGGGTTGTTGAAGGAAGCGCTGCACAACGTACAGTACTTGTTGGGGTCATCGAGGTCAACCTCTTGATCGGCCGAACCAGAAGTGTCGCTCTGCTCCTGACTGATCGGGTTTTGTACAGCATTCACCGATGGGGGGGCAACTGGAGATGCGGATTCTATGAGGGCCGCTGAAAGTAGAGACATTTGAAAGGCGTTTATGAGAGGTTTCGCCCACAATGGTGAAGAGCCAAACTCAACAGATCCCAGTCTGAATTTGACTCACCTCCAGGAGGTGGAGGATTGGTTTTTCTCATGTTCTTGGCATGAACTTTGCCCTCATAATGCGACTTGGCCACAGTGGGGGAGCTGAACACCATGCTGCACAGCTCGCAAAACTTCTCAGCAGACAGACCTCTCTGTCACAAAATATGAAGAATTAAAGCATGCTAACACACTTAAAAAAGCGATACATGCATATTCTGTATGATCTGTTACATACCAATAGGCCTCCACAGTCTTGGCTCGTCTTGTTCATTTTAGCTTTGTTGTTCAGGTACATCCTGACTCTTTGTGCATGCCTTTTCCCCTGGTAGCATAGAAAGCAGTGTTAGAAATATGACTGCAGCCCTTTTGAGATAAAGTTAAAACAGAAAAACTTGATTTCACAAACCTCATAATGAGAAACTCTCTGGGACTCGTGAATCAGGGTTGCTTCACACACATGACAGAAGTTATCCGTCAACAGGCCTTTGAGAAGATCACTGTCACTCTGAGACCCTGCAGGAAAATCAGACAATAACGTACACATTTAAACAGAGCTGCTTTAAGGTTTGAAATAACTTGAACATATTTGTGTGCAAGGTAGCATGAGTGAGGTGGTTTGTGTAGACGGGATCTCATTAGCACATTTTTACAAATCAGATTTTCATGGGGTATGACATTTATGATTAGAAATAGATTTTAGATACAAAGTGAGGCATTCAGTAATACAAGTCAACAAGAAATGGAGAGTACTGTACTGTATCTCTTGGAAATATAATTATATCTGGTTATCAGTATTAAAATTGATTTAACAAATGATGAGCATGAGCAGAATGAATTCTGTTCATGAATTAATGCTCACATAAACAGTTGGACTGATCTAAATGCGACAATTCACACAAGAATGGTATTACGGACGATTTATAGAGGAATTTGTTCTGCTCATATTTCATGAATGAAGCCCAATGTGTGCAAGCAAAACATACTAATAATAGGTTCTTGTGGTGCAAAACTAGTGGAGCTAGTCAACATTTTACAAATAAATAAATAACAGAATTAAGGATGCACCCATAGTTATTTTAATGCTATGCATGACTAATTAATGACTGATAAAATAACCGATATAAAAATGTTTTATTAATAAAAACACACAAACACAGTTAAAGGCCAATAGTTTTAAATGTTAAAACTGAATATGCATCACAGTATACTGTAGAAACTAAATTATTAAACCTGCTTTTTAAAAATGATAATAACTTATATTATGCATCACTAAATCGACAATTAGTGCATGCTGTGGTTTCTTTTGCCAATATTTTAATGAATGCACTGCTACAATGTACACATCTCTAAATGAAAGAATGATGTTCATGTCAAACTTACATGAATTCTACGTCCATTATTTGCATAAAATGGTGATTTCAATTCACTCGACAGGGCAGTTTGTTCCCTGAATGTGTCGTTGAACTCTCAGTACAAACAATTTAATCACAAAATGTTACAAGTTTGTGGATACTAAAATTGCATTTAAAAAAAAAACTAAATTTGGATTTATTAATGTTTATTTGTTTGTACTGCTGTCTCATAGAAAATACGCATTTTTGATACAAATACTATTTTTTGCATTTAAATAAAATGACAAATTAGTTAGAAATATATATATTTAAATTGACAACGCACTAAAACGTTTTAAATTTGCACAAAGCAGCTGTTATTTTCAAGAATAAGGATTAACTTAGGCTAAAAATACATTAGCTATCTGGCTAGATAGTGGTTTAATCGTCGAATGAACCGATCTACACGATGTTTTGTTTCATTAAACCCACGTTTTGTGTATTTTCAGCCGATGTACTACTTAAACACAAAAGATTGTTGTTAAAAAAGGGATTTTTGTGGTGGTGGTTTAAGGTGAATAATGGGTATTAATATTTAGCCTAGCCTAGCTTGTTGGCTCGCTAAGCTTTATTACTACCCATGAATCCATCTCAAACAACTCAAACACAAACATTCGATGCAAATAAACTCCATATGACTGCATTTTTGAAGTTTTTGAAGGGTTTCAACTGATAGACTCACCTTCTTCAACCTGAGAAATATTGGTGTTAGTGTTTTGTACTGTTTCTGGATTGATATCGTCTGTATTTTTGATATTGTCTGTTTCCGCACACTGCGGAGAACACGATACACTAGCTTCAAGCTCGGACATTTCTTTAAACCTGGAAATAAATCAAAACTGAAGCACATTTAGCTAAAATGCCAGAGAGCTCTACATGGCAATTGCTAGGATATGAAGGGAGGTGATGGGCGCAGTGCGCATGCGCAGTGTGATGTTCATGATCGCGTTTGGTGCCAGCCATTGAATTGAGCAGATGCTTACTGCCACCATGTGGTGTGTTTGTGTTATTCGAGATTAAATAGCCTATCATCAAATAGAACCTTTGTATTATTAAATAAACAAAATATATCATGATGCACTATATCTTATATGAAGTATGCAATTATATAGTCAATGGTACAAGCATAGTTTCTGCAAAAAAAAAAGCATTCAGATATTATTACTACTACTGTAAAATCATAATACAGTAAAATGGGATCTCATTTAAACAGTGTCAGAATCAACATAATTTTGCTTAATATCTTTTTCTGTTTTGGCAAACCGGTTAAACTGTAGCCTAACTTAGTAGGCCTATCTAAACAGTTAAAATATAGTAAAGACATAAAACCATAGTGTTCTTTTACAATGACTTATTTGGCATATCAGAAACCTGCATGCATCTGAAATGAATTCAGGTTGGTGAATTATTAACATTATGATTTATTCCTTCAGTCTGAGAAACAGGTGAAATGCCATGCATTTCTCATACATTAACTGAAGACAAATATGAACTGGGCAAAAATAGAGACGAATAACTACAGTTCCGGATCACTGAAGACACTGGAGACAGTTCTCATAGAAAACACATATAATTCCTTGAATAAAGTTGATTAGTGTATAACACAAGAAAAAAAAAATGAAGAAATCAACTGTAATCTGTTAAAATAGTGACAATGTTACTTATAAAACTGTGAAGGTACCATAATACAGTGATGGAATCAAATGATATAATGCAGGACTGTCATTATTATAACATATTATATTTAGTATTATTAATTACTTGTCTCATGAATTGAATTTCATATGGTTTGATACAGCACATAAATTATCTTTCAGTATTTGTCAGTGGCAAAACAAACAAATGTCTTGTTAAATTGGATACAATATTATCACTGACCGTTTATAGGAATGCATTACTCATGTAAAAATGATTTTTGTGGAGCGTATTTTAAGACGAGTCTGTCCAAACAAAGAAACAAAACACAGAAAATAACTGTATGGCATAAGAGTGTGCTATGAGACACCTCCATTTCTTCTTTTCTTCCGGATCACTAGGAGAGCCATGTAACAGACGGTGGCAGTGAGGAGGACGGTTAGGAGGATCAACAAACCAATCCATGCCGCGGGACACAAGCCCTTCCTGATCCCCACAGGTTCCTCTGGAAGAAGACTGCTCACACTGAGTATATAACCCAGAGCCCAGCCCACCGACGCCTCACCTGCCTAAAACATATAGTAGAGATTGAAATTTTGTTTTTTGGGGTTTGCATATGCTTATGCACATTCACATAATTGTCATATTTTGCATTTTAATCAGCAGCAAACTGGTAAAAATCGTTTGTCTTGCCCAATTGAAAAGTTAAACTGGTTCTGTTATGTACAAGTATACTGCATCACCATGTTGATAAACTCACCTTTTTCTGGAAAGCAACATTTTGGAATGAATGTTCATCAAAGCTATAACCGCTAAGCATTAGCACTTGTATATACACTGCAACTGCACAATAATCCTTCAGGTATTTTTTCAAGTCGGGATCTTTCTTGGTCATCTATAATGAACAGGAGATATGGATATGAATTAGATTCAGATATGCAATGCGGCAGTGTATTTATCACAAGCAGACACACATTTTTATGAGCAGTAGGCCTACCTCACCATTTTACTACTATTAAGTTATATGTTTGTCAATCTATAAAAAACTGCCTAGAAAATATCCAGTTAATATTTCACCCAAAAATCTCTTTCTTATATATATATAGGCTTATTAAGATCTCTTTCATTGTTATTATTTTCACGAAAAAAAAAATGTATTCTCAAATTCTCGTTACTGTAATGCAAATTACAATTACTGTAATGCAAATTACAGTAGCCTCATTCTTATTTCTACTGTAAAATGCATGGAAAACTAATGATATATTTTTTTAATGGAAAGGTACATCATGTTTCATACATCATAGTAGTATTTGTTGGACTGGTTTTAACTTATGCTGATAGATATATCATTTTGAATTAGTATCTTTTTGTCAAAAATTGTAAATCAAAATATAAAACAACTAATCATCTAACTAACCAACTAAATCCAGATGCAATTTGATTTGGGTGAAAATGTGCTTACCGGTAATTGTCATTTCCAATTTGAGGTGACATGGACATATCATGAGATTTATGTGATTTATTGGCAAATGGTGCTATTCTCACACATATGTACACACACTCAAAAATGATACCTCTTCTATGGTCATACTACACACAGCCTGCGTAGCCTCCTCTAGCTGAGCAAAGGTGCTGATCTTTATCCCTGTACTTTGCTGGAGATAACTGTGAGTGAAGAAATATGCAGAGAAGGCCTGAAAGAAAGAGAAATGCATAAGATACTATTCTATTAAACTCATATGACCATTTCTAGGCCCCTCACCATGAAGCCCCCACTGACGTTGGGCTGGAAAACTCCATTAAAGGAACACTGAGAAAAGGGGCAGTAGTGGAAGGAAAATATTTCAGAAGTGTTGCCAAGGCAGCTTTGGTAGTCCCCGGTGCCTTGCACTCTGATCCACGAATGAGGGTCGTAAGTTTTGAGTCTCCTTGACTCTGCACAAGGCGAGTTAAACACTTCCTCCAGCTTGAAGACATCAGTGAAGTCAGATGGGTAGCAGGGATGATACACGTTGCTACCCTGCGACTGAAATCAAGATATACTAGATGAGTGTTAACTGTGTTATTTACTCACAGGACAAAAATAATCCAAATAAGTTTGTTTTTGACCAATAAAAAAACACATAACATAACATATTGCACTATTATTTGATTTGTGATGCATCATACTATAACCAGGTTGGCCAGGATCATGCGCAGAGCCTCTTCTTTACCATAGCACAGGTAACTATGTGTGTAGAGGGAATACTCTTGCCCGTAGAGACGCAAGGTCATATGGTTTCTCTCGTTTTCAACTTTCTCTGGGGTCTCAAAGGTGATCTGTGTGGACGCCCCACCTAAATCCAGCGCTCCGACTGTTTGTCTGCCAGGGTTAAGCCACCGGCCCACATAGCCATACTACACAGTGTGGAAATGAGCAAACAAAGACAGAAAACGGCCACTAGATGGCCCAAGAAGTTGAGGAACTGGTAATCATAGATCAAAACAAGCTTAATATTTAGAACGTTTTGAAAAGAAGTGACAAAGCTTAAGTATAATTATTGACTTTCACTGACGAGAAAAGATCATAATCTAACGAAAGTACCTTTATGAAGTTTTCAAGGAGGTAGTTCACAGTGATCCAACCGTAAACCCCCTCTTCTTGACCACTCAAAATGACTGCTCCTTGAAAGCTAAATGGAAAAGTTTTGATTTTTTGTTTGACTTCTTGAAGAACCCTGGATGCTTTGTTGGGGTTGGAAATTCTGGAAAAAGTAAAAGACAGTGAAAATTAAATGTATTTGGAGGATGAAAAAAAGCCAACAGCAAATGTCATTCTGGCAGACCACAAATATTATTACATATAAAATATTTACAGACAGAATAGTCTTCAATGAAATTTCTGTAATCTAAAGTACTGCTGTTGTTTTGTGTACTGTAATTATCCTGCACTGTGTGTTTGAGTAAAAACCCAGTACTTCCCTCATGGTCATTCCATGCACAAGAACATGGTCAACTAGTGCTTTGAATTTTATCAGGAACAAATCTCCTTTGACCCCGTCCCCTTCATTTCTCGTTTCCTTTCCTTTCCTTTTCCTCTTTGTCTCCCACTACTAGGATTCATTCTCCAAAGCACCCAATCACCTGTGGGCCCTATTTTATCCATGATATTCTGATTGATGTGTCTTCAGTTTTGCTACTAATGTTTACACATAGATTCGTGTGTGCAATTTGAGTTCACAGTGTGGCACTTGAGTTAATTATGTTATGTTTGTGTTTTCTGAATGAGAACATTGTTACATAAACCTGTGCAAAATGAGGGCATTTTGTGTAGATTTTCGCAGAAGACATTGAGAAAATTGGAATGTGTCTAAAAACAGGTGAAATGTGTTAATAGTTTTGAGAACTGAATGAATGGTTTGAGCAATTGGGCCAACTAGATCAGTTGTTTTAGCAATGGCAGTTGTTTTTGTCTTGGCGGAATAGATCTGCTACGCTGCTGCTGCAGAGCAATACGGGACTTGCCACTGCCAATACATCACAACACGCTGCTGTGAGCAAGTAAGACATGTTGCTGCTGTACAATATAGATGATAATACATGATTTGCGTAACATATCTATACAAGTGAAGCTGGGGAAGGTGGAGGGTTTCTGAAGCGTGCTGCGAACTGCTATAGCAGACACTGATAGCAGACACTGACCAAGTATTTGAAAGATGAGCAACAAGCTTAATGGCTACTGATTGTTATGGAAATTTTACATTTAGATGTGTTTCTTTTGCTTTTGTATGGGTACAGCTTGTATTGACGTTGAACTTTCATTTGCTCATAAGCATTTAAAGGAATATAATCATATAAGCTAAAGCACAATAATAAGATATGTAGCCAGACATGCATGGGTTGGAATAGGCTTGCAAGAGCAATATGTTCGAACAATATGTTCTAAGAAGAACTAAGTAGCAAATAACTTTTCTGTACTCCGAAGTGTGAAGAGTGTGTGTGTGTGTAGTTTTGTTCGAACTAAAGATAGGCAGTAGGTGTGAAAATGAGCAGTGGCTGAGAGAGGGGGTTTTTGGGCAGACAAGGCATTGTTCTGTTCAGATAGAATTTATGATTAGACGAGATCTTGAACACGGACGTATACAGACGTTTCCTTTTAAGGTAAACGAGACAAATCTTTTGACAGATGCAGCCCACTCAGGATATGTTGGGGGTATATAATCTTAGCAAAGGGGACTGGCCTTTGCCTTCTCATGTCAGATGCTCTCTGTGTGAGAATGCCATAGACCTTCTCATATCAGACGCTGTCTATATGTTGAACGTCTTATTTCATGCATGAAATAAAATACTTTGTTTAATCTTTTGAGAATCGACTTTGTCTCCTTCATCCAGGTTTGAATATTGATAAATTTCCACAACAAATGGCGACGAGGATGGGATTGCAAAACCGATGATCGTCGTGAGGGGAACAGTTGACTGGCCATCCCGAGAGAACACTCTACGGCTCGAAATCCTCAAGTTTAAGGAAAGAGAATTGTTCAACTCCTCACGACGACCTAGGGGGACGCAATTAAAGAACTCACAGACAGTGAGACTCACAAGACGGTGAGAGGAAATTTCTTATGTAACAAATAAGACAAATTTTGTTGATTGATATTTGCGTATTGAATATTTTTTCCTAAAGAGTCACGTTTGGGATAGACCTGATAGCAAGTTCCCAAACAGGTCCGGGATAAGACCACAAAACGTATTAAAATTTCCCTAAAGAGCCAGGGTTTTGAGAATAGGCCTGGAAATAATTTCTCAAACACCAGACAGAAGCACTGGTCTGGGAAAGACCTATATTGACGAATAAAGGCAATTTGGAAAGACCTGCATCGACGGATGAAGGCAGGGCGTGGGGTGGCTGCGCCAGGGAAAAGTTAATACGTAGAGGAGAGCGTGGGTGGCTGCGCGAGGAAAATTGATAGATAAATATAAAGTAATAAAAGAATAAATAAAAATACGCAAATATAAATTAACAAAACAAAATTAAGTATTATAGGGAAATTGAACAAACAAAATTGTAAAAGTAAAAATGGGTAATGAAAATTCAAAAAGGAAAGATGAAGAACATGTTGATTTCTCGAAAGGTTCATGCAAAATGCAATATGGGTTCAATGGGGGTTTAAGCGTGTCACATTTGACAAAAACAAAAGCAAAATTGGTCTACTCACGTTGTCAAGAGGAAAGACAAGACACATAGAGAAACGCATTATGCAATCTTAAAAATGACATATCTTTGAAAAATGACGTCTGACATTGTTTCTTCTTCTCCCTATTATGGCGATTTTTGTTTTGTTTTGTTTTTGTTTTGTGAGAATAAGAGAGGAGGACAGGACGCATCCGGCTCATCTTCCAACTCCTCGCAATCCTAACCAGATTCCAGCCGCCGCAGAAGGACGGGGTCAAGCAGTTCCTAACGCACCACACAAAGAACCATGCCACCACTCTGCAACCCTCCAGAAAATGAAAGTAAAGACTTTGTTCTTGGATGGATTGGACAGTGATAGTTCAAAAGCAATTCAAAAGAGCTGTGTCGGATGGCAACTGGCCTCCACAGTAGAAATGAGACAACACGCAAGACATCATGAAAGTGCAGCGGAAAATCAACACAGCCAAGAAAGACAAAGACCTCATGTTGGCCCTGGTGACAATGCAAGGTGTGTATATGGGCAACAACAACTCCAACCATCACCAAATGAACCAGAGAGGCAATGGCAGAGGAAGAGGAGAGGACGTGGTCGGGGAAAAGGACGAAACAGTCAACCATTTCAACAACAACGCAAAGAGCCCTATGACAAATGTTTTAATTGTGGACGAAAAGGACATTGGCGTGATGAATGCCCACACGGCAAAGGCGGGAATCAGGCGGATTGAAAGGAGGAGGAGGGGTGAGCGACGGGGTTCCTGTCTCTCCAACTGATGAGTATAATTTACCTTTATTTTCTGATTTCTGCTCTATGCAATGAAGACTTGCTTGCTAGGGTTTTCTATAAGACTCATATTTCTTTACCCTTGATAGAAATGACTGTTAATGACGTATCTTTACTATTTCTGCTTGACACGGGAGCTTCCAATTTGGTAATTAAAGCGACAGAGTTTGAAAAACCAATTCCACTCTCTAGTAAGACGACTTCTTCCAGAGGTGCAACTGGTCATGTGGTCATAGAACAATATTCGAAAACACTTGAGTGTTTAATTGAAGGGGAAAAATAAAATAATAATGTGCATTGTTTTTTAAATTACTAAGTTATGCCCAGTGAATTTAATGCGAAGGGATTTACTTTGTAAGTAGGGTGTTTTTTTGTTTACTGTGGTGATCAGGGCTTATCAGCTGACATGAGAATGACGCATGAAACTGAAAGCACAGAGGATTTTTCTCTGTTTGTATATGAATGGCAAATTTCTGACACATGTCTGACCACAAAGCGGCTCATGACAGAGTGTTGCCATCTTCTGAATCTATGAGAGACTCAGATTTACATTGCACTTCTCATGTAAGCACTGATCATGATGATGAATATGCACAGCGATGATTTAATGTTGACATAGAAATTGTGACGACTGACTATGTGTATTGAACTGACCAATGGTGTGTTTTGAATGTGAAATTGACTGACAAACAGACAGTGTTTTATGACATGGAAAATGCACAAGCCTCATATCGCTGGCCAAACCAGTGAAGGCTGAATGGCGTGACGCGGGTCCCTTCATGGCCAGGTGCCATGAACTGACCGACTGGGTCATAATAGAGAAAAAAAAAAAAAGAATGATCTGCCAAAGTGAAAATACCGTTTGATTTAAACAGCCATGGCATAAAACACAGAAGTTTGAGAACAGTCACGTGTTGGATGAGGAAGTGAAACTGAACAGACTAAGTTTAACACAACTCCCTGTCATAACAGACGGGTTGGAGAGAGTTTCCAAAATGTTTATGGGCTACTGATAAAAATGATGTCTGATTGCAGATTGTGAGCCGATTCAAATAAAGACCAAATCCGACTATAGACCAAAGGAAAATGCAGTATCCACTAAAAAGGAAGTGGCAGTTTGTAAGTGCCAGGCTCATACTTCGGGTAGTGATGACGTTTCTAAGGAAAACAGGGTGTCAGAGTTTAGCAGCGAAGGCTGCAGCTCGATTTCCTGTTCAGATAACCATAGCAATACAGCTGAATGAGGAACTAGGTGACAGAAGCGATGAAACAACACGCTTCTGCCTATGATAAAGAGAGATTTACAAGGCAGGCCGTGAATATGAAAATGGACAATGGGGCCCCAGCTAATAATAATAAACCATGTTTACCTTCTCATTTTCTTTCAGGTATATGCAAGTTTGATGCATGGATTGGACCATGTCTCAAAAGGGAGGATGTTTACTATTATGCAAAATAACTGATTTACCAAAGTTTTTTCCACAGTGGCAGCAGATTTTTGCAGCAGATGTTTTGATTTGTGGTATTAACAATGTGGGCAGGGGTCAGGCAATGAGACAGGGGGCCATCCCAGGCCGCAGAGACCATTCTCAAATGTAATGCTCGATTATATTGAATTATTACAATCTGACAAAAAGAGATACTGCGTAGTGGCAGTCGACATGTTTTCAGAATGGGTAGAAGCCATGCCAACAACAAAGGCAGATTAAAAAAGGAATGGCAAAACTATTCCTACAAGAAATTATCCCACCATGGGAATTTCAAATCCTGAAAAATTATTAAGTGGCAATGGTTCACATTTTGTAAACAGTGCAATTTCAGCAGTTGAAGCATTCCTGGGTACATCCGGAATGGGGAGGAGCTAACTTACATGAGAATGAGAAAGAGGGGCTGGGAAGCACGAAATCCTCGAACATTGCCTGACACCACTATTTGTGAGCATGACATGTTGCAATATTGTGTTGAGCTGGATAAGGTGTTCTGTGATATCTCAAAACAGGTCCAGGCAGCAGTTGCAGAGCCAGCTGAGACGGCCCTGCACAGCTTCCGAGGAGAGTTCGTGTTGATAAAGGATCTGAGACGAAAGCATTGGAAGGCGAAAAGGTGACAGGGACCATTCCAGGTTTTGCTGACAACTCAAAATGCGGTGAAAGTCGAGAAGCATCAGCTCATGCGGCTAGCTGCAACGGAAGAAGAATCCCACTCAAAGCTAACGAGTGCCAAACAGAGATCAGACTAACCAGAGACGTGTCATCCCGTAGGTTACCAATTTGAAAACCACCGTCACTGGAGAGCAGACGAATCAATAGTAAGAGACGATTGTGCAATTTCAGGAGTGGTCAGGACTGTATCAAGGACTTTGTGGAACTTTAACGGCGTGGGCATTGAAATAACCTGTCTGATCATATCAACTAGACCTGCCCTGAGACCAAAAATACATCGAGAAACGGGACTGATATCGTCCAAACAAGAACATTTTCTCGCCTGACAAGGTTGTAATGTGTGGCAATAGGTCACTAAATCTTATCCTCTTAATTAGTGTGGCTGTAAGCCTAGCACGAGATGATAGCATATAGAGGTGAAAATGACAAAGGGAAAATGGGGTAAGACCATGTATTTTTGTAAGGATCCATGTCAAGGGCAATATGTGTACGGAGGTAATCAGGATGCTATCAGAGAGGGTCTATTGACCAAGGCGGGGTATGTCTCACTTCAGGGTGATTAAATTAGAATATTAGAGTGATGCCAGAGTTTTTGGAATTAGAAGAAATCACTGAAAATTTAGGAGAATTAATAGGGTTAATTCCATGTACTATGTAGAAATTACTGAATGTGAAAATTCTATAGAAATCAAATTATCTCCAAAGAAAGTCAAAAGTCAGAACCCATCAGAACACAGCACTAGAGACTTTGACAATGTATGGGCAGTGAAACCACAATTAGGCGACGTATGTTTATGTAAATTAGGAACCTCTTGTTGTTTTAATTTGACTGACGTCTATCAAAATGTATCAGACATAATAGAACACATGAAAATGGCCATAGCCACTCCAGATGAAATATAATCTTCACTAGATAATTGGTTCTTGGGCCTGCAGGGGTGGACGAAATTGTTAATAAGTACGATTATGCCAATCGGATGTTTGATTTTCATTTTGATTTTTCTTTTAATGATTCCATGTTTAATGAATTGTATTTCTAGAATCACTGCTAAGGCAGTGACTGCCACAATGGTGAGAATGAGTCCAGGGGAATACACAACAGTGATAAGTAGAGCACCAGAGGACGAAGTTAAGGTGTTAGTGGCTGATGATGATGAGGATTATGAGGATTATGAGAACAAGAGCGAACATGAGTTTGACTAGGAAATTAAGTAACCATGGAAAAATTTACCTGTTGTGAATTACTATGATTATGGAAGAGTAAATGTAAAATTGTGTGTATGTTCTTTGAATGAACATATGGGGGATTGTTATGGAAATTTTACATTTAGATGTGTTTCTTTTGCTTTTGTATGGGTACAGCTTGTATTGACGTTGAACTTTCATTTGCTCATAAGCATTTAAAGGAATATAATCATATAAGCTAAAGCACAATAATAAGATATGTAGCCAGACATGCATGGGTTGGAATAGGCTTGCAAGAGCAATATGTTCGAACAATATGTTCTAAGAAGAACTAAGTAGCAAATAACTTTTCTGTACTCCGAAGTGTGAAGAGTGTGTGTGTGTGTAGTTTTGTTCGAACTAAAGATAGGCAGTAGGTGTGAAAATGAGCAGTGGCTGAGAGAGGGGGTTTTTGGGCAGACAAGGCATTGTTCTGTTCAGATAGAATTTATGATTAGACGAGATCTTGAACACGGACGTATACAGACGTTTCCTTTTAAGGTAAACGAGACAAATCTTTTGACAGATGCAGCCCACTCAGGATATGTTGGGGGTATATAATCTTAGCAAAGGGGACTGGCCTTTGCCTTCTCATGTCAGATGCTCTCTGTGTGAGAATGCCATAGACCTTCTCATATCAGACGCTGTCTATATGTTGAACGTCTTATTTCATGCATGAAATAAAATACTTTGTTTAATCTTTTGAGAATCGACTTTGTCTCCTTCATCCAGGTTTGAATATTGATAAATTTCCACAACATGATACAGCAGGAACCAATCAGCTGTGCCCTATAGAGAATGTTGTGATTGCAGGCAGGTTGAGTTAAAGACCTGATCAGCCTGCACCATCTGGAGTTTCATGCCAGAACTATATTTGTACGAATTAGACAACACAAACCAAAAAGCAAATGCCTCTTCTTATAGAACTAACTTCTCTTTTCTTATTAATGAACTAATGAACTGGTTCTAATTTAATTTAATAATAATTGAATACAAATCAGAACATGTAAATAGGAAATGTTGGCATATTTTGTCACTTATTGGGAGCAGTATGCTAGCTGGAGCCATTTACCGCCAGTCTTTGTGCTAAGCTAGGCTAGCGGTGGGTGCGTCAGACAGAGTTACGGCACGCACAGAGATGAAAAGGGTATGTATGGAATAACTCTGGGGTATACGGTGAATAAGCTAAAGTCCCAAAAAGTCGGCGTGTTCCTTTAAGCAACTTTTTGACAACCAGAATTTTTTTTTATATAATCTTTCTTTTTATGTATGCATAAAAACATTAAAAACTTCAGTAACATAAGAAGAAAAACACACTCACTTCAGAAGTCTCATACCAGCAGTGGCTCCTAGATACACAGGGGTGCGGTGATGTCTATCTGGGGGAATGTCCCGCATGGCCTGCTTCAAGCATACCTCGAGGCTGCGCCCTGCTGCACCCGGCAGACCAGCATAAGCAGAGATTCCTCCTCCTGCACCAAAGGATCACAAAACACGTATTTATTTATTTACTTACTTACTATTTAACTAAAAACTTAAATAGTAGCTAAACAAGAGGGATAATCTTAAACAAGCATATACAAGAACACAGAGTGAAATAGTTTCATATGCCTAATGATAATATATTGTAGATAATCTAGTTTTGATTCTGAAAATGTCAACACGCATAATGGTGCATTTTTTGTGAACATGCTTAAGATGCTTTGTGCTTTAGATGTTTATCCGCATGGCAAATATCTTCACCATTTATCTGCCTGTACATTTGAAGAATTTCAGCAAGTCTTTTGACCTTTGACATGACACTCGCTGTGCTGGGCGACAACGCCTGTGCCATTTAACTTGTCCGCTGGCCATCTGTAGGTGTACAAGGCTGTATGTGAGGAGCCAGCGTCCAGCACAATCCCATACTGCAATGGGAGAGAGAGAGAGAGACAAAAAAAGTTAAAAAATCCATGTTCAGTTTGCTTTTTAGTATGTGATTAATGTATTGTCATAACGGATGTTCTGACAGTGATTTATTCGCAGAAACCACTATATTCTGCGAAAGCCAGCATATTCCCAGCACAATAACATACAAAATGTGTTTCTGTGACCTGCCACACAGTTATTTACCCACAGCTCCCAGGGGTTTACATGCACCTGGTGACCGATGACACACTCGTGGAGATGCAATTCCCAGAAGAATCTGATATAACAAACTGTTCTGAGTCTGCATCTTTATTTGTTCCAGGGTTCACAAGAAACAAAATTACGTTTCTCAATGTTTACCTTGTGAAGGCTACCTCCCCATGGCAACTGACTAAATCTGGTATAATGTCATTTCAGATTTGTACTTGTGGTTTAGGATATGTCTTTCAGATTTGATGTTGTTTTCTATATGACCCAGAGATTAAGTATCTGAGGGTGAATGTGAAATCAAATACAGGTAAAGTATTATTCAGAACTACTTTGAGAGATAAATTACCCATTACACAACTAGCACAGCATATTAGTGTGTTCAAAAACACCACAATTCCTCTTTGTACCATTTGCCAAAATCATGCCTCCCTCCAATCAAGATAACCTGCATAAAAATGAAAGTTAGCGGAAGGAAAGAAGGAAGAAAGAAAGAAAGAAAGAAAGAAAGAAAGAATTTATAAGTAATAATACTAACCATGTACTGCGGCTGCTCTCTCAGTTCATGTATAGGCACAGTTAGGAGTAGAATAGACACGATTCCAAACAGAAGGAGCGTTCCTGAGGCTACAAACTTAACACACAGTTTATCCATCAGTAAAGTTGGGGTCTGCCTGAGAAATCCGGATGGTGAAGGAACAAGGGCAACCCCTCTACCCACCCCCTGCTTCACAAAAGTGCAAACTTCTCTACAAGCCCCACTAATAAAAACAGTCAGTGACCGTGTGCTTCATTTACAATTCATATTTATTATTCATTATCAAAAGATTCTTTAAATGAACACATTTTTGTGGATTGGAGTGGAAGCACAACATGTCCTGCACTAATAATAAATCTAAAAATCTTTATTTTTTATCTTTTGTAGAATGAATGAGGGACTATCTTTTGTATAATCTGTTTGTGACTTCTAAAGGTGTGTTCACTGGTGCATCTGACTAGAATCCTCAGTCTGAGTCATTCTTGTGAAAGGATTCAGAAAGCATGCTCTGAATAGGACAATTCCTGCCAAGAGCAGAAGCACTTTGCATTAAGAAGCCTACTTTGTATTCACAATGCACTACTCAACGTGTGGTAAGAATTTCCAGTTTGGTGTAGAAGAGGGAGGATGAAGAAATGTGTGACATCATCTATATTTTGGTGAAATGCTCTGCACTTGAGCATTCTTGAGCAGTAATGTTATTTCATGACAACATGGAATGACTAAATTAAGTCTGACCAAACAACCTGATCCTAAATTGAGCAAGATGTCAAAGTATGGCAAAGGTTTTGTTTTTGCTTTAGTGTTTACAATACAATCAAATCATGTATCTGAGTGGTATTATGATTTGAGTTTGCATTAGCTTGTAAGAAGAGTTGAAATCATTTCTCATGAAACATTCAAGTTTAAAGATTCACAAGCAGTCAGCACAAAGTTTAAACAAGAAACATTTAATGAACAGTATCTAACTACATTTCAAGCGCCAGATAAAGATTAACCGTATACAATACAGTGACTTTGCACAATTTTCAAGACCATGTAATGACAAACCTTAGGATGCCATTTAAATAAATACAAAACTAAAAATTCAGGAACTAAGTAACCTGAATGTATGAATAATTTCCTTAATATACACAAAATGATCACAATGGAAACTGTTATTTCAGTTCCACAAACAAGCAAAACAGCAACATAATGCATAAATGCACCAAATACTAAAACAAAAACAAGAAAACATGTAACATCTCAGTCCTGCTTTTCCAGCTCTGGTGTAGTGTTTTGAAATATTGTGACAACAGACTCCTCCTCATGACACATGTGCCAGACCACAATGCAATAGTAATTGAGCAGTAGAAGCAGCAACATGACAACCAAGGCCAAAACGACCAGAAGGGCCACCACAAGTCTCTTTCTGGTGCAAAATGGGTGAGATGACCAGTGGTCACTGTGGGACGCTTCCTCCAGTGAGTGTTTAGGCGTGGACAGAAAGTGTTTAATCCAGGTCCCAGCAGGAGCAACAGGTAAAAATAAGCATGCTTCTCTGTCACCCATCATCACAGAAAGAAAAAGCCTCTTGCCCACAGAGCAACTGTCACTTCCACCTGCCAGTAAGTGTCTGAAAAAGAAACATACAGTGATATGGTTAAATTAAGCAGCCTATAGTGCAAGTAACAAAACACACACACACACACACACACACACACACACACACACACCTGCTGAAAGAGGGAGCAAAGCCATCTAGAATATCATAATAGTAACTCAGTATAGAGAATCAGTAAAGCAACTACCCAGAGCACCCTAGCAACTGCTCAGCAACGCACTAAAACATACCAAACCCCATTTAGCAACTATTTAGCAATGCCATTGCAACCCCCAAGCAACGTGAGTTTTCCACAAACCAGCGCCACTCGCATTTTCTTCAGAAAAAAAATCTAAGCCATAACAATTTACCACGGCATTTTGTTCACGCTTTAAGAATCTTTAAGTTGTTTGTTTAATTTGTTTTTCAGTTAAATGATTTTACGACAGTGGCGACAGCGGTGGCAGATTTATGACAGAAGTATCTGGCAGCATAATTTGGCGCACACTTTACTTGAGCGAGCAAAAACAAACTAAAAAAGTTAACCAGCTAACTAATTCCTTTATCTGGTTTCCCATCAATTATGTTTTATTCACATTTACTTTTATTGTTTACGCAAGATAATTAGCCTACAACGTTTTAGGGGAGGAAAAAGCCTTGTTTAGGATAGGAGAATCTCTCCATCTGCGTTCAGTCAGTGAGACCCCGTAAGAACAGGTAAGACACGACGCTCGCGCACTTTATTGATGAGAATTAAACCGTCGTGTTCTATATGGTGTGAAACAGTTTCAAATCATTTCGACAGACTGAACATGTTTTAATAATTGAGCTATCATTTAGTTGTACACAGCAAAGACTAAAGCAAACTCACCTGTTAGAGACGTCAGTGTTTTGCAGAGGAACAGTCTTCCCCTCGCTATAGATACCGCCTCTTAAGTAGACTGTCAAGCGTTTTCATCATACTTTCAAATTCATATTGCGAGATAAACAAGTCACTTTTTGACCACTACCCCCATAACGTAGTAGACATCTGACTAATTTATGCATCTCCACCTCTCCAGGACTGACAGTAGCTAATTTTAAACTTTCTGGGAAATGGATAATGAAATATGTCTTTGTTTACTGAAATACTAGGCCTATATCCAGGTATATATATATATATATATATATACATTTTTAATGTGGGTTTAATATTGTTCAATATGTTTAACTATGTTTAATATTTTACTCTTCTTTTAATGTTTATTGTTTCTTTTGTTATGTAAAGCACAGTGGTCAACTTCTGTTGTGTTTACTTGTGCTATATAAATAAATAAAGTAATTATATATATATATATATATATATATATATATATAGGCTATATATATTTATTTATACATATATATAACATTAATGGATATATATATATATATATATATATATATATATATATATATATATATATATATAACATTAATGGATATATATATATATAACATTAATGGATATATATATATATAACATTAATGGATATATATATATATATATATACATAAAACATTAATGTATATATATATATGTATATATATATATGTACAACATTAATGGATATGGATATTTCTTGACTTAATATAACATTACACACATTGTGCTCACAAAATTGAGAAGACAATTAGGCTAGTTGTGGTCTGGAACTGACATGGCACAAATTTATTGGCACAGAAATGTTATTTCTAAATATTTTTGTCAAAATGCAAACATTATGTGTTCGTTTGAAGAAATATCTAAAATGAACTGAAACATATATGTAGCATTTATTTAAGTAAGATATGCACAGGATATGTGTGTTTATATGTGTGATGTAATTTATCTTATTTTGATTGTGTGTCATTTACAGTGTGACAGTTTCTCATAAAAACACTTCCTTATCAACATTTTCAAATGACAATCTAGCAGTCCAGGCAACATGAGCTGAATTCAAATTTCACATGCCCTGAAATCAGGTATAATTGTTCCTCTAGTGAACAAACCACATTCATTGACTCAAGCAATGAGAAAAACATACGGTGCATATACACCTGTCAGTTTAAAAAGGCTAAACCCTAAAGTAGTAGAAGTCAACAGTTAGTAAACAGAGGATATCTGTGGTATGTAGAAGAATTTGACATAGTTAGAAACAAATCTGTCTAAATCTCTTGATATGAAAACTAGAAAATGAGTGTTTTGTTCAAATCAAACAGCTGACAGTTACATATAACATACTTCACATTCTCAAATGTGCATTTTCATATCAAGTACGAGTATTACAATCAACATTTGGCAAATTGCATAAATTCCATATGCATATAGATTCCGACAGATTCACATTAAAGTGCTAGGTAAGTGATCTCTCTTACAGGGGAGTTTCCACAGGTCATGTAAGTACACATTTACAGTAATCTGTCCTTATTTGTACAGCTTTTGTTTTGTTGGTGTTTCTCAACTCCAGAACTTGGGAACGGGCCAGTTTTACCATCTAACCAATAGGTGTATACGAAACTGCAGCACCAGCGTTGAAAATAAAGGGGCACACTTGGGGTTTTCTCATGTAAAAGATCTCCGGGGTTGTCTGTGGGGATGACACACAGAGATGATTTTGCATGAGATAACAAGTGCTAGTTGGATGAAAAAACTCGGCCCCTTGATGCACCCTTCAGACTGAAGTTGAGAACGACTGCGTAAGAACTTTAAAGAGGAAGAACTGTTGAGTTTGAAGGAGAGTTTGCATGTGCAATTGGTCACATCTTCAATCTAAAATTTTAATTATATCTCTTTTCTGTGATATGTGGAGGGGTATACAAAATATTTCTGTTGTCCGTAATCCTTGAGGGACAAATTTGCATGCATTTTACATGCAGAGGAATGATGGGATTAATATGAAAGACAATGATATTTGATTTGCTTGATTGGCTGACATTTTGCTTTATAGATTATAGACAAAGAATAAAAAACAATGAACAGAATGCAAGTAAAACAATAAAAAAAATGTAAAGAAGATAAATAGTCATATGTATATGATGAATATAATTAATCTTATACGTACTACAGATAGTTAATTCATTAAATAGCGGCCTTAGAATCGGCCTTGCGACATGAAAAGTTTTGCTCTTTGTTCTAAATTATACTGTACAATACTTAAACCACCAAATCAACATAGGAATAATCACTAATACTAATAAGAAATATTTCTACATAATCATAAAGAATTTATACAGAAGAAGTTCTGGTGGATGGAATGATGATGATAGTGTATACTAAGTTTAGCTTCAAGCGGAATGTGTTTATGTGTTTATATGGTCTGTGTGTTGGCAGCGTTCCAGTGCATTGCAGTGTCATGCCGTTCCTTTCAGTCCACCATCAAGTTCCGACAGGTCCCATTGGATCTCCATAAAGGTGAAGTGGCTCAGTAGTTCTCGTTCGTGATGGATCCATTGTGCAAAACCTAGAGGAGTGGTACTGCAACGCTCCTCTCTAGTTCCATTTTGTTTTTCTCTAAAGAATGAACATGTCTTTATGTTAAACTCTCCCTCTCTCTCTCTGCCTCACACCACCGTGCTGACAGACGGGTCGGACAAGTTGAGTTGGCCCGTAATGTCTGTGGGTGGGAATTGCTGTAGAAAGAGAGAGAAGGTAGAAAACACACAGGATAGAGAGCATTAGTGCGACTGTTACCTTTCATTTTCACCAAAATCTCAGAAAGATATTTCTTTCTTCACCCCTAAGGCAGCACGTAGCATGCAAATCAGAAACAAGGACTCAATTATTGAATGCTTCAGATGTCTTCATAATGCATTTTGCTCAAGTTTGCCTTTAGGCCAGGACTTGAAAACATTTTAAAGGCTATGTTTTGCAATTGAACGCAACACTTAAATATTCTATAACCATCCAAGGAGGTTTATACAAATTTTAAACAATGTGGGGGAAGTGTTCTTCTAGCTATCCTGCTGCCTTAGGAGGTTTTTATAATAATATTCAAAGAAGAGGAAGCAGGTTCTCTGCTGTGAGATGTTTTTCATGTCACCTAATAACCTTTGTGTTTATTTATATCTGGGTCAAAAGTCAAAATGTATTTGGTCACTTGCGATATACTTAGTTAAATATATATGAATGGCATTGCATTACATAATGTAATATAAACCAACTGACATCTGCAAAGCAGTGGTGTCAACCAATGACCTTTGCCAAGCTATTTTTACAATTGCTTTTAACCCAGTTGGCTCAATGTGTGGATTTATAGTATCAGTTCCCCTCACGTTCAAAGTGACGGCCTAGCAGAGTAAACAAACACAGTTGTAGTTTATCTGTACATAGTTGGTTCAATTGTTGACAACCAGGAATTGTCCAAATACTTTTTGTCTTCATTTCGAACAGTTACATTTGTTTTTATTTATAATTTATAACCTAAAAAAGCTAAATGTTTAGGAATAATTACCATGTGCCTTATTTTCTTGTCTAATGCAATGACATTTATACATATTTAAATTTGGCCTAAATGTCTAAATACTTTTTGAGCCACAGTATATTTATATCTATAATATATTTAATTCTCATTCAGTTGCAGTTCCTGTTTCCTCATCTCAAGCTTAGATGTGTTAGAAGGGCAACAAGCTGTTTTCTCACATGGGCATCTGCAGTGCCGGGTTGGCAAAACACTCAAAGACATGCAGGTGCCCAGTCAGAAGGCAATTTCCACAACAAAAAATTATTGTTTTTGCTTTCAATTTCCATTTTTGTAAGCTATAAAATGTCTCTCAGTGAGGCTTGCCATGTTGCAACTGCAAGGACATTTTGATTAAGCAAAGTGTTTTGATCTGACCGTATTATGTAATTCTTATTTATTTTTTATTCTGTTCCTTGCTGTGGCAAACTGTGAAACTGAGGCACAGAGAGCTTTTTTTGGCTAAGATGTAAGTGACACACTTTTTGCAGTCGGTTAATAAAGACTGACTAAATGTGATGTAAATATAATATGTACATACCTAAGGAATACATTTACAAAAGAAATGCATATATTGATGGAAAAGCAGCAGCGAAGACTTTCAGATTGCTATACATTTAAAAAAATAACAAATTGTTCTGCAAAAACCAAGGACACATGCAATGTTTGGATGTAAGTTTTTTAAATAAACAGTTATGCATAATAATTATGCATTTAAAATGTACCTTACTAATTATAGCATGTGTCCTCTTTTATAGCTTACTGTTTTTTATTGCTATGGCATTGCCAATAATTAAGCATATAAGCTCAAAATATGATGCAACAATTCTAAAAGCTAAAGCTTAAGGCAAAGGTTCTCATTCTCAAAATCATCATTGTCGTATTGCAGAATAGATGTATTCAGCAATACTTCTGATGACACCGGGAGGCTTTTTCATTTTTTTTTTCTTCCTTGGTGTTGCATAAAGAATGCCCTTAGCACGCCTTAGAGAGAATGAGAGAGTTCTTGTTATGTTCACTCAAAAGGCTTGCTGTCGGCACTTCCAAATCAAGCCCACAGTGCCCCCTGGTGAGAGACAGTGAATCAGCAAAATAGACAAAAAAAGTGTGTGTATCATCACTACCACAAATAAATGCAACTACTTCTACTAAGGCAACCAAAACACAGTCTCTAATTCTACGACAGATATATTGCATGCTTGCAGAGGAAGAGAGAGGCTGTGTAGCATGTACATCATGTGGGGGACGTCGACAGTTATATATCCATATACATCCACTTATATAGAAAGAGAGGCGACACTGATATCAAAAAATAAAAGGATGAATTAAACACTGTGGATGGTTACTCTGTTTTTCTCTTTTCACCTGGATTGCTGTGCCTTCTCTTCACCGTTCACCACCCCACCCCACTTTCCCCATTCTCTTAAACATTTAAAAGGGGAAAAAATGTAACATAATTCCAAAACAAAATGTGAGAAAAATTGCAATTTAGTGCTAAAGAAAAAAACTAACAGAAAATAGATTTTGTCTTGTATTTAGTATAAATACCTATTCATAGTATATGGATCCATTGTGTCTGGAAAGGTTTAACCATGGCAGCGCATTCATTTGATCTATTTATTATTTTAAGTTATTTAACAAATTGTAATATGAATTATTATGCACTAATTAAATTAGTTTTGTGGTTTGTATATAACTATATTCCAAATCTTCTAAAGCCACACAATTTTGTGTGAGGATCAGACTGAAATTTGAGCCATTATTCGCTGAAAGTTTTTCATAGCTCTCAAATTGAACTCACGCGTATTCAAACTGGGCTTTTATGTCATTGATATCAAATGATATTAGGTTAGCATGTCTTGTGACTTATTTATAAGACTTGGAATATAGCACATACATATTTTTTTATCCTTTTTAAAGCTGCTATTATTGAATGGAGAAAAGCATCTTAGACATTCCTCTAAACATCTCCTTTTGTGATCCATGGAAGAAAGAAAATCATACAGATTTGGTAAAATGTGAGGGTGAGTAAATGGTGACAGAATCTTCATTTTAAATTCTCATTCCTTGAAATAAACGTTGTTTGAACCTTAAACAAAACAGTTGTACAAAAGAAAATCATTGTTAATTGATGATTCCAAACTCTGAAAGGGAAGTTCCGCTGTAAAAAAAAAAAACGTTATTCCGCATGGCATCGGTTGCTCTGATCAAACACCACAACACCAAAGCATGCCGTCGGGGGAAACAAACATTGCAAGATTTGACTGTTCATGATATCAATCACGTCAGGCAGGTTTGCGGACGAGAAACACAAATACGCACAACATCCCACCAAAAAGAGGCACACACGTCCACCCGCACTAACACACGCTTCCACATCCAGAGGTTGCAAAAGGGAGAGAAGCAGCCCAGAAACATCAGGAATTGTGCAGCGCCCCCTCCTCTTGGAACAGCTCTTAGGTTAGAACTTTTTTCCTGATTCTGACATCATTGTGTTCTAAAAACCTTTCAGCTTAACTTTTAAGGATGGCTATGCTCTTAAATCCTAACTGACAGATGGGGTCTGAATGGTGACTCGATGACTGACTGACAGACACGTGGCCGTGGCCGAGATGCCAGGAATGGAGGAATAACCAGAGAGAAATGCGGCTCTCTTGGTTTCAGACATGACATGTCATTTAAGACAGAAGAAAGTAGATACAGAGAGAGGAGCGGAAGAATAGGACGAGAGAAAGACAGACGCAGAAAGAGGAAGAGAGACCGGTCGAGTAAAAAGAGATGCCATTCCTTAACCTCCTTACCGTGTCTTTGGAGGACCTACGTCTCTTGATGCTGGAGGCCAGGTTGGTACTGATGGACCTAAAAGAGGGTTTCGTTTTTGGCTCGCTGTCTGCTCTACCACTTTTCCTATCCTAAAATAAATATATGTAGAACAATTATTCATGTTCTCTGGCTGGTTTTCAACTGGCAAAACCACATCCCTTAATTCCCCGTTGATAAACTATTTTAAACCCAACAATCTATAAATATGAATGGAAGTCAGACTTGTTTGACATAAAGAGAATTGGTAGAATGCAACAGATTTGGTTGCAAAGAGTGGCAGGAATTTCAAATTCTCAATTAATCTTCCTTGGCATCTGTTTTGTGCTGTTTCATAAATAATTGCAGTTAACACGTTATAGTTTTAGGCACAGAAGAAGATTAGGACCTTTTTGACCCTTCCCTCCCACCGTCCAACAAAGGTGCCCCACACGGCTACTCTCTGGCCTCTACAAATGGTACTAAGGTAATGCACAAGACTGGGTGTGTTTGTGTAAGAAAAGGTCGAATTAAGGTATTCTTACATCCTGAGTCTCTACAGAGGAAGAGGGCTGCATTGGGGAGGAAAAAAGAAAAATAAATAAATATTTATCCACTTGCTTTAAAGATCACATGACTTTAAGATCCATAAGCAAAAGCAGAAGGCAGCAAAATGAGCTTGCTGAGGAAATAATGACATCAAAGCCAAGCAGTCTGTAATATCACAAAACAAAACAACACTCTTATAGGGAAGTACAGCAACCAATAAAATGCCAATAGAGCACAGGATATGAAATAATACTGATCAATACATGAATACTTATAAGAACCCTCTTTTAGCGTTATACTTTTTGTAGGGTATAACGTAAATTCACACCACACATAAGGGACGTACTGCATCAGGTTAGAGTTGGGATAAGCGCGGTGTGAATTTCATTTAGACTCATGCAGAGGGCAGTAGGAGCAAGGGTATGGATAAAGTAAGCAAAATGTGGACAAGCATACAGTTGACGTTGGCTGATGGAAGACTCTCAGGATCATCTTCACCTTTGTTTTGGCCCTTTAAAATGAAAATCATACAATCCCTGCTACCAATTGAAAATCTCCCACTTTGGGACTTACCACTATGTCTTTGCGGTCTAAGAACAACTTTGCGAAACGCACTGTTGTGTTTCCTGCATCAATTTTATGCTTTTCACAAAAAACAAACAAAGAAAGAAGATGCAAAAAGCCCCATTTGGCTGTTGTCAGAGCACTGTCTGTGCATTAGCATGCTGGACCAATGTAGACCATCGGCACAGTGAGACACATAACTGGCTGCAAGCCTCGACATAGTATCTCATGAGAGCACATTCACGCTTCATTTAGTTTAGCATCGTCCTTTTTTCAGTGTTTCCTTTTTGTTTTCTCATTTTCCTGAAGGCAGTGCACTTCTGAATGCGCTCTGCTCCAAGAGACAACCATTAACCATTGAATTGTGGGCAGCATGTTTTTGACATTTCTGTGCTTTTAAGATGACAACAGAACAGCCCAGTGGACAAAACTACAAATTGGGCAGGTTATTCAGAAGTGCAGTGCGTGTTACAAGACACTGTAGGTGCAGTACACAGAAGTGCAAATGGGGTATTTGGATTTAAACATTCATATTGAAGTACACACACAAAAGATTTATAACATTTACACACGCAAGCTCTCAAAGATCTCAATCTCCTTCAAAACGTTGTGTAAATTCCTATGCAGAAAGGAATAGCTAACAAAACCATTCTAATACACCTCTGTGAATGATCCATACAAACTAACTTTAGTGATTGCTTAACCCTTCACTTTTATCAGGCATAGATCATCTAGACTCCAAATGTAAAGTTTTTTTTTTGTCCTCAATAGTTCACTAGACCTTTCTGCATAAGAGCCTACATGCATGTACAGTACATACAGAGACGATATACGTGTGAGGCCGATGACAGACATTGATAGTAAATTGACCTGTTTACAAAGACAAGAGACTGTGATCTTACCTTTCACTGCCACTACTGTTTATTCTATTGCAGCAGTTCTGACCTTTTGTCACTCTGAATAAAGAAGCAGCTTGAGGCTCTCACAGCCTCAATGTATTTCTGCCCAGCCCTTGTCCCACTGGCCCACCCCTCACCAAATATCACAGTCTCACTGGGAAGACCTCCCAGGACTTCCCACTAGAAGACATTGGCATCAAAGGACACACAGGTGAGCAAGAGTTTTTGACTGGACTGTGTTAGACTATAGCATGGATTTGTGCTGGATAAGGCTTTTGAAATATTGGCTTCTATAATATGTTTTATGTCATAACTCTTGCACTGTTTTTAATGGTATAGGCTGGGACATCTTGCTAATGATGACAATTAGTGCTCTGTCCTGTTTTCTTAATAGCGGTCTTTTCTCTTTAGTATAGCTTAATGACGTACGCTAGTAGTATACTTAATCAACATTACATTTTTAATATTGTAAACATAAATTTTGTAGTCTACATTATCTTCAGGGATTTTTATTTCATCTAACCTTAATAGGCAACGTGGTTTAAAGCATTTAAGTGGTTCATGCCATGAAAGCAGCTTCATATTTTAATGAACTAAGCATATCAGCAATTTTTAATATACTAATTCGCGTAGCAAGGATGACGTGGCAACGAATCAGCTGGTTTTACATACTAAAGATGGAGTCCCAGCCGCACCAACAGCTTGACTCCCTGAACACTCCTTATTGTCCTGTTGGCACAGATAAGAAGAAGGAGGCTGATTGAACCAGAGCAGCCTAGACAATCTTAGACCAGCCATGAAAATGGGAAAGAGGGAAGTTTTTCTTTGTTGGCCCTTTTAGAAGCCTATGAACACGCAATGTAAGTAAGATCGTCCACCTTTGGTCACGACACCAAACAGTGCAATCATAGATCTGTTTAACAGTGCAACCAAGATTTGTTTTTTGCAAAGTTATGTATGAAATACTTGTGAACTAAAAGCCCTAGTACAAAAAGTAGTTCTTATGTAAAAGTCTGTTGGGAGGTCATTCCCTCATGTTCACCCTTCTTTTTTACCGCTTGTGTTGTAGGAGAGAGCTGCCTTACCTGTAGGTTCTTCCTCCAAACGTTGACGGCCGCAAAGGCTAGCTGCATCTGCTTCCTGCGAGCGTCTTTATGGCGCTTGTATGCAATTTCGATAAAGATGAGGAAGATCCCTGCTGCAATGCCCCCAGCAACTAGCATGAAGACACCTGTGAATGAGAGGGATGAAGGAGACTGTCAGTCGATTAATGGAGACACATTACTCTTCGAATCAACCCATAGAGGAGCTGGAGGGGATGGAGCCTCTGTGTGATGGAATCCTACATTTATTGCCCATATATTTAGGGCCTGCTGCTGAAAACCATTCAAAATGGATGGATGTTAAAGGTAATGAGTTTTTTGCAAATGTGAACACCAACATAGGTGAGCATAAAACAACAACTAAAAGTATTGGACAAAAAAAGGCCCCAATACATTACCTACTATACCTTTTTTGTCCAATCTCTTTTAGGTTTCTCTGTACCTTAAATGGACCATACCTGCCATATTCTCAAAGGTGAGTGTGGCTGGGGCATTGCTCCTTGAGTCACACTCCTGGTATCTCACCCAGGTTTTATCTAGGTCCTCCATGAAGCCATTCTCATGGGAACTGCAAGGGGTGGTGGAGAGCAGGAAGAGAAGTTCTAAAGTTAAAACGTTGCTTTTGGGAGAAAGTACCGATAAATCCCACAAAGTAATCACTACCACAAACATTTATATGTTCAAGCACACAGAATACAGAGCAGGGATGCCAGAGGGGAAATACACAGAGAGAGATGATTAAGTGTACAATGATGAGAGTTTATACAACATAAAACTATACAGAAGCATATAATATGCTGCTTCGGCTGGGACAGACCTGAGAATAGCCAGGGACACATTCTGTTTCCAGGGGCTGTCCTTGCGCATGCCTATGCCAAAGCCCGAACGGAAAAACAGCTCTCCCGTGGTCACCAGGTCGCACTTCTGCGAGGCTTCAAACTCCAGCACCGCAGAGTCCCAGATGAAAGCATGCAGCTTGCTGTGGGGGCAGGGGGAAGGGAGGAGGACGGGAAGGGTGGGGGGTTACAGTGCAACAGTACAGTGAGAAACAACACACTCATGGCAAACGCCCCCACCCACCCCTCTTGTGCGACTTGTGTTACCAGAAAACTAGACTGCAACCTCATAGGCAAATGAAATCCAATGCCAGACGAGTGGAGCTTTGTCCCCCATTGGATTCCCTCAATGACGTTTTTTGCTGAAAACCTGAAAAAGTTGTTCTTTAGCTTATTGTTAATATATGTTATGTGTGGCACATAGCCGGGCCTCTTGTGCGAAGGGATATGGGCCAGGGTCACAGGTTAGTGCAGCAAGTTCTGGCACTGATTTATATACCTGAGACCTACAGGCCCAGGACCCTCAAGACCGTGTGACTTGATTGACTGACCGTGAGGCCAGACCTGCTGGTGTCTACCCAGCAGGTACTCACTTGTCCCGAACAGCCTGGATGGCTTCAGCGGCGCTCTCATAGTTGTGCTTCTCCATGTGGCGGTACATTGTGCTCAGCTCAACTTGTCGCCGGAAGTAAATATCCACCGAACTCTGCTTCACTGTGGCATAGATGAACTTGTCTGATGGGTTCCTTAGCTGGAAAAAATGCAAACTCACTGTACACATCTTAGAAAGCTTTACTTTGGCACTTCAAGTGCTTAGAGAAACATACCCTTGGGTCATTGATGCCGGTGATGCGCTCCTCAGGCCGGTCCAACACTAGGAAGGCAGCCAGGTTGGCAGTATAAGATGCTACTATAATCATAGCAAAGCCAGCCCACACCATTCCCAAAATTCTTGCTGAAAAGCTTCGTGGGGCACCTGGACAACATGTAAGTAGTCAAACATATGTCAAATAAAAATGTAAAATAAAATTGATTTGTTTAATTGAACATGACCAGAAGCAAAGTTTGACTTTCACAACACCTTCTCCGATTCCAGAGTTCAACAAGACGCCCCAGGAAAACCACATAGCTGAAGATAAGGTGAGGGCATCCTCTTCTTCTTCTTCGCTGTTTACTTTAAACCTTCCAAATGGGCTGGAAAAACCAGGTGAAACAGTGAACATGATCAGAAAGAAAATAGGTAAAATAATCCATAAGTAGCCTTGAACCAAATTGTCCAGTATCCCAATGAGAACCAATTTCTGGTTTCTGGTTTCTGGTTCACTTAGCACATAGAGAGAATTATAAAAGCCGTGGAAGCAAAGTAAAGAGACAGAGAGAGGACAGGAAAAGACAGAAAGAGAGGGAAAAGAGAACAGGCTCACAGAGTGCAGCCACTCAACCTCCTGAACGTGTTCAGCACTCTCATGTACTGTTGAGACATCCTGAAACAAAGGTGCTACATGATCCCAATGAGTGAAACAAACTACCTAAAAAGACAGAACAAACAATACACACTCACACACACACACAAAGCACCCTATGAACACCCATGGAACAGCTAGCAACACTCTCGACCCAATGTCTTGTTGTACCTGAACCGGTCTAGTAGGTAAAGCATCACCGCCACCACATGTACCGATAGACCCACCAGTAGCCACAATGTGCTCTGAAATGGCTGCATGAACGAGTCCAGTGTACTACGAGGAATTTCCTGAAACACACATTGCATGGCCACTTAGATACATTTAGCACATTCCATTCACTCAATACCTGCTCTGGTAGGTACCAGCAGGACTAACAAGACTAGCAAGTGGTGACTAGCAATGCTGCTATTTTCAACAGTGTTATACTGACAATCTGTAATGAAAACATAGATAGAGTGTGGTAGTTTGAGTAGTTTAATCGTACCTTTTTCACAAGGATAGTCAGTCCCTGGTATTTGAAAGGCTTGGAGAATTCTATGTACTGGGCTCGTTCGTTGTTGATTGTCAAGGGAGCAACAATCATATCAGCAAGGCCACCCAGGAGCTCACCCATCATGCCGTTCCATTCCTTCTTGTTACTGTTATTTACCTATGCCACCGAATGATATATAGAAAGCAAAATTATTCATTGTGTGAATTTTTCATATGATAATCAGGTTGCTTATTCTTGACAAAATAGGAAAGTATACTTACTCTTTCCTGTGTTCCAAATTTTCCATCTGCCACCAGGTGTACTTCATAGGTGAAGTTCATTGTCATTGCCAATTTAATTAGAAGGTCAACGCAAAATCCGTAGCAACATTGGGGAACAATTGGGCGTCCTGTAACCAAACCAGAAAAAGTGAAATTTCATTCCATCTGACAGTTACATGAGGGAAATCTATATTTTGAAAGCCCACTCACTCACTCCCACCACTCCACTCACCCCAATGCACTCATTTATTCAGAGATTGTCTTTCTCTTTTAGATAGCAGTGCTCTCAACTGTTAGACAGCATTGAGGTCTGATCAATTCTATTTCCAAACACAGCTTTCGCTCTGCTACTCAGCCAGTCATAGATTGTTTTGCAATTACAACCGAATAAAACATTAACAAGCTTTGCAAATTATTATTTTTTAAATTCATCTATGGTACTGGCTGAATTAAAGTGAAGTAGCCGCAACTCTTGTGGTCAGAATTACTCAATAGCCAGATGGGAGCATCAGCATCTAAAAGAAGTACAATCCTTCCATACTGACTTTCACACTTTACCTGTAGCTTATCTAGGCTGCAACACAAGGCATACCCACAGCTTTCACTATACGCAAAGCAGAATGCTACGATGGAAGCCCAAGCGACACACAAACATAGTTTGCAAACATCCAGCACATGCACACACATTTTGCATCAAGCTGAAATAGTCACTCACACACACACACACACACTCACACACACACACACTCACACACACACACTCACACACACACACACACACACACACACACACACACACACACACACACACACACACACACACACACACACACACACACACACACACACACACAAAAAATCGGCTTTAAAACAGACTTCCACACAAACTCACATGCCCAGTCAAGTCACACTTGCTACATTCATACATATATAAATACCTGCTGCATATATATGTATGTATGTACAGTATGTATCTCCAGACGGCGGATGTAGAAAAGCACAGTGACAATATAAACGTCCCTGATGGGTTACCTGGGATGGTCTCATTTGGTCCAGTGCAGATCACCTTTTTAATTAAGACTCCATTAGGTGTGTACTCTTCCTTGCAGGTCCCTTCCAGCGTAGTTGGCTTCACATACACAAAGGGTTCCTGATGAATGGTCACTATCTGCAAAAGATAGATGCGATTTTGTTCAGTTTTCCTATATGAAACATATATCAAGCATTCAGGTAATTTTCTGATTCATGGTCCTAATTTCTTTAGGATGAAAAAAAGTGAACTCCGTACCTTTAATCGAGTAGACATCTGGAATCCTCTCGGTCTCTCTGTTTCACCTCCAGGCCAAATGATCTTCCTCTGCTTATTCATCACCACCTAATGAAGATAGTTATAGTTGATAATTATCAGGTTTATAGTTATATTCATAATCTTTGTTCAATCCTCATATTTGCCTATATAGATTCCAAAAGTGCCCTTACAGAGTTGGCTTTGAATTCAATTCAGGAAATACTTAGTGCTGGCTTGAAACTCTGTATTTTTAAAAATTAATTTTTTTATTTTTGTATGTCTCACAGGAACTAATGCATGATTCAGGACCCATGTCATGAAATTATAAATTAAACACTGTGAAAGAAGATTTGTACTTGTGTTCCATTGTAAATGCCGACTTGAATCAGTCTGCTCTTCTGGTAGTTGAGAATGCTGTAATGAGCGTATTTTCTGTCTCCGTCGTCATTGAATTCAACGCGTCCTGTTAGGCCCTCTGGGTACTTAGAAGACATCAATACCCTGTGGAGTGCAGCCAGAATTGACATGTGAGTAACTTTTTGTATATGGATGTGATGCATGAAAAATTGCATAGATGAAATATCATGTGATGTGACAGCGCATTAGATCGCATTGAACATCTGCCTGTGGTTGTCAAAACCCATCAAAGAATGAGGCGGACGCCCCCTCAAGCCGGACATAGAGGAAAATAAAAACAAATCGTAGAAAATCGAATAAACAGGTCAGCTGCATGCATGATCTTTAGTAGAACTGACCTTTTAAAGAGTGGCCCGGTTTTCCAGATGTTGGTATTGCCCACGCAGCCCCTTGGAGGTTCTGTGATGTTCTCTTTCTCAAAGAGCTCTTGGATTGACTGGGCTACGACGGCAACGGCATCGCTGATGTGTGCCGACTCATTCTTGCCGTTGATGAGCTGGAGGCCAATCAGCCCTATGTGTTGACATCAAAAATGAAGCTGTGAGCGGTTCACCCTTGACATTTATGAACCCTTTCCAATGCAAAAAACCCATAGGGTCGCCCTTTGAGCCAGCATGGGTAAATGACTCTCAAATCAGATGTCAAATCATGTTTTGTCAAAAAAAATTCCACTGGTAGATTAGAGTCAGCATGTAAAATGAATAGTTTTGTCCTTCACAGGTATGTTACTTGAGACATTTTGCCCAAAATGCAAGCTTTGACCCTTGAGGTTGGATTTACTGAACTAAGCCCACTAGCGCCACCTACTCCCAAACGGTGGTAAGTCCTGTCCAATTAGTGAGACACTAACACACAGTGATTTATGAAATATATCAAAATTAAGGTATACTTCATATATAAATCCAACTTCAGCTGAGTTTTTGTTGTTGGAGCAGGGTTTGAAAGATCCAGTTCTGTAAGAGATCTCCAAAAGTTTACTGTGAAGACTCAACAAGTGTTTAGGTGTGGACAAAGACAAGAAAAACACTGCCAGGGTAAAAGGTGAGCAAGTGTATTGGGAGAAACAACGACAGTAGTGTGAACTGGTGCTCTTCGTGTGGTGGTCAAAAATTACAGATATTTTTTTATTTAAATAAATGAATGTACTATACTTAAGTTTGAAAAAAAATGTATATAAAATATTATACATTTTATTGTAATACATTTTATTTATGCTGTAGTTATTATCCATTTGTTCACTTTTTATTCCGACTTAAACTGTCATAAATCTTGGATGTTTTGGAGAACAGACTTAAGTTTGGTCTTTTTAAAGACGACACATGGCAGATTATTGTTGAAGTGAAAAGAGTTTTAAAAAGTGAACTTAAAAAAGTTATAGAATTTTACATTTATTGTTATGAAAAATGCACAAAAATACTATTTTAAATTTTTCTATGAAATATACATATATTTTCTCAATCACATTTACTCTAAAACTGTAAGAATCAAAACCATCAACCCAAGCCAATCATGTATGGCTTGGGTTGATATCTCAAAAAAATTGGTTTGGGCGCAATACCACTAGGTTCCACTAGATGAAATTCGTTTTCCATACATTTTGGGTATTTTTGACCGCAAGGAGTAAATGTGTGACTATTTATTTCAGGACAATTTAACCTTTTCGAATCACATCTATGATTTTTTGGTGTTCACTAGCAAATGCCGAAACCTTTACCAAGTTTCGTACCATTCCAATAAAGTTAAAATGTCAGAAGAGCACCAGAGGGTTAAAAAAACATTTCTTGTGCAGTGCCTGGGACATAAAAGGCCATTTATAGCTTACCAATACCAGAAACACATCAAAGGGAGGGTTGGAAAAACACCCTTTATAAATTCACGAAAGCCAGACTATTAATATAATAAACATGATAAAACCACACATTTTAATTTTCAGCAAAAACAAACAAACAAAAAAAATACTTAATGACAATAACATCCTTTTGGTAACTTCCTAAATAAACCTCTAGAGGTCAACATGAGTACATGGAGTACAATTGTAATTAATCTTGCCAGTGAACCAGAGAACGCAACCGTTATGGTGTAAACTAGTGACTCGTTTAAAACCTTTAAACACATAAAGTGCTTAAATGTTTAAACGGTTAATTTATATACAAACACACGTACACAAACTAACATTCACAACTCGCTTCATCAATAAAACCTCAAAGTTAAAAGAACAAAATGGCTTCTTTTCCTCTGCTTCTGTCTCAGTGATACTGAGGTGTGTGTACAGTACGTACCATCAGGGGCCTCGCTCAAAGCTTTACCGGACATCTCACGCTCCCCGACCAGCCATACATAGCCTGAGCCTATCATGTTCAGGATGCGCGCTGTTTTGTACACGGCGGCTGCATCTTCCTCACTAAAGGCAGATAGACAGGTTTACAACCGCTGACAGAAATATGAGAAGCTCACTGAAGTATGAAATTGCTTTGTAAACCCATTGTTTTGACTTTCCAGTATTATTTATTTCAAAGTTTTCGAAGGCCTACCCTGCTGAAAAGACCAGCTGGGTAGAACTGTTTTAGTGCTGGTCTTGCTGGTGGGCCAGCATAGCAAACCTGTGCCCCTGCAAAACCTGTCGCCGACATGGATTTTCTGATAAAGTCTTAGTTAAGCTTAGGTTCATAACAAGTCAAGCTCAAAAGCATTTGTGGCATGTTGATTTGAAAAAATCAAGGATAGATTGAGACACAGACAATGGAAGTAAATGGGCCAATTTGTTAGTAGGCTACTCCTCCTAATTTTATAAAAGCACTTACTTGTACATGAACTCATTAAATATTGTGTAGGCATATTATTTGAGCCATAAGCCATTTTTTATGGCCATTTAAGGGTTTTAGGCAATATATTCTCATGGCAAAAAAAGCAGTGTTATTTTAGTATTATTTACTGTATATACAGGTTAAACTCGAAATTTTTTAATTTGGATATGCAAAAGTTCATTTCTTTCAGTAATTCAACTTAAAAGGTGAAACTAATATATTATATAGACTCATTACATGCAAAGTGAGATATTTCAAGCCTTTATTTGTTAGAATTTTTTATTATGGCTTACAGCTTATGAAAAACCTTTTCACAATATTCTAATTTTGAATTTGGGGTTTTCAGCTGTAAGCCATAATCATAAAAACTATAACAAATAAAGGCTTGAAATATCTCCCTTTGCGTGTAATGAGTCTATATAATATATTAGTTTCACCTTTTAAGTTGAATTACTGAAAGAAATTAACTTTTGCACCCTATTCAAATTTTTGCACCTGTACATTATAGTTTTTATTAATACTTTGAATTAGCTTTTATTTTTGGTTTCAGTTTTCATATTCATTTTTATTTCATTTCATTTTAATTCAGCTTTTTATTTATTTCCAGTTAGTATAATTTCAGTGTTTCAACTTAAGCCTATTTCAGTTAGTTGCCATTTCTAATTTTCATTTAGTTTTTCATCTCATATTTATATTTATATTTTCTTTCAGCATTATTTCAATGAACAAAACTGTTTTTAATAGTTTTAGTTCATTATAAACACCCTACAATGAAGTTGTAAAATTGAATAACTTGACACAGAAAGGGTAGAGGTTGAGAAACCATTGGAACGTCCTTTTGTGGTAATAAAGCCACAAATTCTGTACATTTAACTTGTCTTGTATCGAACCTAGAACGTTCCCTCTAGAAACACAAGCAACCAAAACATATGCTGGTCTATTCAGCAGGGTGAAAAGAATAATAAATATGTGGATGACTCATTCTGATTCATTACTCTTTTGCAGGTATATACAGTGAAGAGCGAGCTGCAGAGATTGTGGCGGGCTGCTGAGATAACATCATGCGGTAAACCTCTTACCTGGCTGAGAGAATGATCACTCGAGCCTCCAGCTCTTTGGCCTCCAGGAGCAGAGCAGTTAAGTTAGTCTCTTGGTTGAACTGAAGCACTTTCTCGGCCTGAGATTGGGGTACACAATCAGTCAAAGAGGCTATTTACTTCCATAACTGAACCATGCTGCCTCATTTAGCACTTTTGGTTGGTTTGGTTGTTTTTGTTTTTGTTTTTTTGGGGGGAGGGGGACTGAAAAGGGGGGAAATTATAGAGTTCCAGGAAAACTGCTTCAAAATGAAAAATAAAAGAATAAAAAAGCTTGAAAAACAAAAAAAATTCTGCATTGTCGCATGCAAACTGAGGGTTATCAAGGCTTCAGAGAAAGGACGTGCATGTTAGAGGTTTCGGGGAGTGAGACCGATGCAACCGGAAACTAAAACCAGGTGGAAAGGGGGAGTGACAGGTGAGAGGACGTCATTTCCCCAAAGAAAAAGAGTTGAGAAAAAAAGAGCAACGAGGGGATGCTGCAATAGGAAGTAGAATCTGAGAGAGTGTTGTGTCCCAAACTATCGGATCTCCACAAAGGAATGGGATTGCTTTTTTTTTTTTTTTTTCTGAGACATGCATCATCCTTTTTTTTTTTTTAAAGGAAAAAATGGCAATGAAAGAAGCGGAGCGTTTTAATTTTTTTTAAACGGAAATAATAATCGTTCAAAAGAAATCCATTCTTCATTTAAATCATAAAAAAGGGAAAAGTAACTTCTCAACGTAACAAGAAACACGTGCTACCAAGAGAAGGGCATTTCTGGGTTGGCCGGTGATTGGTTGGGCTGTTTCTAGTAGCTACGTTTAGAGATTTTGGAGGGCGGCGTGCATTGACCATGCAAATATACCTTAGGTCCTCTCTTGTTGTCATAGGACAGTTGGTCTTGGTTTTCATAGTTCCTTTTTTTATTCTGATGAGTAATGTGCACAGAGAAAATATGCAGACACAGAAGAATATTATAAACAGTTGAAAATGGTGGGCAGTAAAGCAACCAACAAATTTTCACTTTTCTGCTCCAAATTTGAATCCCTAACACTGGGACTTGCAAAAAACATCATAGACCGCGTGACAAGACCGTAGACCTAAACCAAGAGATGGCAAAACGCAACAACATTACAAACTTAAGAAACCAAGTGGTCTGTTTCCATCAATCCAGATCGACTGCTTGCAGCAGCGCGTGAATGCCTCCCGAATTATTCATGTGACGTTACTTCAAATTCAATTAAGATGACAGACTACTGTGACGGGGCTGCCAAGTTAACGAACGGCTCAATAATAATGCGGATATTTCTGAGTGCTGTATGATTGCAGAAGCTCACTAAGAGGACCTTTTTCTCCTGCACCATCTTGAGTTCTGCTGTGTTTTTTGAGGGCAGTGGTCTCGGGGGGGAAACCCTGGCTCAAACGGTGCCATTTTGCAGTGATATAAATAAACCTCCCCCTGCATAAACACACAACTCTGCCCGAATGCCGCGATAGGCCCGACGTGCTCTCATGCGATTCGCCGTTCGAGCTTCTGAAATTATGCATGACCTATATGTGTGTCGTGGCATTTGCTCATTATGGCACCTCAAAGGAAATTAGAAAGGTGAATACACAGTGGCCTTTCCTGAGCACCTCTTTAACCAAACTCATGCTGCAGCCATGAACCCCGCTGTGCATCCGCTGGAAATAGCTCTTAATAACTGACACTTGTGTAAACTGATAGTAGGAGGAATATGAAAATGATCCTTGGCGCATAGTGCATAAAAATAGAGTCCGAACTGCATTTGAATATAACAGCAAGCAAAAATAATCTGAAATTTCAGAGTTGTCATGTACGTACATGCAGCAATTGTTTGATATTTCCTGTCATATTATGTATATATCAGACATTCAGATATGTCCGTCTTGCTTTGATCTCTCTATAACTATTAAAAGTGATTATGGTGTGAATATTTTCTTAAAGTCTATGCGAATTGGTGTTGCTTAACCGCTAGCTATTTGGTTATTATCCAGTAACTCAAGCGGCGTAAGTGACATTTCAGAGCAAGTTATTGCATTCTCAATAAAGATTATGATAACAAACTAAATGACCAAAACTACCATGGTATCTGGAGCTACAATTTTGTACATAAATTAGAAAAGAGGTCAGAAGTACGATTAAAAATACACTGTTAGAAAAATTCTACCTTTAGCTTAGTTCCTTGTATCAGTGATACATCATTGTGCTTAATCTATCCCTAAAGGGTGCATATTAATATCAGGTACAAAGGTGTGTCTTTTAATGTATTCTCCCAGGGACAAAGTGTTGTACCACAATTTTTTTTCCCTGAAAGTTTAGAGAGAATGATGTTCTGAATTCTAAAATGGAGTTGCACCTCTAATAAAAAAGAGAGCCTGATTAAAAAAAACACACACATTATACAAGCACCACAAAATGGCTTCCAGGTTAAAGAAACTCTATTCTATAAGTCGGTTCGGAAGGCAATTTAAAACTTCAGTAACAGAGCATAAAAGGCCATATAAAGACTTTTTTTTTTTTTAAAGCATAAAATAAATTTGACATATCTGGAATAATGTTTTCCTGAGAACACTTGGTGGGCTTTTTAATGGTCTTATAAAAATGTAAATTCATTCCAGTGTGTACGGCTTCTCTCGACTGCAGCACACATGAAAAGGACCCACTAAAATGTGACGTGAATTACTGTGATTTTAACTTCAGAAAGCCTTAATCAAACATAATTTAGCATTGCAGTAAATCAAAAAGCAGAAGCTTTTCATGCATGATAAATAGCAATGAGTCATTCCTACTAATGGCTCAACTACAAAATGTGATAAAAACCCTAGGCAAGACAAGGCAAATTGATTTATTTGGCACATCTGTGCTTTAAATTAGCATAAAGAAGAGAAATAAAGACAAATACAAATCAAGTTTAATAATTAACGAACATGAATAAGAAAAGAGTATATTTTAAAAAGTATATTTTAATGCATCTTCCTAATATATATATATATATATATATATATATATATATATATATATATATAATTTATTTTTATTAATATATATATAATATTTGAATAGGTTTCAGGTTGTAGTAAATGGCATTACATTAAAGGTATTTGTTTAAAAGCTGTGGCAGAAACCCCCCGTTTACTGTACATAAGGTCCCAATTGCTTTAAAATGAATAATTATATTTATATTAAATATTTAGCCCATACACATATATTTTACTGCTGATGCATTCTGCCCATATTTAATGTATTTTCTCTAATAGGACACAGAGTAAGCTGGTGACCCCTTGGAAAAAAAAATATGCATGATGCCTCTGATAATAATAATAATAATAATAATAAGAAGAAAAGATAGAAGAAATTCCAATAAAGCAGCTATGTGGTATTTCAACAGTCTTCCAGCACCAGAAACGTCTCTGTGGGAAAGCTCAATTCGCACCATACCTAAATAGTTTCACTGTTAATAATCTCTCGCAGCAATGAGGGCAACAATAATTACCTCAGCGCCGAGCAGGGGGGATGTGGGATGGTGATTTAGCTTTCATCCCCAAGGAAACTGAGCAGAACCTCAAAATTCCCACAATGCACCACTGCATGAAGCAATCAAAGCTTGAACCACCTCATGAGACACTGATGATAAGACTTATATCTGTGGCTCAAGGCTTTGTGTATAAACAAATGGCATAAATATGTAAAGAGTCACTGATGCTTTGCAACGCCCCAGGTTATGGTTTTCATTTTGCTCCTGTTGTGGATAGACACAGGAGTTTTTGACTATGGTCGAAAGCAATATGAAATGAGCAAATAACAAGTCAAATCAGACCACATTAGACATGGCTGACGCTTTTGGTTTTAGAATGTTAGCCAACATTTACAACATGGCATGAGAGATGTGATCACATGACAAAAAAGTAAAACAGTTACGTACATAGAAGACCTTTGCGATTGATACACACACGTCTGCATACAAGCACGCACTGGGAATCCTGGAACTGGGACTGGATCTTACCTTGGTCTCTCTCTCCTCCAGAAGAGTTTCTAGTCTTTTCTGCGCCGCTCGGCCTTCATGGTCGTCACTGACGATTAGAATGATGTGATTCCAGCGGAACTCCCGCATCATGTCAAACCACACATGTGCCTGGTGGGAATACGGGGGTACTGTACGCAGGAACGAGAGATGGATGCTCTGGAAGAAGGATAAAGACATAAGAAGAAAGTTTAAAAATTACATTGTTTTTATTTTAGTAGAATAAGGTTTTTAGAAGAAAAATGTTTGCTGAACTACAGGCCTTTTTTTTAATTATGGCTTCTGAAAGAAGGGTAGAGAGAAAAAGAAAAAAGCTGGTAGACGATGTTTAAGAAATACAGTCTTTTTATTTTAGTGAAATAAAAGGATGCTTCAGGATTTATTTTACTTTTATATATATATATATATTAAAAAACGTCATTTTTAAATGTTGTTTTCTATTTATGAATATTCATCAATAAAATAATACATTTTAAAAACTATGATAATATATTTCAAGATTATTGTGTGAAAACAAACAAAAATTAAATATAGGTTATAAAAGTCACTCGTTTTATTACTATATAACTCACTTCAATAACTCGCTCATGAAGTCGCATACTCTCTAGAGTAGGTGCTTATTTTGAAAAATGAATTACTTTGCGACTGCCAAAAATTATATTTTCTATAGGCCTATAGTATGATGAATGTGTGTATGTAATCCTGACGTAATACATTATCCATGTTGTCATTGTCATGTGACCTCCCAGCGTCAGTTGCGTCGCTTCACTACCATTCATAAATCCTCTCCCTAATGAATAGGCTAGTATATAAGTATATAATTTACTTACCAAAAATAAAATTTGTAAAGTAAAGTGTCCATCGTATGCACACTTCAGAATCTCGCCGGAAGAAGTCGGTCATCCGGATACTTTTTGCAAGACGAGGTCGAGGGACGTGAGGACGGCGCGAGACCGGTGGCGTGATTAATAATAAGTGACACCTGCGACAACCGCTCATTCTAATCACGCCACCGGTCTCGCGCCGTCCTCACGTCCCTCGACCTCGTCCTGCTAGCCACAATACTGTTTTTAGCCGACAGTATAGTAGGGAATTTTGGATGCAGCCAGTGTTATTGTTCTTAAATTAATCAATGTTTTGAAATGAATCTGTTCTGAATCTGAAACTAAGTCATAACGAAAGTCACTTTTCCTGCAGAAAGAGTCACTGAAACCCCCATCACTGATCCACAGAATGGCATGTAAATATCACTTGTGAACAGAATATTCCATTTCAAATCAAGCTGCAATTTTGTCATTTTTAACAGACAAATTAAACTCGTGATAGTTTAAAAAGTGCTTTTCTAAAAACCTAGGTCAAAGTGCCCATAGTTGAATAAACACCCAAAATGATTCATACTGATTTGATTTCTCTCTCAACGCAGCCCACCTTGTCAGAGTAAATGGACATCCTGGTGGTGAGCCCTACAACAGGTATGCGGTAGAACCCCGCGGTGTAGGAGACCGGCGTGGGCGTCAGATGGTCATTAGACTGTGGTGGATGGCTCACCAGGATGGCGTACACCTGCAAACAGGATCACAGAACTGGTTTCAATACAGTGAAGACTGGATCACACAGCGGAGTGATAGGTATGACTCATGGATCTGGGCTCATTCTCTGACTAAATCCATAAATCACTTCACAGTCAGACAGATTGACAATTTGATTGATTGAAGGATCTTTGGTTGGAGCAAGAAAGACAAAGAGGAATTTGCCTATAAAAGGGAGGCTTTGTTCCAATTGTACTAAAGTTATGCACTTCATTCGATTAGTTTTCATCGGCATATACAATGCAATACTGTATTGTCCCCTTAGGGAAATTTGTCTTGGGGTTAGTGTACAGTATGCTGCATTTCCAAATATTTCACCTAAAAAATCCATAAAGTGGAGCAGAATATGTAGATGGGCGTCATGTTGCACAGCTAAAAAAAGCCACTGTTATTGCACAAATAACGGCTGCATAAACCATAAGACCAGCAATGAATGGATGGATAGATAGATAGATAGATAGATAGATAGATAGATAGATAGATAGATAGATAGATAGATAGATAGATAGATAGATAGATAGATAGATAGATAGATAGATAGATGGATAGATGGATAGATAGATGGATGATTCAGTCGTTGTTTTTGTTTTTCAATAAATATGCTGTATTGAGAAGGAAAACCAACGAGAATAAAAGGTTTGGCAACATTATGTATTTCCAGAGAGACCCTCCGGCACTGGCTCCATCTGTCATAGAATGTCTCTTCTTCAGAGTGGGCAGAGACATCAGTGAGCCAAAGGCGATACAGACTGAGCGATACAGCAGTTTCGCATGGAAGAATCTCACACAACCAAATTAATTCAGCAATTATCCTGACATTCCGCTAACAAGCTACACAACCTTACGGCCCCAGATTTGTTGAAGGTATGTACATAATTGAGTGCTGAACACCCATTGGGTTGACCGGGGGAGGTTGGTGTGAATATTAGCGAGAGAATGAGCAAGGCAGAGCAGAACAGGACGGGGAGGGAGGGAGTGATTCATGTTCAGCCCCGTTTTTTTTTTTTTTTTTTGTTCAGTGCAGTATCCAGCCCTGAGATAGACGATAGACTCCTACCTCAGCACATTTGTAATGACATCACCGGCCCAGAGAGCACTTAAAGCAGAACCGGTTAATGTGATTTTTGCGTGCAGGCTTTTAATGAAGCAACGCATCAGGATGAATTACTCCCACGAGTGTGACAGTAGTTATTCAGTAGTGAAAAAAGTCTCTCATTTACACTTCATGTAGGACATTGCTACTGCAGTACTTGAAGGTTTCTCCATTTACACTTCTTAGGCTATAGAATATTATAAAAAAAACTCCAAACTGAATAATCCATCCATCCATATGTATCCATCCATCCTAACCCTAACCTTAACCCTAACCCTGGCCTAACCCTAATCTTTGTATATATCTCAAAAATATTAGAATCTTAGTTTATTCATATTTAACTTTAGTACTCTAAAAAAAATGCTGGGTTGTTTTAACCCAAATCTGTGTCAAATATGGACTAACCCAACCGTTGGGTTAACATTGGGTTTGTCCATATTTGACCCAAATTTGGGTTTAAACAACCCAGCATTTTTTAGAGTGACAGTGTATTTATAGTGAACATTAGCTGTATATCTGAGGCATCCTCCTCAAAGACATCTTTGCAGATACTGATACTATGTTGACCCCTCCACCCCCATCTTTATTTTCATCAAGCACAGTAATACTCTGTGAAAATAGAAACTGCTGGCATTGAAAATCATTGATTTTTCATGCGTCACCTAGTTTATTTTGCAGCTGCTGCCCTAGGGCGATGAGTGTGGAGGGAGATAAGTGTGGTCATCTCACTCATTTCTGACATCAAAGCTCTGTGGGGTCAGCTACAGTACGTTAACCTTTCCTCCCACTGTGGGTCTATTGACCCGTGTGTGTATCATCAACTGGCAGGCTGTCCTGTTTAGACGTCTAAACGAGTTATGCGGCTTCAATCTACTGCCACAATCCAAAACAAGTTTCAACTGCCCAGGCAATTCTCCACAGGTCAATGCCTACACTGTGAAAATGTTTTGTTTACTAACCTAAATTTTTTTGGTAACATCTGAATTTACAGGTTTTATTCAAGTCAAAAAATATTATTGAATATGACTTTATCAACGGTCCTACATTAGGTTACACTTTAAGACATTTTAGTTATTTTAAGGGTCAAAATATGTAGAAATGGATCTATGGATGATATCAACTGATATTTTCAGCAATTTTTTCTAAAATGACAAAACACCCCTCAATATATGTTGTAGAAAATGTTTGTCTAAAAATATATAAAAAGTTTTTTTCCATCTAACCCAAAAATGCGCTTCATGTGGTAACATTTCAATTAATTTAATTTAAATAAAAGTCAAAATATGATTTAATATATCAACTGCTTTATATAATTATATATGTTATGTAATTATATAAGTTATATTATATAATGATCAATCATTTTTAGCGGTCAGATGCTATAATTTTTTTATTGCTCGTTTTACAGTGCAGTAATTGCTTAGAAATTATTAATTGGCATCAGTATGTTTGAAGCTCTTTCTAATGCACATATTTGCATATTTAATGCTACACTTTTCAATAACTAAAAAATGCTACTTGTAATGGATAATATCACCTATTTTCAAAACACTGTCTTATGAAAGCTAAATAAATTAATTCACTCTGAAGGGTGCATATTGCATGTACATGTTTACCCCTCAGGCAACATTTACAGTCATGTCATTTGAGACTAAAACTTGCCACATGGATGTTCCACAGTGCAACGATGTTGCTAAAAATCCCACCTGACTGGAAATAAGATCCTCACACACAGACAGCGCCATCTGAATCGCATTGGCTTTGTGAGTGACAGAGATTGCGGTCAACTTGAATTTTTCCCTTCCGTACACCTGGTTCGCCTGGGTGACCGCATCCTTGAACACCTGCTCGTATCTCTTCTGGCTCAGAACGGCCCCGATGTTCACAATCTTGGGCTCGCAGCCGCCCCGCACGCAGGAGCAGGAGAACAACGCAGCCAGCAGCAGCAGACGCATCGTGTGGAGGGCCAGAAGAGCGCACGGAGAGCCCCAGTATCCTCCCCTATTATCGCTGCCGGAGGCTCGTGTGGGGGCTATTCGGTTGAGGAGATTGGAAGCAATGTCCAGTGTGGCAATTTTTAGAATCCCAGTTGCGAAATGCACACACACTGCGGCGATGTGTTCATGGTGCCCAGTTCATTTAGGCGATGGCATCTGAGAGACCGGCATTCACTGCAGCCTTTTTCTAAATTCCCCCTTGAAGTCGGGCTGCAGACAGGCAGAGCAAGAAAGTCACATACTGCACGAAGCCTGGCAGCCGAATTCAGTGATGCGTCTCGTATCGTCCTTCTCTTCTCTTTGCGCGTCGGCTGCTGTTGTTCTGCAGCGGAGCTGTCCTTGGTGCTGACAGCTGTGCGCGCACTTTTACGCGCGCCCCCGCACCTCGCGTTGGCGTTGTGCTCGAATTAAAACGCTTCGATGTCACAAACAGCCCATGCGTGAAATTAAAAAAGAGGGAGAATTGTTTTTTCCATTTGGAGTAAATAGGAATTGTGTGTTTTCATAACAGCATAAACGGGTATAAAAAACATGTGGTTTTTGACAGTCTCGCGTCGACCATTTATCAATATAGTCCGGTGTTTCTAACCCACCGATAGCTTTCTGACCATTTACTTTTCAATTTAATGGATCTAATAAGAGTTACTGCTGTATCTTACAAATAGTTGTCAACTGTTGATTTACAGTGAACGCTTTTCATTATGTTTTTTGCCCCCTCTGATAGATCAAATGATGCATGTAAAACATCTAATTGATATAGAGATCATATTTGGTACATATAATAAAGGGTCTATTATAATTGTAAATTGCTTTCATATAAATAATGGTCACTCATATGTGGAAAAAAACAGAGGCCCACTGGTTTATTCACATTTGGATATTTCAAATGACATTGAATTAAACAAATTAAAAAACTATAAATCTGTTCTTGGATTACTGGATTATACTTTATTGTTTGCTACTTTTAATTGGGTGCAATTGAGCAACTGTTATGTGACCATCAATGATTTTTGTTTTATTGGGCTATCCAGGAAAATACATGTGCTCCCTTAGAACATGTGGAATTAAATGGGTTAAAAACTATATATAAGGGGTTCGGGCATGGTCAAACTGAGATATTTCTTATATTATTTATCAAAACACTGTTTAAGACAAAAAAAGTATATTTAGAAGAGAGGCCCAGATATAAAAATGCTCAGCAAAGAAACCTCTCACCAAGAACGCATTTTTAATTATGAGTGTATTAGTATCTTTAAAGCACACACATAGATGATTGTTTAAAGGTCCTCCTTGACTTTTTGGCTCCTATATTTTTAGATTCTACCATAGACTCCCACCCACAAAAAAGACTGATTTAAGATGGCTAAATGTTACCACCAATGCTCAGAGATGTATTTTAGATCCGATGATCAATTATGTAAGCACGGCATCTATATTTCAACAAACAGTCTCTCAAACCTATAGACTTTAAACGTAATTACATAAAGTGGCAGGTCTTGGAGGTCTTCCCGCATCCCAGGCTTTAAGTGCTGTCTGTTTTCAAAGGGCATCTGAGCAAAACTCTATTTTTGCTTTATTTTCAAAGATGGATGTTTTAATGCATGTCAAACCTCCAGACAAAAGCAGTGCTTTGAGAAAAAAGAAGTGTAATGCTTGCTTGCGGGGAAAAGGGTAGCCCTCTCTCTATGCAGGTGCATGTGCTGAGCGGCATTATGCACTGCTAGGCTCATAAGGACAAAAGGGGAAAAAACGGTTACCAAGGAAACAAGCCTCTCTCCTGAAGTGTGAAGTTTCAAAGTATTCACATGTAGGCATTTTGTGCGCTGGCAACGCAGCGTGTTAATGAGATGAAATGACAGTAGCGAGCAATAAGCATGCATTACGAATCATTGAAAACACCTACAGTAATGTCGACTTATTAATGTACATATTTTCTCGTGCACCACGCACTTGTTTTGTTTTGTGATTTTGTCATGCTCCACTCATTGTGATTTGATTTAATTTCGCCGTGTTAGAGAACCTGCAATCGAAACCGTATTAATATTTGATTATCCGTGGGAACTAATCCAGCTACATGTGAATGTCACAGTCTGATATGAAGAGGGGATTCGTAAATTAGGTCACAATTGATCTAGTTATTCCGTTGACTTTAAATAATGAATCACGCGCCTCAGGGGGCGAGGGGGGCTGCACGTTTTTTTTTTTTTTGTACTTTGCATTTGTATTATAATGTCTAATTTCAGTCTGTAGCAGAGAACAATCTTTTTTTTTTTTTTTTTTTTTTTTGGTATTCCGTTTATGTTTTTAACATGGAAGAGTGTGAGTTTCGCAGTGAATGCGCTTGTATTGGCGCCGCGCGTGCTTTACCTCTCAGTCTGAGGTGTTGGAATCCTTGGATGTCTCTCGCTTGCTGGGAGTCACACAAAAGGCTGACCAAGCGACAAGGTTCTCACTGGCCTCGGTCGTGTTCTGCTCCCTCCTTCCTCCCCCCACTCCCACATCTCTGCACATCAATACAGCTGGGCCAGCCTGCACCGCAGCCGTTATATAATGACACACACACATAGAGAAGGACCATTTACCAAAGAACAGTCAAGACTAATTAGAAGATGACACACCTCTAATGTGTGTGCGCATGCGAATATGTGTGTGTGTGTGTGTGAGAGAGAGAGAGAGAGAGAGAGAGAGAGAGAGAGAGAGAGAGAGAGAGAGAGTGAGTATATATATATACATATATGTACACACACACACACACACACACGTATGTAGCCTAATATATACAAATATAATATACATTCACATGCATATTATGTTAACAAAAACTTTATGTTAGATGTATCTCATCGTTATTAATCGATTTGACAGCACTATATATATATATTACATATAGTTTATTACTTTAAAAAAGGATACTATGATGGTAAAATGGTTGATTTATAACCTGGGGTCATAACAGGTCTTGTAGAAAAAAACATTGTCAAATAATATCCTAAGCATTTAAATAAATGGAACGTGTTTCAGTATATATTTCTTTAAATAAACATGTTTGTATTTTGACAAATATATATAGAAATACATTTGTGCCATGTCATTAACAGACCACAGCTAATTGTCTTACATTTCGTGAGCATAATATTATACTATATTTACTATGTTTTTTCTTAAAAATGTGCATAAAGTATTTGCTAATGTGGCTATTAAACACGGGGCGATGACATGCATCATAATGCATAATGAACACAAATTAAGTGTTGGATAAAATTATTGTTTACATAATGACCCACTTAATAATGACAGTATTACATTTTTTAAGTATATTGCTTCAAAACCCCAGGATTATTTATCGCATCGCCTGTGTGTGTGTGTTTTCAGGCTGGTAATGGGATAAGAAAAAACCTTTCGCTGCTGTTCTGGTGTGTCCTAGATGCCAGCTGAGGGCCTACATGATGTGTTTCTCATGTATGTGGTATGTAAATCTATTATTGATGACTGACCCTTTCATCTCTGTCCTTCTATCGCCATAAATAGTGACTTGGTCTACAGTAGCACTGCAAATTGTATGTGCAGCCTAAATGCAAAAATGTCTCACATAAATATTCTACAGACTGTGTGCAGATCAAAATGTCAAAATGCCTTGCTCAGACGATCTCCTCTACAACCTGTAAATCTTAAGTTTTTCAGGAAAGATTGGGTAAAATAATAAAAAAACAAGACGACGAGCATCGTGGGGTAAAGTATGCGCAGAAGTACTGTGGCATTGCACCAACCTCAGAGGGTTGCTATGGTTATAAATGATGTCCAATCTCTTCTTCAGAAAACTAGGACGCAGACCAAGAGAACTTTCAACCAGCCAAATGTTACACCAAAAATATGCTATTTAAAACCAGTAAGAGGACTGTCTGTTCTTAAACTGAAGCACACTATAACTGCTCTATTTTTGACTGTTTTTAATCCATATCAAAAGACATCTGTGAGGATCTAGACAATGATATATGTGGCTCCGTCAGTGAATTTTAGACGTTTTATTATTTTTAAACCATATGCAAGCGTAATTATTGATAAAAGGCAACAGGGAAGACTTTGCAGTGTTTCAAGGTTGTGCAGAGTGATGTTTGATTGTTTATTGATCTTTATTTTACTCTGAAAATTGTATGTATTATTTAGGCTATATAAAATATAGTTTATTAGAATGATTTGATTTGAAGGATAATGTGACTGAAATTCAGCTTTGCATCACTGGAATAAATTACGTTTTAAACTATATTGAAACAGAAAACAGATTTCATTATTTATTGATCATATTTAGTATAGCCCTAAATATCAAAACTTGTGCTTATTTTAAAATTATATTATATTATATTATGTTCTTAATAGTATAAAACAAAGTCATATCTAGGGTCCAGAACACCTTAGCAACCGCATAGCAACACCCTGGCAACCACCCAGAACACCCTAGCATTTTGGCAACGGGTTTTGCATGGGCAAGCACCGCTCACATTTATTTCAAATTTTGTTTTAGTGGCATCTGTTGTCAAGTTGAATAAATTAGTTCACAGTTGGAGTTCTCGGCCTGAGGCTAGTTTGCAAAAGCAAACAACTGGGCTAACGCAAGAATGGCAAGGAAAACAAGAATGAGACAGCTGTGTTAAATTGCATTATCCAGCATTCTTGAATCTCATTCGTCAATTTGCACAAGCCTCCAAGGGAGCCCAAAACAACCGCACTGTCTCAGATGAGAGTTATGAAGTTTTCTCTATAGGTCTCCCAGAGTAAAAGAGGGGTTTTCTGGCGACACAGGAGGCATCTAACACGGCTAGAGTCTGCAGCACTTTTGGCACTCTTTACAGTCACAGTTCAGGAATTCCACGCGATGCTCGCCCCGCGGAGCTGTACGATTCATTGCAAATTGGGCAATCGGTGGATTTTGAGCTCAGGCTGGCCATACTGTCCACACATGGTGGTCTCGAGCTATCAGATTCCTGGCTTATTCTTCTATATGTCATGCTGATCGTTCCATCTGTCGGAATTGGTTCTGGCTCGGTGCACGGAATTCCCTGTGGAATCTGTTCATTACAAATGTTCAATAAAAGAAGATCAAATCATACCACCGTTGCATCTGTGTTCAACATCGCTGGACATTCGCTATTACACTCTTTTGCTTTATCGCGAAGGTTATTTAGAGGTAACAGAATAGTTTTGTCATTGTTTCAGAATCCCCATCAGGACCATCTGCCAGTGCTTGGACATGAGCCATTACAGAAGGTGATATCAAATCAGATGTCAGGTGAGTTACCTCCAGCTTCTTTATTGCCAGATCAGCAGTCCCAAGGTCAGAAGCTGCACTCAGTCTTAGTACGTCAGCGCTTTAAAAAAACTTGTCCTACTTCCAAAGTGCATGTGATTCGAAGCAACAGCACAGACACTGCCTGGAGTTAAAAACCTCTTGCGTTGAGCAATGCACCTGGAATATCCTCATGTAGTCTATACAGAAACTAAAAAAGTGGCATTCTATTACCGCTGGTCTTTTTAATGTGAAACCTCTCTGAGTAATGCAGTCCACTTCAAATTAATATATATGAAATAGATCTGAGATCCAAACATTGTACAGTGTATTTTAAAATCTGTGAATATTATATCTCAGGCTAATGCAATTATGCAAATCATGTGCATAATCAGTTCTCCAGAAACACATATCATGTCTAATTTACATTTTACTGGCCTAAATGCTGTATCTGTTTGCAATGGCCTCCATTGTAAAGAGAAACCAAATTGTCAGTTTCAATTTCGGATACGGTTGTAACACAATATGCAATTTACTAATTTGCATTCAAGAACATCATTGCATATGCATTATCTCACATGGTCAGGCTAATACAAACTAAAAGGCATTGACACTGCAAACAAAATGAGGTAGTCAATAAAAAAAAAAACTGTAATTCATTACACACACACACACACACACACACACACACACACACACACACACACACACACACCGATGAGCTTAAACATTATGACCACCTAACATGCTGTCGGCACTTCCGCCTGCTGCCAAAACAACGCAGACCTGCCGAGGCATGGACTCTACAAGACCTTGACGGTGTCCTGTGGTTTCTGGCACCAAGAATTTAGCAGCCGTTCCTTCAAGTCCTGTAGGTTGCAAGGGGAAGCCGCCGTGGATCGAACTTGTTGGTCCAGCGCATCCCTCAGATGCTCAATAGGATTCAGTTCTGGGGGATTTGGAGGCCAGGGAAACAACTTGAACTCTTCATCATGTTCCTCAAACCATTCCTGTGCATTTTCCTGCTGAATTAAGCGTACCAGGAAACACCATTGTCATGAAGGGGTGTACTGTACCTGGTCTGCAACCATGTTTAGGTAGGTGGCACATGTCAAATTTACGTTCACATGAAAGGCCGGACCCAGGGTTTCATCGGACAGAACATTGCCCAGAGCGTCACACTCCGTCCACCAGTTTGTTGCCGTCCCACAGTGCATTCTGATTTCATCAAGGAGCCTTATATACACGCCTGCATGATGTAAAAGAAAACGCGACTCATGGACCAGGCTTCGCAGTCCCATACGCAGCAGTGTTGACACATTCCTCCACTAATTAAAATCTTGTTTGTCTTGTGCCACATTAGACCTTCTGTTGGCTCGGCCCAGACGGGGTAGCCTTCATTGCCCTCATGCATCGATGAGCCTTGGGTGCCCAACACCCTGTCACCAGTTTGTAGTTTGTCTCTCCTCTGACCACTGTTGGTCAATTCTCACCTCTGCTGATCGGGAGCAACACACAAGCCTCACGTTTCAGAGCGACTCTGACACAGTTGTCGGGCCGTATCAGTTTGGCCCTTGTCAAAGTCACTCAGATCTTTATTCCTGTCCATTTCTCCTGCACCCAACACGTTGACTGCGAGAACTGATTGTTTGCTTCCTATCTAATCTACCCAGACCTTAATATGAGCCCTTGTTCAATTTAATTCACATTTATTTGTAGAGCGCTCTTTATCTCATTGTTAGGAGATAATCAACGATATTCGCTTCACCTTTGGTCATAATGTTTTGGGTCAGTGTACACACTACCTGTTATAAAGAATAATTATAAAGTATGATTATGATTTTTTAAAAATGTTTTAGAAAGAAAGAAGTCTCTTGTGCTTACAGAGGCTGCATTTATTTGATAGAATAAAAACAGTCATATTGTGAAATGATTACAATATATATATATATATATATACACACACAGTATATCTGACATTTTATGGCAATAACAGAGTAAATAAAGTGCTAATTTGTATTTAATTTTCCTTAGAACCAAACAATGGTGATTTCATAAAAAAAATTAAAAAAAAATGTGTCTAAAAGAATCATTATTCAATCATAGATCATCTCATTCAGAGTCCCTAGAGGCTGTCACAGGGTCTGTCATAATTTTCCTCCCCTTGTTTTGCACCAGCCAGCACAGAAAGGCTGAGCGAAGGATCCGTCTGTACAGCCATGCACGCTCTTTAAACACAGACACACAAGTCACTGCAGGCACGACAGGAGACGAGCTGCTCAGAAGGCTTAATTGACCAGGCCGAAACATCTGCATACCAGCATATGTTTAGGGCAGTAACCCAGAATGATGATCGCTCCATCTAGATGACAATCAGGATGTATTAACAGGGCAAGACCATATGGTGCATGTCATAGATAGACACATCCTGTCTGTCAGCATGTTCACATTCAAACATATTCATTAATGCCACTTAGTATTATGAGACAGACAGTGGATGGAATCAGATGAACTGCACTGGAACTGCACTGCCGCAATGTCCCTTTTGAGTGGATAACCATTATTGATGGTAATTGATAGCAACACGTCCAGTAATTGCACTACCTACTTGGCAGCTATTTGGTGGACACTAATTTCCACAGTGTGTTTTGGTCTATTGGATAATGGCAGGCATCTTTAGTAACAAGCTTGGAGAATAAACAATTAATTACGGTGAAACCTGAAGAAGGGCTTTCAGCCAAAATATCAAATAAATAATAATCAAAACAACATATTAAGCTTTCGTTGAATATTATCTATCTATCTATCCATCCATCTATCTATCTATCTTATCTCTCTAACTATCTGTCTCTCTCTCTATCTATATATCTGTCTATTTATCTATCTTATCTCTCTCTCTCTAGCTATCTATATATATATATATATATATATATATATATCTATCTATCTATCTATCTCTCTCTCTCTCTCTCTCTCTTTATCTATATATCTGTCTATCTCTCTATCTATCTATCTGATAGATCACATAATGGTAAGCTCATTCAATAAAAACCTTTCTATTTTTAGGTTATTCTAAAATTTAAATGATTAAATTATGTATATAATTATAGTATAAATATAATTATATATATATATACAATTATATGTATATTATAAATATATTTATTTCCTACAGAATGATTCATAAGAATAAGGCTTGTTCACAAGAACGGCAACTATTAAGACGACTGTAGTGATAACTATATATCATCTACACTAGTGGACGATTTCGTTCTGTTTATTCCAAGTGTGCGCTGCAGTTATGGGACGAGTTATGTGCCAACATTTAATACGAAACAGTTTTCTCTACGTATCTGGAGGCAGAACAACACTCATGCATTATTCAAGGTACATCTAAGATAACTTCTGGGAACTTCCTTTTGCATCCATGTTCACAGTGTGCACAGGTTTGTGTACAAGACCTGGTGCATCTGCAAAGACAAAGGCAATTCTGGGCTTTGGCTTATTGCTTACTGAAGCTTAGAGGACTCACAGACAGTTCAATCCCAAGACTGCGGTGGCTGTAGTGTGTAATTCTGCAGTCAGGAAGTTCAGCAGCACAGTAGATAGAAATACACAACTATTATTTACTGACAGATGATTGTCTGAGGCACTTCAACAAGGAGGAAAGGTCCTTTCCATGGTAAACAAGTGACCTATTTTTACACAACACACTTGAATATACATATTTGTAAGCTCATTCTTTTAATATATGGAATAAAAAATAAAAGTATAATATTCAGACTTGTAATATCCAAATGCACGTGCACTTTTATTATGCATTTACTTGATTATTGTCTTTGCACATGTTGTTTGTTTATACAATGTTTTGTTAAAAAGAACTGCAAAAGAAAGGCATAATTTTAATTTTTGCATGTTTTTTTTTTTTTTATATCAACAAAATATCAGCTTCGGTTAAAAAAATATTGGTATTATTGGCCTTTTAGCAACCCATTTGGGTTGAAGCATAGTTCATGTTCAGAAGTCCATCGTGTCGTGCTGGTAACGCAGTTGAGGGCTGTTCTCGCTGTAGAACTGACTGAACCAGCGTCTGTGTTTCTGAATAGCAGAGTCTTCTTTCACAAGCATAGGTTTGGAGATGTACGTCTTGTTGTTCCAGATCATCACATCTCGTTCGAACTGTAACAGCAAAACCATGAGTTGAGACATCTCATACGCATGCTTTGCTAGGTATATTGTAACTATACAAAACAGCATTTTATTTTATATTATATATATATATACACTGCCCGCAGTGCCCGGCCAAAAAAGTCATGAAATAAATGTATATATATAAACACCAAACTTTTGAGCAGCAGTAAATGAATGAGAAACTTTTCAGAATACAACATGTTGTCAATTAACGTAGAATACCAAATTTAAAATCTGCTTTGCTGACACATCATGTCTGCGTTACCTGGATGCACTCTGCCCGAAGAATGAACTTGGGTACCAGGGGAGGGATGCTTTTCTGGTAGAAGATAGTGTGTGAAACACACTGCAGTAACGGCTCGACTGGGGTAACGCAGTGCATGATCACACCCCGACCCAAGAAACTGTGTTCAAAGAGCAGGAAAACCACACCTGGACCCACCTGCAAACATCAAATATTTCATTCATATCATCAGGGAGTAAAATGACTGTTATCTAAGCTGCGGAAGACCAGATCAAATTGATGAATTCACATAAATCATAAACAAAATCTTCCGTAACAGATGGATTTCGCTTCTCACGCCTATAGCACTTTCCACCCTCAAGGATTCAGTCTTTTTAACTTCAACCCTCAAGTGAAGATCCAAGAACAGCCTTGAATTACAACTGTTTTCACACATGCCATGAGGATTATTCACCGTCACTATGGCGACAAGACCTTTCCTTTTCAGACAACACAAAAAGAAAAATGTTGCACAACTGACCATGAAGGAAAATTATGGCATTGAGACTTGGACTGCTACATACAGTAGACACGAAAACAAACAAAAAATATTTGATTACACTTTACTATAGGCCTCTATACTTTAACATTAGTCCATGCACCAAATTAGCAATAACAATATTTTTAGAGCATTAATTAACTTTGGTTAATGTTCATTTAATTTACATTACCAATGGCTAATGTAATACGAACAAACATATATTAACAATGACAAATAATATATGAATAACTTAACAAATAAAATAAATATAATAAAATAAGTAATAAATGAATATTCATCTGTTTAATTAATATTTTAAAATATAAATATTTTTGTGAATTACATTTTGAAAAACATTTGTGAAATGTCAGAAAAGCTTAGTATGTTTTGCAGCACAGAGTCTGAATTATTTAACCCATAATACGTGATTCATGAAGAAAATCATCCGCGTTGAGTGCACTGTACAACAAAAGCATCTCATTTGTAAATCTGACACATCCCACAGAAATGAACAGCATCGAACGCACACACGCACACACACACACACACACACACACACTTAATTTACATAAAAGCATGCTCTGTACGCTCTCGCCTAACTGCTTAAGATGCAGCGAACTACCTTCAGAACACAGAGATCAAGACACTGCTGTTGTGTTCAAGCTCATCCATGACTTTCTTTCCATTCTTCTAATCAGTCAGTCTCCAGGCGTTTCTCTCAGTCTGCACAGCTCACACACGCCCTCTAGATGACAATTCAGTCATTACCTGTCTGGCCTTGACGTCCAAATCAAGAAGAGGCCAGTGGCGACCGAACACAGTGAGAGCGTGTTTCACCAACATCTGCGAGCAGTGCTCGTTCGGCACGGCCTCGGCTTTCCACTCCACCTGGAAAATACACCAATCAAGTCATAAAGGTTAGGAAAAACATGAGGGCGAGTAATAATTTTCACCCAAAAATGGTTTACTCGCCCTCAAGTTGTTCCAAACCTGTATGAGTTTCTTTCTTCTGCTGAACACAAAAGAAGATATTTTGAAGACCAGACAGTTGACGGTAGCCATTGACTTCCATAGTATTTTTTCCCCCCATACTATGGAAGTCAATAGCTAGTTACCGGCATTCAAACCATCTTCTTTTGTGTTCAACAGAGGAAAGAAACTCATACAGGTTTGGAACAACTTGAGGGTGAGTAAATAATAACAGAATTTTCATTTATGGGTGAACTATCCCTTTAAGATTAAATGGAAAACAGGATTAAATTAGCACTTTTTAAACAAAAATGGTTCAGTCCACTCAGACATTTATTTCACATGCAAAGTCAATCTTAACATACTTAACATATTTGTCCTTAAAGGTACAGTGACAAAACTGTTTATTAAAGTTGGACAAATATTGATAAAAGACATATTGAACAGCATTATACATAGGGTTATATAAATATTAGTTATAAGGCTCCTTTAACCAGGTAACAAACTCAACACACATAGACACAAAGAAGTGTTTTTTTTTTTTACAGAAGAGTGGAGCTTAGATATTCTATACTTTTTTATGGTTTTATGATAGTGTTATCCATTTTAATTCAACCACGTATCCTAGTTTTCCATTGCATAATGAGATTAAAACTTTTGACATTGGTTTTTTTATCATAAACTAAACAAAAACTAAAACCATAAAAAATAATTACTTGAAACAAGATAAACGCTAACTAAATATCAGCCAGTTGCCAAAACAACATTTCTAAAACTAAATAAAATAAAACTGTATTAAAAAACAATAAAAAATTACAAAAATTACTTAAACTTGAACTGATATTAAAGTGAAAAAAAAAAAATCTAATTAGCAATATTAACAAAATTGATAATAGTATTTCAGTTATGCTAAAATAACACTGCTGTTGACAATGTCTATGTGAGGAATCAAACCTTCCAGTCGTGCCGTATAAACTCCCAGGTCTTGCTGTTAGTATAGCGCAGATCAACTCCGCTGACGATACCTGGAGTGTGCAAATGAGCCAAGTGTGCGATGTCCGCAGCGTTCTCGGGAATCTCCTGAGAAAAGACAGAACCGAAAGTGACTGTTAGTTACAAACACTATATTTACATACGAGCTGGATTACTGATGCTGTCTCACCTCAATGTGTGCATTAATGAAGTGTTCGGTACGACCGCGGTACACCCATTCCCCGCGGGTGATCTCGCTCTGTTCTGGCACTCTCCAGCTGGGCTCGAGCCCGTCACAGTGAAACCACACCAGAACCAGCCCGTTGAGCTCACGGCTGGGCCAACACCGCACCTTCGCAAACTCGGGCACTAAAAACAATCCAAACAAATGTCAAATGCACTACTGATTACATTTGTTTTTCAAGAAATTAATACTTTTATTGAGCAAGGATGCATTTCTGTCATGACAACTCTCGTTTTTGGTGTGTTTGGCATGGAAATTGATATGACATTGTTGATATGTTTGGTCTTGGCGGAATAGATCTGCTTCGCTGCTGCTGTTGGTTATTGCTAGTTTTACTGCCAATACATACACAACACGCTGCTGTGAGCAAGTAAAACACGCTGCTGCTGTTCAATATAGAATACATGAATTAACCGTAGCAGATCTATACAGGGGGAGCTGGGGAAGGTCGGGGGTTTCTGAATGAAACCCCCTAGATCTGAAATGCTGAACTAGTAATTTAAGGTTGAGCAGCAAGCTTATTGGCTACCGATACAGCAGGAACCAATCAGCTGTGCCCTATAGACCCCTTTTCAGTTAGTAAACATGGTAACTTATTTTGTGGGCGGAGCTTAGGTGGAGGTAGGTTCTGCCTAGCCAGTGCAAAGGCCAGAAGACGACCATGTAAAGAGTGATATTACAGTGCAATTTTAATGATGTGAATATTTTCTAGAAATAAAAATTCCAGATACAGCATATTCATTTTTTTTAACTATGTATTTGATTATTCTTTCTTACCAGGTTCTTCAAAAAGTCTAGTCACAATCAATCCACAACAATGTATACAATCATAGATGATTCACAAATAATCACAATAGTTTAGAAAACATAATGCGACAAAATTTCAAGTTGGAGTCTGTACTCGATTCTGGCACCCAACAACACAACAAGATGACATTTTAAGCTCCTTATTTATCCCGAATGATGTGATTGCAGGCAGATTATGTTGAGATTGAGATACATCGACTTGTAGACAAGCTTGTATAATGCACTCTTCCACTTACATATATGGCTAAATTAAATCAGTATTCACACTTGCCATTGTGCTGTGTTTACTACAGTAAAGTGGATCAGGAAGTCAGGAAGAGTGAGTGGAGGCGGGGCTTATCTGCATAATCAAGAATCCGAGTATACTAAATAAACCAAGGGTGTAGAGTTCCATTCAAGCTATTTTAAGGCATGAATAAAACAATTTTTCAAAGGTGAAAAACACTTAAATATGTCATTTTGGTGATCAAAGATGAATTTTAAGGGAAACATTTATTGACTACCGTGGGAATTTAAGGACCAATCAGCCTGCGCGATTCACAACAGAACTTTGTATTAAATCGATCGAAAGTGACAGTAAAGACATTTATAATGTTACAAAATTTTTTATTTAAAATAAAGGCTTTTAAACTTCCTATTCATCAAAGAATCTTGAAAAAAAGTATTTCAGTTTCCACAAAAATATTAAGCAGCACAACTGTTTTCAACAAAAAATAATAACATCAAATGTTTCTTAAACAGCAAATAAGCATATTACAATGATTTCTGAATGATCATGTGACTCTGAAGACTGGAGTAATGATGCTGAAAATGTAGCTTTGCATCACAGGAATAAAATATAATTTAAAATGGAGAAAATAGGAAAAAATGTATTTACTCACTAAAATTCTGTTTTTACTGTATTTAAAAAAGGAAGAACTAGTACGTATCATTTGCACTCATACACAACGTTTTTGCAACAAAAACGATACAGTCATCAAATTACGAACATAAAAAACGCATCTTAAAAACACGTCTTTTCGGATCTCTTACCTTTATCTGCATATGGAATCTTGACACATTTCCCATCTACCCCACGGAACTGCCAGCCATGGAAGGGGCATTCAATGCAGCCCCCTACGACTCGCCCGCCCACAGCCAGGTTGGCACCTAAGTGGGGACAGTAAGCATCCACCACATAGGCTTTGCCATCCTGCCCACGGAACACCGCCACCTGCTGTCCTGAAGAAAAATACAACTAAATGTCATTTCGTTTTGCTGTGGTCTTTAACAGTAAAAATAGTATTGTATGCCGCAGTTGGTTAGAATAAACTGAAGGGGGAAGTATTGGTCTTTCACAAAAAGAATGAAGAGACCCCCTATTGCTGATTGGCTACAAGTTTTTGTGGTGCTCGGTTTGTTCCACTTTGAACGTTTTTCAGAAATCGCTTACTGCACTTTTAATTGGGTAACAGGCAACTGCCACAGACTGTCATTCTGAATTAATTTTCTTTTAGAAAGGGCCTGGCCTACTTGTTTATGCCCAAAAGGCCAAACACAGAACGAGGAGGAGGTTTGCAGTATAATAATAACTACCCAGAATAATTGACATTTCATGTCACATCAATGAGCATGTGTGACACTGGTCTGGATTTTGCTATTACGTCTCAACCTATATCATGAGCCAAATGTAAAAGTTAATAATTAATTAAAAAACCAACAGTAAAGTGTGTCAGTTAATAATCAAGCCTATTGTTTGTCTGCCAAGCTGCAGTTTTTATATAACCAGGAATAGGCGTAGCAACATTCAAGATTGTAAAATCCAGGGGCCGGTTGCACCAGCTGTGAGTAAGTTACAACTTAGCCTATATTACAACTTAGACTATATTTGACATAAAAGGGCACTAAGTTATAACTTTCGCACTACTAAATATTTTTGCGTTACACCATTAAACTTAGTTGAAGCATAATTCTACGTATAAACTAAATATTTAAGGAAGCCTCCGATCAGGAGTAATGTTTGGAATAAAATAGCAGACTGAACTGCATCAATAAGCTCTTTTACCTGACAGACTTTAATTCTTTATAGACATATTCGACAATTCTGACATTTACACTCTCTTACATTTTAAGAGAGAGAACATTATGTGAGTAGATTACTTGCGGTTCATCGACACAAACCCGTCCTAACCCGTCCATATTTCTTATGTTTTTTTGTATCAGTACTTATTTATTTATCCTTATTCATTTTGTTTCAAATACAGTTTCTGAATGTTATTTACATATAACAACACTTATTAGATAGCACACGTACATCTGCAAGATGTCTGTTAAAGATACCTTCATCTGGAAAGCATCTGCTGTTTACTAACATCTGATAGACGTCTTTAAGATGTCAGTTTTACATACATTCTAAATCATAAACATCATAAAGACAATTTCAAAACGTATATTTGACATCTGACAGGAAACGTCTATAGACATATTGCAGATGAGCAAACACTCGTCAATACACCTTCCAGAGGTAAACACACATCAAATAGACGTCTCTGTGATGTACGCGTGCTATCAGTCATGATTAAGTATCGTATTTAATGGAAACGTATTTTTACCGTTTACCGCAAAAGAAGTTAGAATGAATGATAAACTGAAATTCACGGCTTTCCAACACAACTTCTGCTAAACATATTTGAAGGCTGCTATTAGATCATCGAGGGTAATGTCATATTATGCGACTACGTATTACTTTATTGAGAGCTTACAACCAACTAGCTACATTCGGCCTTACGAACAAATGGTGCAACGGAATAAAGTACAGAGTTAGTTACAAACTAGCTAGTAGTTATAAGCCTCTAGTGTGGACTTTATGTTCCAATTGAAGAAAGAACTTACCCTAGTGCAACCCTACCCTGATTTGCACAGTCATTCTCACTCCTCAGGTCTACAGCGACAGTATCGAAAAACTCACTTTCTGTTATGCTGACCTGAGGGGTTTTATTTGCCTGCAATGCAGAGCCCCAGAAAAAAAAGCTCCTACACTCAGATGACAAAACTGCACAAAAGAAAAAGGCAGTGAAACCAACAAACATTATGGCTGGTAATAGCAAATGGTAACAATAATGTGTGTGAAAATACACTGTATAGTCCAACACAGCAAATACAAACAACAAGAAATAGCCTAAGTCAATATGAGGAGGTCAGACATTAAAATCATGTTTATTATATATAGATTGAGGGCAGTGTGTTTGAGCTGAGGCAGCATATCCGTTATCTGATATGATTCCTATGAGACATATAGTCGATACGTATATTATATATAGAGCAAGGGCAGTGTGTTTGAGCTGAGTCTGTTATCTGATATGATTCCTATGGGACATCTAGCCGATAGGCCATTTAACTAAAGTTTTATCAAATGCACATCAATATGCTGTAGCAGTAACTGCATGCAATTAAATGTTGTGCCCTTTGAGATCACTAAAGAAAACCAAATTTAGCTGTGTCACTGTTGCTTTTTAGCCTGTGGGTTAGTGATAGCACCAAGAGAGCATATAACCCCGATAACATTTGTCAAACATGGGTCATCCTGATATCATCTTCACTTTAGCATACTCGAATGTACTATATCAAGCATTAATGGTAAAATAAAATATACTTTCAATTAATTTCATTACATATATTACCTTTAAATGTAACTACAGTTATAATGAAGTATTACATGTGTTTTAGTATGCTAGTCATTAATCATTAATTTGGAATTATTGCAAGCACTATTTAGTGTACACATAAAGGGGTATTATGATGGTTCTAAAAAGAACATTATTTTGTGTATTTGGTTTAATGCAATGAGTTTACGTGGTTTTAGGTTCAAAAAAGTAATTGTTACACATACTGTACATTATTGTTGCTCCTCTATGCCCCGCCTTTCTGAAACTTGTTGATTTTTACAAAGCTCATTGTTCTAAAAAGCGTTGTGTGCTCTGATTGGCCAGCGATCCAGTGCATTGTGATTGGCCCAAAAACCTTAAGCCTTACCATATTTGGAAAATCAGCTCCCAAAGCAATAATGACAGGTGATAATGTCAGTATACCTTATCACACTACAAATGCAGAAGACCAAGCTGATCGATCAACTTTGTCAGCACGACTGGACCAGATTGTATCAGATTGGTAAAGTTATTTAATTGGGGACATAATTAGCCTACTGATTATACTGATTTTTACTGTCTTTTTACGCGTTGCGCCGCGCTATGGGCGTGAGAACACTATGTAAACATTAAACTATATCTGCATTTGTGATCGAAGAAAGTAACGACAAGAGCGCTCTATACTACTCAAAAATGCGCAGCACACAGTCGAATATTTTGGTTGTACTGTTCTGGAACAGTGTTGTAAATAAAGCTGAAGCACTGTTTTATAACTGTGTCCTCTTTTGGAAGGCCAAACAAAGTAGCTTGGGTTTCGCAACAAAAACACAACGTCCCCACGACATGGCGGCGCCGGCGGCAACAATAATACAGCGAGAATAAAAGTTCCGCCTTCTTTCTTTGGGTAGGCCTATACATTTGTGCAGTGTTATGAAACTCTGCCCCAAAACACTTACGTAGAGATGTTGTGGCGTGTTTAAACAAAGCTTTTTAGGAAGGCGTGGCTGAGCATTAAAGGGATAGTTCACTTTAAAATGAAAATTCTGTCATCATATACTCACCCTCAAGTTGTTTCAAACCTGTATGAATTTCTTTCTTTTGCTGAACACAAAGGAAGATATTTAGAAAAATGTCAGTAACAAAACATTTACCAGGTCCCATTGACTTCCATAGTATTTTTTTTCCCTACTATGGAAGTCAATGGGACCTGGTAACTGTTTGGTTACTGACATTTTTCAAAATATCTTCCTTTGTGTTCAGCAAAAGAAAGAAATTCATACAGGTTTGAAACAACTTGAGGGTGAGTGAGTATATGATGACAGAATTTTCATTTTAAAGTGAACTATCCCTTTAACTTTCATAAAGAATATCTCTTTAGGTTTGACACTTTGAGCTTTGTAACTCTGCAGATCTTATACTCGCACTAACAGTTCCATAACACACTAAAGTAAAAGGAAAACAAGAAATCGCTTCATATGACCCCTTTAAGTGTGTTAAACAGTCAGGAAAGTGTACTCTCTTTAAGTGGCTTTTTATTTCATTAATATTATATTATCAGCACGTACAGTTTGACGTACACTACAAGTGCACATTTTAAAACATAATGATTTAAAATGTACTTGAAAGTTCAGTCAGAGTGCCTCACACACAGTGAGGTTCAAATGTGGATTAGTTAACCAGATTTGGTCTGAAACACAATGCAATTTCATTTACATTATCTTTTATCTGTAAGATTTTTGGTGGTGACAGTCCAGCTTTTATAATAGTAATCAACAGTAGAAAAGGGCATCGCAGGTTCGACAGTCTCTAGGTTGCAAAAAGCACAACAGTGTTTCTTTGTATCCCAAAGACAAAACTACAAAGGTGTTTTTTGTTTGGTTTTCATTGAAAAACCGAAGATCTATGCAACATGATAGGACATCCTCCAGCAACTCAGCTAAGCAACAGACATTTAAACATAACACAAAGCAAAGCTGAGCAACAAAAGACAAAGACTTTGCAATGACAGGGCTGGACGTACAGTAGAGTTTAACTCTGGTCATGACCTTTGAGGTTATAGTCTGTCACAGTGATACATAATGAAAATGATGGAGGATGAATTTATTTTCACAAACGCTTCCGCAATCCTGTCTGAAGTCAATACGAGAGGCAACTTTGCCTCCTGAATCCTGATCATCTCTCAGAAGGTTCTTAATAACTTTGCTGATTTTCCATCAGAAAATGGTCAAAAAAAAAGAGAAAAAGATATTAGCTGCATATCTAATGATTCAACGACATCCTGCTTGTGAAATATCACCCAAATAGGTTCAACTTTAGAATGTTGATTAATTATTCCATATTGTTACATTTACTATATTTTTTTAGGTTAATATTTATATGCATGTAGGTATATTTTAGGTCCTGTGCTTGTCACCATTTCTTCAAGCTTTCCCTTTTTAACACTTATTTTAAATAGTCCTGCCGTGTGTCAAATAATTTTTAAGTACAAATTGTACATGTAGTCTCTCAATTTATGAGATCATAAACATTACTTTTCTAATAATCATACAAGAATAGCTGTTTAAAAAGTTTTAGATTAAGTTTTAGATAAAAGGGAGTATAGTAACCTATAAAAGTAATGTAGGGAATCCGGGAAATGGGAATGCAGGGATCAGGATGCAAATGACTTCGTTTCTGTTCTTGAAGTGACCTGAAAACATATCTGGCTACAAAACAGTGAATGGAGAGCTATTTTAGTCCCAGTCCCCCATCTGCATCTGGGCAGCACTGGAAGGAAGACACATGGATGAAACTGGCAGTCTGTAATTCATTAATAATTTTTAACTAGAGGCCTAATAAGTGTCTAACATGTATTCCTGCATAAAATGGCAAGCTATTTTGACTTTTAATCATTCCTGGGACAAGATGTTTTGATATCAACAATTCAATTTTCACAAGCTAAAATGTATCATTCTTGATATCAGGAATGGAATGTTTACTAGTAGGCCTAGCAAAGGCAATTCTTGATATAATAATCAATTCATATCCTACAAGTTTTTTTATATTAAACGGGCGCCAAAGCTTTGGAAATGTAATTACATATAGCCTATAAAAAATGTGTTATTACTAGTTAAGAAATTGCAAGTAGATCCATTTTTAAAAAGTGCTCCGCAAAAACGCATTTCTGTGACGCATGCGTAGGCTACAGTTCAACATTTACGTGTCCCGTGATGTTTAATGATGTTCTTCCCCCCACGTTCTAATTTAATAACGTTTCATATCGCTTCTGTGCGACTGTTTGTGATCTCATGACACGTTAACAGCTCCAAAAAAGATAAATAAAACTGTGGGACATTTCCAGTGAAGTGTTTTTACCTCAACTGCGATTAATTTTTACCATCTCATACACCTACCTAGCACTGTCACACTCTTCACATCTCCTCTCTCCAGCATGTGAGAGTCTAAAACCCGGTACCAGCCGTTTGGATAAACTGGAGGCAATTCTCCAGTCTTCCGTCGCCGCCGCACCTCGTTGGCAGCCTGGGCACGAGAGCGCCCGTCCTCCGCGATGTACCCCACCTCATCCACACCGCGGAGCAGCTCCAGAGGAGCGAATAACAGTCTGTACAACCAGCCCATCGCGAGGAGGAACACGCCTGCGAAGATGCAGGCTGCCGCGCGTGTAGGGGCTCCGGCTAGTCCGGTTCTCCGCCACAGTTCTGGGTATCCACCTCCGAAGAGCATGTCTGATGGATCTTGGACGAGCATGACGAAAATAGCGGTGAGACCGATCGCGGCCACCGCGGCAGCCTTGAATATCAGTGATGCCCGTGAATTCTCCATGACACCTGCGATGTCACACTCTGGCAGTCAGTGATCTCGATAATCCTTCCTTCCTATTTTTGTTTCTATGCAGACAGAAAGCGGTAGGGTTTGTTTGTGCATGCTTTTTCTAAATGTCATACACAGCATATGTCCGTATAGTGCTCAAGAGCGCCGTGGATACGTGACGCGGCGTATGATTGACATCCTGAGACCACGCCCACATGCAGGTGAGATTTCGAGATTTCAGAGCGGTACAGTGCGAAGTGCATTGGCAAATCCTTTATTTGCAGGATCAGTTTATTAAAAACGAGGAAAGGTAGGTGGAATGAATGTGCACCCAACATATTGATATTTCCCGAAATATAGGCTATTAATAGCCTAGCCTACTAATTGTTTAGAATATCATCTTTAAATTAACTTTTATGGGGTTTTTTTCGTTACTAACCATATGCATATATCTTACTACATCTCTTACATCTTACACACACACAAAAATAACATCAGTTATATAACATCAATTATCTTTTTCAACTGATCTTCTCAGCTTGTACTGTTATGCTTTATAGAATTGTAAGAATCATAAAACAATATATTTGCACTTCAGTAAATTCTTCTTTCTGCCATTCTTATTCAGCATCCAGGGGTATGGTCAATTTAATTCAATGTAAATCTCCCGGTTAAAAGTGAATGGGTGGATTTACAATTCTTTGTCTTTTTGAAGAGTTGATTGAATTATTTATAGATGTGCTTAATCCATTGATCATGATTGACCATTGAGCATTGATCCATTTGTACAAATAGGGTAGTTTTTAGTTTTGTTCATTTTATTCTGATGATCTTATGCTTTCTGACTCATGCTGGTAGCCAAGTTAGCCAACCAAACACATGCGTTTGTAACCCTTTTATGGTTTACAGCTGCATTATCTGCTTTGTTAAAAAATATCAGCTCAGGTTTTCTTTCTTACATGTATAATATATATTCTTTATCCAAGTTTCGTTCCAGATGGTTGTGGCCTGTTTTCCAGTGATGTCCTGATTAAATTCAGCAATAAAGGGTAACACTGTTGAGTAGACTGTCAAAATTTGAGGGGTCTTGGGTCTGTCCAAATAAATTTCCCTCGTCCACATGATGAAGTTGAATGCACTTCAAAGCGGCGGTAGTTGTTTTTGTAAACTTTCTCTCATCTAACTGGAGCACCAAACAGCATTATTTTCATGTCATGGCAAATAAATAAAGAAAAACTTGTTTTGATCATCATATATTTTGTTTATTGCATGAATCTTAGCATGATATTAACTGCTAAATGAGTCAGTAGTCAGGTTAGCAGTGCTCAGCTCTTCTGGACAGAAGGGTAGCTGGCAAAGACGGTAGTCCAGTAGTAAACCTTGCGCGTTCTCAACATCTGCTTTACACTGTTCTTGTTCATACTGTTGTGGATGTCTAGGTACTTATGGCCAGTGCCGGCGAACTCGGGCCAGGCTACAGGAACACTGGACTCACCTTTGTTAGGGTCACTGTGAGGGAGAGACAAAGAGATTGTCTATCTTTAGACACTGTGATAGCTATTTTTAGTTTAACCCGTTAAAAATATTTAAAGCAATTAATGCAGCATCATCTTTTTCTGTCATCCTTTGGTTAGCGTTACATTATTTGATCTCGCTCTTATTCATGCAAATGCCTTTAAACCATTCAAGCGAGACAAGACAAAAGAGAATGCCCTATCTATATAGTTGCCTGTTGCCTCTACACATTAAAGTGGAATAACATGAAGTATTTTAACACTGTAAGTATATTTATGTTTATATACCCAGTTTGAGCAAAATTGCTCCAGTAGGCAATCATGTATTTGGAGACGTCACGATGGCGAGGAAAGTAGCCCAAAGGAGTCTCGAACGGCTTCCCGAACACAAACTGCAGGTCTTCAGCGTGATCGGCACCCATCCAGAGGGGAAAAATAGGCATGCGAGAGGGCTCGGTGAACAGGTAGGAGTAGGTGCGTGCAGATCTAATGGACAAAAAAAGGTTGTTTTAATGTTTCTACTATTCAGTTCACACGTTAGAGGTCAGTAAATAAGAAGATGAAGTCAGCTTACTTAGCATGGTCAGTGTGGAGGTACAGGGTCGCTTGGGTTGGCACCAGGAAGATGTAGTCCGTCTCAATCTCCACAATTGTTTTCTTAATATCCTGATCACTAGGTTTACTACCCCAATTGACCGTGTACTCCTGATAAGTTGCGGCACCAGCGTCTTGTCCTCTCGCATCAGACAGGGAATTCGAGAGAGCCCTGACATCTTCCCTGTTATAAATCAATAGCAGTTTTTTTATTTTATTAATTATGCCGTTGTTTGGATTATTAAAGGCCCCATGAAACGACTAGACAGGTGCAGTTTTTCTGCATAGGACACATCAGTTTGTCCCTTTGTTGAAAGGCAGTTGCCTTTAGCTTACATCACAGTTTTTCCTGAAAACAAAAATGCGTTTAAATGCGTATATTCCCATACAGTAAAACTGGAAAATTAGAATGATCTCTGACAAATCATGTGACACTGAAGAGTGAAGACTGGAGTAATGATGCTGAAAATTGTGCTTTGCCATCACAGGAATAAATTAAATTTGAACATATATTAAAATATAAAACAGTTATTTTAACTTGTAAACAGTGTATTTTAACAGTGTATTGCCAAAAAAAAAAAAAAATGCAGTTCGGATTGAAATAGGAAAATGTAAGAGTCTATGGATCATTATTGCAGTGATTATTATGGAGTGAGTAGCTTTTCATTTCTTAAATAGAAAAAATGTACAAAAAATTGCAGTATGGGTCTGCTAAAGCTTACTTTTGCCAACTTTTACCTTTTAATAGAACAGTCGCATGTAGATGGCCTCGAAGCTACCATACATAAACAAAAGCCACAAAACTCTGTCTCTGGTTTTATGGGGTCTTTCAAAATTCCCTAAATGATTCCAGATGACTCTTTGATGAAGTGCACTTACACAGGGGTGGACTCCAGAGCATTGTTAATAGTGGGGATGTCTATGGTAGCAAAGAGGTGGCCGTCCATGTCATTGACTCCAGCGATGTAGTCAATGTCAGCAGCATTATGGAAAAGGGTTTCAGGCTCGCCGGGGAGGAAGTCACCATCGATGACGGGGGACAGAGCCAGTTTGTGCACAATGGGATCTGAAAAAGATGGTCAGATTTGATCTTTTGACTTTGCGTTTGCCATTCTTTGTAATTATATAGAAAAGAATGACTAGGGGTGCAGGTTTAGAACGACATGAGAGTGAGTAAAAGATGACAGAAATTTAATTTTGGTTCAACTATTTCTATTGAAAGCATGTAAAGGACTAAAACACAAGCAGCCACTCTGAATGTTCTTACCACTAGCAGATGCACTGAAGTCCACATTCCCAGCAAGAGTAACAGTCTTTGGATCTGTCATCTTCAGACAAGCCACCATCTTGCTATCAGTGGGACATCCTACCTTCTTTGCGATCTAAAAGTGCACACACATTTTTTTTACCCATATAGTTTTGAAGAAATAATTGTACCTTTAGAAATAAAACCAAGTTGTGATATGTAATCATTAATTATTAACTGACAAAAATCATTGAACTGCCAGTCTGTATGTGAAACAGAAAAAGTGACTTCACTAAGTAAACACTTGCAAGTGTACAGTAAAGTGTTTCGCAAATGGTTGGGAATGAAAGTAAGCAACCCCCTGAGGATTTTGGGACCACTGAATATCAAATGCTACTACTGTACACAGTGCACTAGGTCTGTTTTATAATGAGTATTCAGCAATGTGGAACATTCATGAAGATGATGCTCACCTTCTCAGCATTTTGTCGTGGATTTCTGTTGACGGCCCAGGGACAGAGAGCAACACCACTCTGTGAGATAGCTCTGCGGACCAGGCCCTTGTTTTTAGGGGAAAGAATCTGTGCAGGATGAGACACACAACAGACCTTAGAACCTTCAACCTTTATTACCGAGGACCTCTTATGGTTTTCATACCAATAATAAACCAAGCCCTCACACAAACCTGAAGCCATTAGATTTAAAGTGAAAACATTATGTAGACAATTTATGCGCCCTTCAAATACCGAGGGCTACTTCAACAGTTTGCATTATTGTGAAGAAATTTTAAAAAATGACCTTGTCCTAGCAAACAAAGCCAGACCAGCACATGTTCACCCTCTCATTAAAATGTAATACATAAGCCTGTAAGCAGAATGTTTTTTTGTTTTATTTATGTAGCACCTGGAAGTTTACGCTGGCTCCCCCTGCTGATTCGCCAAAGAGAGTGATGTTGGCTGGATTACCACCGAAAGCTTTGATGTTCCTGTGTACCCAAGCGATAGCAGCGTGCTGATCCCACAGGCCATAGTTTCCTGTCGACCAGGACATGCTCAGATCATCATCAAGATCACAATCAATTGTAAGCAGATCTCTTGCTTTTATAACGGCCTTTGCTTATATGAAGTGGCGAACACGTTAGACCTCCTAATATTATAGGAGGGTGAGTTACAATTGGCTATAACAGAAGAGGATTGGGAGCAGGTCTGGAGTCAGGCGAATAAGATCTCTGTTTGCAACAGGGCCTGATCGATTCAGCTCAGGATTGCACATAGAATGCACATCACACCGTTCCTTAGAGGTACATTTGATTAATCCTGTAATTAGGATTTACTGGTCAAAAGTTGTTCAATATATAAGTCGAATGTGTGGAGTAGTTACAGTTGGACCCCTTGTCTTTGATTTTAGGTCTTCCAAATATACTTTTGCCAAACAGATTCGCTAGACGATTATTTGACATCCTAGCCGTTGCTGCTTGGAAAAATATATTGTAATCCTGGATCAGTTTATATATATATATATTTTATATCAATGCTTTTGCATTCTCTCCAAAGAATGTTTGCACTTTGCATATAAAAATAGTAATAATTTGTTCCCCCAAAAAATCTGCGTTCGCTTGCAAAAGCATTGAAAAAGTTTTTTTTTACCCTTAGGGAATTTGTTCCCCTTTAGGCTGCATTTTTTTCCCTACCGTGATGTATCATATTTGTATGACTTAGTTATATTCAAATGAAATTTACCAGGCGCGTCAGCATCTCCGGTGCTGAGGAATCCGAGGGTTCCGACACGGTAGTTGAACGTCACCACGATGACATTTCCTCTGTCTGCAATCTCCTGTCCATCATAAAGGTAGTTGTTCAAGAAGTTTGCACCCATCCCACCACCCATCAGGAAGCCACCACCATAGATGAACACCATAACAGGCAAATTGGTAGACACTGTAAAAAAGGAGGTTTCACAGACAGAACACATTTATACATTTGACTACATATTTGTAACTTAAAATGTTATTCTTAAAGGGCTAGTTCACTCAAATATGACTACATATTTGTTAAAATGTTGTTCTCTAGTTCATCAAAAATTTAAATTCTGTTAAAATGTTCCCATCAAACACTGTCAAAACAACATTGGACTCCATTGACTTTCATTGGACAAAAATGTTTTGTGCAAGTCATACAAGTTTGGAATGACATGAGGGTGAGTAAATGATCACAGCATTTTCATTTTTTTTGGTAAACGATTCCTTTAACATACTTTTTTGTCTTGTGAATTAGAACAGGTTTTTTACCGGAACTTCCGTGAGGGACCCAGATGTTCAGGTAGAGACAGTCCTCAGAGCCCAAGACCTCTTTACCGAGAATATTGAGCTGCATACACCTATTTGCGTACTCATAGGCTTTCAGGACACCTGTGCAGGTATAGCAAGAGTACACTGTTAATACACTCACTAACTTATTTTAGACCCTAGCTACACCTAATAATCAGTGTCTAAAAATGTCTAGACAAGCTTGAACGACAGACAGGTATACACACCATCCCAGCCTGGGTGAGGAACCGGCTTCGCCAATCTGCCAGGTTGAGCAGCAAAAGGAATTCCCTTGAACACGTCCACATGGCGGAAGAGTCCAACACTATGACTCTTTCCCTGTACCATCCCTCCCTCCGTGTACACAGATCCCAGCTGCAACATGTTCACAATTAAATTGGGTTAGAAATTGCAGCATAGCGTAGTATTTTGAGCTTTTTAGCCACATTGTATATAGGCTAATTATTTTTGCAAGAAAACCATACTAAATACTTTTCTATAGTATCCGGTTTAGATTCCCAAGTTAAAATAAATGTGATAGGATCATATTTTTTTATTATTGATAATATTGCGTTACTTAAGAGTTATATTTAAATATTATTATGCTTAACACTTCATTATGTTTATGTACGTTTATTCGTTTAGCTTAATAATGCATTAATAAGTTATGTATAAAAAGCTAATAAATATAAACAATAGGACAACATTTTTTATTAGCTTACGTTTTATTATTATGTAACGTACGGGAAGCGCATAGCCTACTATCTTTTTCCGCTCTCTCTCCCACTCAAAAGCACACGCATACAGCTACGGATACACACTCGCATATAAACGTGTTGTCAGCGCTGCTCGGACGATTTTATCAGTAAAATAGTTTAACACCTTGAAAGCAATATATGGTGTTTCTTACTAGCGATATATTAACGGAGCTGTTCTTGGAGTAGAGACGCTGCTGCCGAACACTGTTGTTGACGAACAGTGAGACACAGATTCAGGTAATTCAAAAAAGACAATTCTCTCTCTCTCTCTCTCTCTCTCTCTCTCTCTCTCTCTCTCTCTCTCTCTCTCTCTCTCTCTCTCTCTCTCTCTCTCTCTCTCTCTCTCTCTCAACTGCATTAAGTCAACTGCATTAAGTGTCTGAAGTGTCCGTTACTACTAGCGCTAAAAGGACGTTTTGGAATTAGCAATGGAGGTTTGGGATTAGATGCGTAAGAAATTAGTCAAGAGCGTTTCCCGCTAAACCTAATGCACACCCGAGGTGTAACCTCATTACCACCTCAATTCGTCGTCAATTATTCCTTACCTAATATATAAACATGATGAACTGTTAAGCATAATAACATTTAAGCATATCATAACTTACAGAAGCTGCATTTGCTGTCCCCAGGATGAGGGCAACAGAGATGAAAACTCCCAGCATCGCCATAGTGGCTGCAAGTGTGGCTGAAGGGAATTCTGTCTGCTTTTATAAACTCAAACGCAAATCATATCTCTCTTCCAAGGTGTTCTGAAGCCATATCTTACCACAAAAGATATGGGCCATATTTTACCCCAAAACATATTAGATTACACAGTCCATCTAGTACCTGGACAACATGTGTGCAGTTGTGTTAAATTCTCACGGCAAGACATTTATTTTTCCGTTAGAGAAATATATATGAATGATAAAACATTTGTGCCACCTTGCAGAATAATGGCAAAGACTTTTGTCAACCAAAGCAATAAACAAATCTATTTGCCAAAATGTTTGCAATACGGGCTTGTTACATTCATTTTGTATGATTCTTTCAATGTTTTTGAAAAAAGTCTCTTGGGAAAAAAAAGCGGCATTTATTTAATCATAAATTACAAAAAGAAATATTGTAAAATATAAAATAAAATAATATTTAAAGGCAATTTACTCCTGTGATACAAAGCAGAATTTTCAGCATAATTATTTCAGTGTCACATGACCCTTTAGATATTCTAATATGCTGATTTGCTGCTCAAAAAACATTTCTTATTATTATCAATGTTGAAAACGGTGGTGCATGTCTATAGAAAGTCCCGATAAATCATGGAAACCCAACGTGTGTGTGCGCGCATGTGTGTTAAAGCTTATGAGTGTGTGCATTGTTCATGACTCTGTCTCAGGACACGTACTGGAGTCAAGGGGTTTACGTTTACGCCCTCTGAGGTTTGCAGTAGGACACTGAATGATTAAAGACTGTATGTTCCCACAGAGATCAATCGCAACACAATCTAAAGACTAAAACCTCAGCATGATTTTAACAGCCTGCAAAGCTTAAAGGTTTCTCGACCTGTGCCAACCCTAAGCTGGAGTATGTGGGATGAATTTGTTGCATCCAGAGACACACTTGTAAATTGAGGGAGATATTAAGCGTGACAAGGAAACCTTTAATCAACTCAACTTTGGATTAATAGGAATTGCCATTACAAGTGAACCTCACTTTGAACCCCAATTTTGCAGGACAATTTGCATGCAAATTTATAATCCATGCACCATATAACAACATTATATGAATAGCTCACCTAAAAAAAGTTAACTTGAATTTCAGTCTGTTTCTCATAAAAAGCCATTGTATGAATTTAAAAGAATTGAAAATAGTAAACAGGTTGCATGGACTACATTGATGGTACTTTATTGGCGCTTTTGCATCAAACCTCTATTTATATAGTGCTATATACTGCTCAAAAAAATGAAGGGAACACGTAATTGTCACAGTAAGTTACTTAAACTTCAGGGATATACATTTGTCCAGTCAGGAAGCATAAGTGATTGCGAATCAGTTTCACTTGCTTTGGTGCAAATGAAAGTGACCACAGGTGCACTGGAGAGGCAACAGCAAGACAACCTTCCAAAAGTGAATGATTTTCGCAGGTGGTTGCCATAGACCATTGTTCTCTCCTTATTCTTCCTGACTGATTTGTCTTTAGTTTTGTTAGGGTCCTTGTCCCTGTCTGTAGCATAAGGCATTACCTGCAACCCAATCAGGTTGCACAGGCAGTCCTGCTCCTCCAGAATATGTGCCGTCACGAGGAGGTTTGTTGTGTCTCCCAGCACACAGTTTCAAGAGCATGGAGGAGATACCGGGAGACCGGTTTGGCATTGGGTCAGTAATGGTCTGGGGACCACGTGCTAGTCAATGGTTCCCTTACCACTGTTAGGTACAGGGGTGAAATCCTCAGAGCCTTATGCTGGTGCAGTGGGCCCTGGGTTTCTCCTGGTGCATGATAATGCCCGGCCTCATGTGGCTAGAGTGTGTAGGCAGTTTTTAGATGACGAAGGCATTGATGCCATTGGCTGGCCGTCACATTCCCCAGACCTAAATTCAATTGAGCACCTCTGGGACATTATGGAGCATCCGAAGCCACCAAGTAGCACCACAGACTGTCCAGGAGCTCAATGATGCCCTGATCCAGGTCTGGGAGGAGATCCCCCTGGACACCATCCGCCATCTCATCAGGAGCATGCCCAGGTGTTGTCGTTGGCGTGCTGGGGGCCATACACACTACCGACTTACATTATGAGTTGCTGTAAATGAACTTAATGCAAGTTGGATCAGCCTGTAACTTCAGCTTTTTACATTGATTTTTGGTGTGATTTTGAATCCAGCCCTCAGTGTGTTGATGATTTTGGTGTCCATTGACTGTTGTGACATAATTTGGTCTTAACTAATTATAGAATATATATAAATAATGATGGTTTGAATTGACTGAATGAATTTCATTCATTGAGATTCGTTTCTAACTCTTTTATGGTTTACAGCTCCATTAACTGCTTTGTTAAACAATATCAGTTCAGGTTTTCTGCCTACATGTATTATATACACTATATATTCTTTCTCCATGTTTTGTTCTAGCTGGTTGTGGTTTTCCTGTGAAATCCTTCCTAATTCAGCCATAGAGGGTCAAGATAGCACCAAAGTTTGTTCTATCTAATGCCGTGTTAGTGCAGTTTTATGGGTTATGTGACCATGCCAGAGGAACAGACTTCACATTTCTCAACAATATTGCTAGATAACTGTATTGGTGCAAGGGTATCAAACTTTTTCCTGGAGGGCCACTGTCATGCAGAGTTCAACCATAATTAAACATACCTGAACCAGCTAATCAAGACCTTTTAGCCGGAAAAGCGTAACGACTGCTTAGGCTGTGGTATGCAGGGAAGGAGACAGAGTTTACACTGAAAAAAAATACTGTTTTATGAGAGAAGTCACGGACAATTGCGAAACAGGTATGATTCAGTTTAAGGCACTTCTCATTCATTTCCATGGTATCCGCAAAGAGTGATTGACTGTCGCACAACTCTGAACAAAATTAAATGATGTTCAGGCTGTAATGTGATTGGATATCAAGGCATACATTATCTAAGTTAACTGTTATGCTTTTTCCAATGGTAGAGCCATGGCCCCTTGTATCTTCCATTACTAGAAACTTCCAGGCAGGTGTTTTGGAGCTGGTTGGAGCTAAACTCTGCAGGACAGTGGTCCTCCAGTAGTGGAGTTTGACACATGTGATAAAGTGGAACATTTCAAGAATTATCTAAGAGTCTTGGAAATTATGTTAACTGATAGAAAATGTTGTCTTTAGTAAACTTTCTCTCATCTAACTGGAGCACCAAATAGCATTATTTTCATGTCATGGCAAATAAAGATAGAAAAACTGGTTTTGATCATCATATATTTTGTTTATTGCATGAATCTTAGCATGATATTAACTGCTAAATGAGTCAGTAGTCAGGTTAGCAGTGCTCAGCTCTTCTGGACAGAAGGGTAGCTGGCAAAGACGGTAGTCCAGTAGTAAACCTTGCGCATTCTCAACATCTGCTTTACACTGTTCTTGTTCATACTGTTGTGAATGTCTAGGTACTTATGGCCAGTGCCGGCGAACTCGGGCCAGGCTACAGGAACACTGGACTCACCTTTGTTAGGGTCACTGTGAGGGAGAGAAAAAAAGAGACAGAGACAGACAAAGAGACATTTTAGCTATCATTATGCACCACAAGTGACACAAGGGTTATTATACTTAACTAAAACTATAAACCATTAAACAATATTTTTGTTACTTACAAATGTTAATATATATAAAAATATTTCATTTAGTTTAACTTGATCTATTGAAATAACAAACTAAAACTGAAATAAATATTAATAAAAACTATTCCAGGGGTGTCCAAATCTGCTCCTGGAGGGCCGCTGTCCTGCAGAGTTTAGCTCCAAATTGCCCCAATACACATGCCTGGAAGTTTTTTATTCTGCTTTTGATTAGCTGGTTCAGGTGTGTTTAATTGGGGTTGGAACTAAACTCTACACGACAGTGGACCTCCAGGAGCAGGTTTGGACACCCCTGACCTATACAGACATTAAAAAAAAAGAAAACTAACTAGTACAAATGACAAAAACACAACAAAATGTACAGATCCCCTAAGAAATATGCGACGGTAGGAACAATTATTTTTCAATGATTTTGCGTTCTCTCACAAATGTTTTGCGTTACACCAAGAAACTTTGTTCTTTTGCAAATTTTCTCGGGGGAACACAAAAGTTTTGTGAGGGAACGCAAAAGATTAGCGAAAGAATACAAAAGTTTAGTAAAAGAACGCAAAAGCTTTGCGAGCGAATGCAGAGACTTTCAGAAGAAATGTTTTGCAAGTGATCGCAAAGTTTCTCCGGGGAACGCAAAAGTTTTTAACTTTTTTCCTCTCATCTAGTTATTTTCCACCACCATGTCCCTTTAGATGCTCAGTAAAAATGACTAAAACTATAACGGAAATTCAAATGAAATGGGAATAGTATTTCCATTATCCAATTTTAAATATTGGCACCCAATGGAATTGCACAACTATTGATAAGCCTTGTACCATAGTACTATATACATTTTACTGATTATAGGTGCCTCTACACATTAAAGTGGAATAACATGAAGTATTTTAATATTGTCAGTATTTGTATGTTTATATACCCAGTTTGAGCAAAATTGCTCCAGTAGGCAATCATGTATTTGGAGACGTCACGATGGCGAGGAAAGTAGCCCAAAGGAGTCTCGAACGGCTTCCCGAACACAAACTGCAGGTCTTCAGCGTGATCGGCACCCATCCAGAGGGGAAAGATAGGCATGCGAGAGGGCTCGGTGAACAGGTAGGAGTAGGTGCGTGCAGATCTAATGGACAAAAAAAGGTTGTTTTAATGTTTCTACTATTCAGTTCACACGTTAGAGGTCAGTAAATAAGAAGAGGAAGTCAGCTTACTTAGCATGGTCAGTGTGGAGGTACAGGGCCGTTTGGGTTGGCACCAGGAAGATGTAGTCCGTCTCAATCTCCACAATTGTTTTCTTAATATCCTGATCACTAGGGTTACTACCCCAGTTGACCGTGTACTCCTGATAAGTTGCGGCACCAGCGTCTTGTCCTCTCGCATCAGACAGGGAATTCGAGAGAGCCCTGACATCTGCCCTGTTATAAATCAATAGCAGTTTTTTTTTATTTTTTATTATGCCGTTGTTTGGATTATTAAAGGCCCCATGAAACTAGACAGGTGCAGTTTTTCTGCATAGGACACATCGGTTTGTCCCTTTAGCTTACATCACTGTTTTTCCTGAAAACAAAGATTGTCATTTTTAAATGTGTATATTCTTCTCATACAGTAAAACATATGCACTACTACCGTTTAAAAGTTTGGAATCAGAACGATTAAAAAAATAAATACATTTAATGCATCAGGAAGGATGCATTAAAAGGATAAAATATGTCAATAAAGACATTTATAATGTTACAAAAGATTAATATTAATAAATAAATATAAATATTGTCCTTTTTGAACTGTTTTCAACATTGATTATATTATGAATTGTTTCTTTAGCAACAAATCAGCATATTTGTAGGATTTCTGAAGGATCATGTGACACTGAAGACAATATTCAGCTTTACCAACATATGAATAAATTACATTTTAAAATATATTAAAATATAAAACTGTTATTTTAAATTTTAATATTTTACAATATTACTGTTTTGCTATATTTTTGATTAAAAAAACTGCCTTGGGGAGCAGAAGAGACTACTTTCAAAGACATCTTACCGACCCCAAACTTTTTGAACAGAAGTGCATCTTTTATTTATTTCAAAATATAGAATAAAATAGCCAAAAATAGATGGCTAAAATATGTTTACATACAAAATATGGTTACATAACACACGCTTTAGTTACTTACATTTCCTCATATATATAAAATTTTTTATCTAAATATATAAATTTTCCCAAAAAACATGAATTGTATTTTAATATTTGATTTGAAATATATTTTTCTCGCACATTAAAGTACATTTTATATTTTAGTAATTTTACCACTTGAATGGTTTTAATGATTGTTTTCGAATTTGAAAAATATATTCCTTAAGCTGTACTTTTTACAGATATCAAGCATATGTTTGAAATATATTGGGGCACAAAAAAATTGCAGTATGGGTCTGCTAAAGCTTACTTTTGCCAACTTTTAACTTTTAATAGTACAATCGCATGTAGATGGCCTCAAAGCTACCATACATAAACAAAAGGCACAAAACTGGTTATATGGGGTCTTTCAAAATTCTCAAAATGATTCCAGATGACTCTTTGATGAAGCGCACTTACACAGGGGTGGACACCAGAGCATTGTTGATAGAGGGAACGTCTACGGTAGCAAAGAGGTGGCCGTCCATGTCATTGACTCCAGCGATGTAGTCAATGTCAGCAGCATTTTGGAAAAGGGTTTCAGGCTCGCCGGGGACGAAGTCACCATCGATGACGGGGGACAGATCCAGTTTGTGCACAATGGGATCTGGAAAAGATGGTCAGATTTTATCCAGATTTTCCTTTGGACTGCGCAAACCTGCATAACTTTTATACACTGACTTGTTCACTGGTATTCCCAGTAAAAGAACGACTAGTCGTGCAGGTTTAGAACGCCACGAGAGTGAGTAAAGGATGACTTAATTTTGGTTCTACTATTGCTATAGAAAGCATGTACAGGGCTAAAACACAAGCAGCCACTCTGAATGTTCTTACCACTAGCAGATGTACTTAGTTCCACATTCCCAGCAAGAGTAACAATCTTTGGATCTGTCATCTTCAGACAAGCCACCATCTTGCTATCAGTGGGACATCCTACCTTCTTTGCGATCTAAAAGTGCACAGACAAATTTTTGTTGTGATATATATTCATTAATTATTGAAATGCCAGTCTGTATGTGAAACAGAAAAAGTGACTTCACTTAATAAACACTTGCAAGTGTACAGTATAGTGTTAAGCAAATGGTTGGGAATGAGAGTAAACAAACCCCCTGAGGATTTTGGGACCACTGAATATCAAATGCTACTACTGTACACAGTGCACTAGGTCTGTTTTATAATGAGTATTCAGCAATGTGGGACATTCATGAAGATCATGCTCACCTTCTCAGCAGATTGTCGTGGATTTCTGTTGACGGCCCAGGGACAGAGAGCAACACCACTCTGTGAGATAGCTCTGCGGACCAGGCCCTTGTTTTTAGGGGAAAGAATCTGTGCAGGATGAGACACACAACAGACCTCAGAACCTTCAACCTTTATTACCGAGGACCTCTTATGGTTTTCATACCAATAATAAACCAAGCCCTCACACAAACCTGTAGCCATTAGATTTAAAGCGAAAACATTATTTAGCCAAATTATGAGCCCTTCAAATACCGAGGGCTACTTCAACAGTTTGCATTATTGTGAAGAAATTTTCAAAAATGACCTTGTCCTAGCAAACATAGCCAGACCAGCACATGTTCACCCACTCATTAAAATGTAATACATAAGCCTGTAAGCAGAATGTTGTTTTGTTTTATTTATGTAGCACCTGGAAGTTTACGCTGGCTCCCCCTGCTGATTCGCCAAAGAGAGTGATGTTGGCAGGATTACCACCGAAAGCTTTGATGTTCCTGTGTACCCAAGCGATAGCGGCGTGCTGATCCCACAGGCCATAGTTTCCTGTCGACCAGGACATGCTCAGATCATCATTTAAATACTACAATCAATTAATCAACCCATACATATGCATACATATACAATCTCTACACAGTGGAGTCAAGTCAACAAGTCATAGTGATGGGGCAAAATTAGTAATGAAGAAAAATTATTTGCCAATGCTTTTACGTTATCTCGCAAAACCTTTGCGTTTCCCCGAGAAACTTTGCGTTTCCCCGAGAAACTTTGCGTTCCCTCGTAAAAACGTTTACGTTCCCTCGTAAAAAACGCTTGCTTTTTGCCGTGAAACTTTGGTTCGCTCGCAAAGAGCTCAAAAGGTTTTGTGAGCGAATGCAAAAGTTCTCAGGAGAACGCAAAAGCACTGACTTATTATTCGTTCCCCCAATAAATTTACGTTGGCTCGCAAATAAGTTTTGCTAGTGAACGCAAGTTTCCCTTGGGAAAGCAAAAGATTTGCAGAGGAACGGAGCACCTAAAGGGGAATGGCGATGAAAAAAATGACAAGAAAAAATATTTTTCAATGCTTTTGTGTTCTCTTGCTAAAGTTTTGCTTTCCGCCGAGAAATATGTTTGCTCACACAACCTTTGCATTCCCTCACAAAACTTTTGCGTTCTCCCGAAAAACTTTGAATTCACTCGCAATAACTCGAAAGTTTTGCGAACAAACGCAAAGTTTATATGGGGAACGCACATTTTTTTGCAAGTGAACGCAAGAGCATTACCATATAATTTCCTCCCATCTCATTTTTTTTATCATCATGCCCTTTTAGGGGCTTTGTAATTTTGCATACTACATGATGGAAAAAAAATTAAGATAAAAAACAATTATATAGGCTATCAGTGCTTTTAGGTTCTATCCAAAAACCGTCTGCATGCACTTACAAAACAATTGCCTTCCCCCCGAGAAATTTTGTCGCCTTTGACCGGCATATTTTTCCCCTATATCGTCATTCATTCATTTATGCCTGCTACCCCTCCTGGGGCATAGGCCGCCAACAAGAGCTATACCGTGATGTATCATATTTGTATCACTTATATTGTAATGAAATTTACCAGGTGCGTCAGCATCTCCGGTGCTAAGGAATCCGAGGGCTCCGACACGGTAGTTGAACGTCACCACGATGACATTTCCTCTGTCTGCAATCTCCTGTCCATCATAAAGGTAGTTGTTCAAGAAGTTTGCACCCATCCCACCACCCATCAGGAAGCCACCACCATAGATGAACACCATAACAGGCAAATTGGTAGACACTGTAAAAAAGGAGGTTTCAAGCCAGACATATTTGTTAAAATATTATTCTCAAAGGGCTGGTTCATCAAAAATTTAAATTCTGTCAAAGGTTTCCCATCAAACACTGCAAAACAACATTGGACCCCATTGACTTTCATTGTATGGACAAAAATGTTTCACGGAAGTCATACAAGTTTGGAATGACATGAAGGTGAGTAAATTATGACAGGATATTAATTTTTTTTGGTAAACGATCCCTTTAACATACTTTTTTTGTCTTGTGAATTAGAACAGGTTTTTTACCGGAACTTCCGTGAGGGACCCAGATGTTCAGGTAGAGACAGTCCTCAGAGCCCAAGACCTCTTTACCGAGAATATTGAGCTGCATACACCTATTTGCGTACTCAGTGGCTTTCAGGACACCTGTGCAGGTAGAGTCAGCAAGAGTACACTGTTAATACACTCACTCACTTATTTTAGACCCTAGCTACGCCTAATAATCAGTGCCTTAAAATGTCTAGACAAGCTTGATCGACAGACAGGTATACACACCATCCCAGCCTGGGTGAGGAACCGGCTTCGCCAATCTGCCAGGTTGAGCAGCAAAAGGAATTCCCTTGAACACGTCCACATGGCGGAAGAGTCCAACACTACGACTCTTTCCCTGTACCATCCCTCCCTCCGTGTACACAGATCCCAGCTGCAACATGTTCACAATTAGATTTGGCTAGAAATTGCAGCGTATAGTATTTTTGAGCATTTTAGCCACTTCCTGCCACAGTGTCAGGTTTAGATTCCTTTTATTTTTGTTCTCGCGAAACGGCATTGCAAATACAGATTTTCTCTGGGAGAAGTATACGTTTTTACTTTCCCCTTAGGGGCTACTTATTAAAGTTAAAATAGATATAATTGTAATTAAAAGATTCATAATAAGACTTATTTATTTCTTCCTTATTAAAGGCACAATGTGTAATTTTCGCCGCTAGAGATCGCTTATTTAAAAAAAGGCGTAGCTTGATGACGCCGTGATTCCGCGGAATCATGGGAGTTGTTGTCTTTACCTCTACAGCCGGAAGAAAAAAATCCGATGGGACTCGGGCAGAAATCACGTTCATGGACGAACTAATGTATTAAAGATTTATTATTAATGTTACTGTAGTAAGAAGCAGGACGAGGCTAAAAGCTGCTGGAGCGGTATGAGGCCGCTGGAACGATTGCTAAAGAAGGACAAGCGCTGCACACGGCTCGAGACCAGTGGAGCTTTTATTATGCCGCAGACGACCACTTCCTCTTTTTCCAATCATGCGTGTGGTAACGCAGCACTGTTTTATCATAGTATTATTGAGTGTGTTGAAAGTTATGTTATAATGCTACTCTGCATTTGCTGCTATGTGGCTACTATGAGACACTTGTTTCACACTGCAGTAAGCTAGATCAATATTAGGCATGGTAAAACATGGTACTCGCGGTAAATCAAGAAAACAATATTTAAACATTAAGACTAACTGTGTTGAGCTATATAAAAATAAGTCGTTTTCTGTTGATGATTGTATCCAAACAGTTGCTCACCTGTCTAATAAAACGCATAATATATTAAAGCGTCTTTGGTGTTTCCATGGTTTCTACATAATAAAACAGGAAATCGAGGGTAACGCGGGTGTGATGTCATTGATAGGTGACGCACAGACATGGTCCATGTCCTGGTTAAAATGACTTATTTTTCTGGATTTAAACATTCTTCAAAATATTTGGGATAATGTAAGTAGCCTACACAAGTAAACAAAATATATAACATTGTTCTAGTGGTTTTTGGATATTTTAAACCAAAATTCTTACATATTGTGCCTTTAATATAATATTTCACAATAACTTCATTATTAAACTACTACACTAACTGTGCAAAGCATAAGTTAAACATATACACAACTCTCATACAAAGCATATAATAATTCATGTCTGCGTAGTATAAAAAGTCAAAGTTTTTCATATTTTGAAATATGGATATGAACTCTTTAAATCCCCAAATTGACTATAATCCTATTAAATACAAATCTTCAATTGAATTCATATCATAACTTACAGAAGCTGCATTTGCTGTCCCCAGGATGAGGGCAACAGAGATGAAAACTCCCAGCATCACCATCATCATCAGATAGTGGCTGCAAGTGTGGCACTGAAGGGAATTCTGTCCGCTTTTATAAACAGGCCAAATCATATCTCGCTTCCCAGCTGTTCCAAAGCCATATCTTACCAAAAGTACACAGTCCCTTCTAGTAACTGGACAACATGTGTCCAGTTGTGTTAAACTCTCACGGAACATTTGTGTGTTCATTAGAGCTTTGTGTAATCTTAATGACAGAAACACATTTTCTTTTCCATTTCAGAGAAATATTTATGAATGATTAAAACATTTTCCCTTGCAGAATAATTGCACAAAGACTTTTGCAATAAACAAATCAATTCACCATCTGCCAAAATGGGCAAATACAATACGGGCTAGTTGCCACTTTTATTTTCTCTATTGAACATTTCTCACGGTTGATTTATTTTTGAAATTCACTTTCTGTATAAACAAACCTTAAAGTGTTGGCCACAAATAAAATTAAATAAAAAGAGTTTATGGTCGCTATGATTTTTTAAAAATGTTTTTGAAAGCAGTCTTTTTAAAGAAGGCTGCATTTATTTACTAAACAATTACAAACAGGAATATTGTAAAATATTATTGCAATGTAAAAGTTTATATAAATGTTATGTATTCCTGTGCTTTGGAAGCATCATTACTTTAGTCTTGATGAAATCCTTATACTATGCTGATTTGCATCTCAAAAAACATTTCTTATTATTATCAATGTTGAAAACGGTTGTGCTGCTTAATGTTTGTGGAAATCATGATGAATTTTTTTAGGATTCTTTGAATGTTCTTTTGAATGTTCAAAAGAACAGTATTTGTTTTAAAATAGAAATCTATTGTAACCATGTAAAAGTCTTTAATGTCAGTTTTGATCAATTTAATGCAATACAAGTATAAAAAAAATACTCACCCCAAAGGTTTGAATATATATATATATAAATGCTGGGAAGTAATCAGAAAAAAAAAAAAAAAAAAACTATGCATAGAAGTATACAAAACACACAACTAACATTTGTATGACTATTTTGATACTGTTTTTGATACTTTCAGTTAGTCACAACTTCTCTCTTATTGTATGTCAGATACTTTTTTGAAAAATTTGCTCAATCAGTTCATTTGACAAAACCATTTATTATCCAAAATGGTTTGAAAAAAAACAAACTAATTTCTATCAGTGTACAAAGTTGTTTTTTACATTTACACATCCAATCCTTTATAAGTGCCAGACATGAAACTTAATGGGAATTACATGTAATCCGCAATCTCAGTTTCCATTTCGTTGTCACTTGCATCAGAAGGCTTGTATTCGTCATCATCATCATCATCGTCATCTTCCTCTTCCTCTTCTCCACTGTCAACAGTTTTGCGTCTAGTTCTTGTAGGCTTTTGGGTGGATGATGCTACATCAATAAAATCACACAATATAAAAAATAAAGCCATTTTTATGTAATAAATATTATTTTGATATACTTAATAATTAACAATGCATTTTGTGTGTGTGTGTGTGTGTGTGTGTGTGTGTGTGTGTCTTACCTGGGCGGTTCGGTTGGACGTGTTCCTGGATCATTCCAGAAATTATATTCCTAAGATCGTCTGCCGTGTGGGGCACACACCAGCCATCTCTCTCATCACACACTTCCTCTTTTCCATCATTCCTATGGATGATATTCTTTATTCTTAAAAGAAGAAAAAGAAAAGTGCTGTAAAGGTCAGGAGGAGTGGGATGGGTCTTGTAAGTGGATAAATGATTGAAAAGAAAGACATCAAAGTTCCAACCTGATCTCACAGGAAAATGTAACCATGTTACAAAGTGGTGATTTCCTATCAGTGACTATTTCCTATTATGTTTTTTTATCAATATTTTGAATTTTTTTATATTTTCTGTTTTAATTTGAAAGTATTAGTAATTTTGTTGTGCATTTTTGTTGTAATTTAAAAGGTACACTATGCAACTTTCTTTTGTTCACAATAAACAATATTTTAAAAAGTCAATACGTCTTCTTCCTAAACATGTTTTTGTCTTACCCTGATTAACTTTGGTAAACCTATTTTAAGTGTTTATATTTAAGACCTGTCAGAATGTTTTTTGTGTTCGTAAATTGCATACATATGTCACTCGTCATATCCTTAAATAGAGAAAAGTTGCTCCGGCTACTTTGACGTGTATATGTATGTTGTGGAAGTGGCATATGTTAGTTGTCAAGGAGCGTGAAAGCTTGACATGGAGCAGCTAAATCTCCAACCTCCGGGAAATCACCCATTTAAAAATACAGAGGAGAGTCTCCTGGCAAAAAGAGAACGTGACTAAAAGCTCGAGCTCGCAATAAAAAAGTATCAACATTGGCTTGGTTTTTCAGTGATGATGAGAACTGTGGGATTTGAAATTTTGTAAAAGCAATGCGGCGTTGTTGTTTTTATTACTCAACAGGTGAATAAGGTATTTTATTGAACAGATTAGTTTCAGTATGTAGCTCTTTAACAGTTCATTAAAAGTACTATTGTGAAGGGTCATATTCATCCGGAGTCACACAGAGCCAGAGCACAACCAAAACAATGTTCCCCTTCAGTCAGTCACATTCAACGTTACATCAGAACGACTGATGAATTGGGATCTCGCCTGACTAAAAGAGCCAATGCACATTGCGGCACTTCTGTTCCTGCTATATCCATTCACTGAGACAGTGAATTTTACGAGTGTCTGCAAGTACTCTTCGGGAAGAGGCATCTGTTCCAGTGTTGGTGTGACGGCGCTGCAGCGGTGGTTCAATGAGATTAGCTGTATATACAGCTTAAAAGAGTGTGTGCACACTGCAGGCTGCAATATTTCCTGCCAGCTGTGCTGCGGCCATTTCCCTTGTGTGCTTCAGCACTATAAGAGAGCTACATTTTTCCTGTAAGAGCAAACATGGGTGTGACACTGCGTCTTTCTTAAAGATGTCATTCCACCCGTGTGTTTTTGGATGCGGTCGTTACCTGGCACGGGTTGTTGGTGTCCCCCCAACTTCAAGGGTATCCAGAAGGGCAACCTGGCTCTTCACAGGCTCCAATTCAAGATGTTGATGCAGAAATGCATTTGAGTGCATCCGTCCCCGAGACTGGTTTGCAGTGATCGGCCTGAAGGACACATAGGTTCTCGCAGGAATGCAGACCGTTCCTGCGCTTTGTAATCGAGGGGCTGGCATACCAGTACAAAGTCCTCCCCTTCGGGCTGTCCCTGTTGCCTCGTGTCTTCACGAAGGTCGCGGAGGCAGCCCTTGTTTCCATGAGAGAACCCAGCGTTCGCATCCTCAACTATCTCGACGACTGGCTCATACTGGCCCAGTCACTAGAGCAGTTGTGCGAACACAGTGACATGGTACTCAGTCACCTCAGCCAGTTTGGGCTTTAGTTCAAGTGGAAAAAGAGCAAACTCTCCTGTGCAGAGGATAATTTTTCTCAGGACTTGGACTTTTCGTTGGACTTGGTCAACCTAACAGCAAGCCTCACAGAGGAACGTGTTCGCTCAGTGTCAAACTCCTTGAATTCACTCAAGAGCAGGACAGCGGCCCCACAAAAAATATTTCAGAGGCACCTGGGACATATGGCATCTCCAGCCGCAGTCACGCCACTTGGATTGCTTCACATGAGACCGCTTCAGGACTGGCTTCATGGCAGAGTCCAGAGATGGGCATTGCAATGCGAAATGTACTGGGTAACAATCACCCCGGCCTGTTGCCAAACCTTCAGCCCGTGGTCGGACCCTGACAGTTGTTTAACTCCTGTGACCCTCGGGATGGACGCACTGGTACACAGCTGGCCCCGGGACCTATGGAAGTATGGTTTCCCTCAGTGAGCCTACTTGCAGTCAAGTCTTGCTAGTTGCCCCTTTTTGGCCCAACCGGACCTGGTTCCTAGAACTCGTGCTTTTCACGACACCATGATGTCATGATTTCTTAGAGACGGGGCACCTTATGGCACCCGCGTCCAGACCTCTGGAATATCCATGTATGGTCTCTAGACGGGACGCGGAGGACTTAGGTGATCTACCACAGGCAGTGGTAGACCCAGCCCTAGCTTTGTTCTGTCCTGTCCATGCTTTGCGCCTGTACCTGGACCAAAAGCAGAGCTTCAGGACCTCAGACCAGCTCCCTCGGGTTGAGAGCTCACTCTACCAGAAGTGAACGCCGGGTAACCACACTGTGTCTCGCTTGCTGCGCAATTCCCCTCCTATTGACCGGATATGTGCGCTTATTTTTGCTTCTCATGTGAGTTCCCCAAACTGGCGAACACTGTTGAGTTCCTCCACCACCCTCGGCAGTCGAACGTGGCAAAGTGTCCGACGTCAGGCCTAACACACTAATGTGACTAATGTGTATTCTTTCAAGGTAAGGCTCCCCTGTCGGCGAGCCGGTGTCTTTCCCTTAGCAGAGTTCAAATGTTGGCAAGAAATGTTTTTTTTATTAGTACATTAAAATGTATTTTATTTAAATAGTAGGGCTGTAATCAACCAAAGAAAATCTTGGTCGACTGAAGTCCTGAAATTTTCGACTAAAAATGACGTTAGGAATTTTTTTTTTTTTATTAATTATGCTGCACACTGTGCGCAGTACTTGGTAGCCTTGTTGTCCGCCTAAATGAATTATAAATAAACATAAAAAAAATATTAGGCTATTTGGAGTATATTAAATTGTTTTGTACCTAATTATTTTGCACTGAAATGAGTCTGACACACGGGTCTGTCGGCTCTGACAGCGTTGCATCACGCGCACCTGCACAATATCATAGCCTATGATTTTCGAAAATAGTACTATGTTGTCAACTAGTGATATCATCACAAGAACTATTGAGGAATATGCAACATAATTTAGACAATTGTTTTTGTCAAATGTATTATAATAACTGACAGACACGCACAGAGCGCGGCTGAACACAGGAGCTTAGCTTCGCGGCTGAGACACGATAGACTATTAACTTAAAGCTTTTACTCTTAAACACAAAAGGCACGTCCATTTTAATAAAAAAAATATATTTATTAAACAAACCAGATCAAGAGCAAAAACGAAATAAAGTGCATAACTGAAAAATAAAGCATAGGCTCAAAACTAATACAAACAGTGGGAACAGAGCATTGCGCTCCAATCATTTTTTCCCGTTTTCTAATAAAAAAAAATGCTGCAAAACTGCCGATGTCTTTGTTGACATGGTAGAAGAGGACTGACTATGAATTAAACGCTCTCACAATTAAATAAATAATATTCAGCAAACCTTCTAGTAGCCTACTTTCTTCAATCTGTCTCTCTTCTCTGGTGGGTTGGGCTAATCCAAAAGAAGTGAAACCAAGGGGGGTGTTCTGAAGACAGACTGTTACCTGTGAAACAGGGGTGCTCTGAAAACACCCCCTTTAGCAATTAGTGCTTTCCACCTGATGAAATGGAACGCGGCAAAACTGATGAAATGAACGCGGCAAAACTAATGAAATGAACGCGGCAAAACTAATGAAATGAACGCGGCAAAAAATCGACCAATCAGAATTTTGGTCGAGCCAGAATGTATCGACCAACAATCGACTGGGAGATTACAGCCCTATTAAATAGACAAAAGTTTTAATTGGTTTAGTTTACTAACAATTTGATATAAATTCGCATGATGTGAATAGTACAAAAATGTATGATTATTAGAAACATGCATGAAGGTCCCTAAACACACCCATCTCTGGGGCGTTAGCAGATCATACGAAAACATACTTCCAAATGAGATTGTACAAATTAATATAAATTAGCCACAAATTAACCAGAACGTAAAATACTTATGAATTGCAATGAGATTGTGTTGAAAGTTCTTACTTTTCTACATCCAGATCACACAGCTGGTAGAACATCTGCCGGTATGGAGGGAGCATTCCCTCCTTGAACATGTAGACTGAGTCCTTGAGAGAAAGTTCCACAAAGCTAGTTTAAAGCGCTTACTCGACTTTAGCTGCTGATCAAGGCAAAATTCACTGTGATAACACTTAAATTAAAAATTAAATGACTGAAAATACCTTTAGTAAGTACTTGGCAGTAGCAGGTTTGGGTCCTGAAGATGAAGAACTCTCCTGGGTGATGTCAGTTACGCTCGCAGGTTGAGGAACTAAAGAAGTGAATGAAACAACCATACACTACCATTAAGCTTTGATCATTTACAGTTAAAAAGTTTTAAATACTACCGTTTAAAAAAATGGGGTCAGTCAGTACATTCTTAAAAAAAGAAAAAAAAAAGAACACTTTTATTCAGAAAGGATGCATTAAATTGATCAAATATGACTGTAAAGATATTTATAATACGAAGGATTTCTTTTTTAAATAAACGCTTTCTGTTATATAATGAACACCTTAAGGGGACACTGTGTGCCAGAACATTTGTATCTTTGTTTTTGTACCTGCCCTGTTGATAGTGGTTGGGCGACTGTAATGATAAGCGCTTCTCTTGGATTTCACTGGCATGTCATTGACACCAAATCCTACAGAGACAGAAAAATACAGAAATCATGTGTGTATTGTCATTTGTACTCACATCTGGGGTCAAAAAAAGATTCTGCACTCTTTTGGACAGTTTTGTACAGCAGTCTTGGCATGTTTATGTCGAGGAATACATCATATTTAGGACTGTTATGAAATGTGTTTTGGTTGATTGCTCACCATGTTTCATTCCGTAGCGGATCCTGAAGTCTAGAACCTGGTAGATTTTTGCTTCAGCTGTTTTTCGAGGATCGTATCCAAACCTGACCCACAAACTCCTCCACGGCCCTGTTAACTACACGTAAAAACTATTTTCATTTTCAGTTGCCATGAAAATTATTCAACTCCCCTGGAGACTGTAATAATTTACAAATGTAAGCTTTTCTAAAGATACAGAGTGAAAAAAAAAACATATAACCGTTTAGTGACAAATTAAAAGTGATGAGTTTTTTTTAGGTTTTTTTGGTAATACAGCTATGTCATAATTATTCAACCCCCATTCAATGCTGCTTATTCACTTATTTGCATGGTATGGTACAAAATTGTGTTAAAACACAGTTAAGCCTTCGGAAACTCTAAAATAAAGCTAACTGAATTAGCTTGTGCTATTACACATACATTGTGCTATAGAGAACAAATTGTTTTATTACATTAGAAAGTCTATGGCTACAAGAAGATTTCCAAAATACTAAACGTTCCTAGAGACAAAGCTGGCAGCCTTATTCAAAAGTTAAAAATTTGTTGTACCAGAAAACCTTTGAGGGTTTTGAAGAAAAAACACAATATCATTACGAGGAATAAAATGTTTGATCAGAGCAACTGAGAAAAAACGTCAATTTACTGCCAAAAATGTACCGTGACCAAACTGGAACTTTTTGGACAAACAACTTTCACTATTTCTAAGTCACTAATCAAAAAAGAAACATTTTGACATTGACTATGTGAACAAATTTTTTTTTTTTTTAAGTTGGATGCCTTTCTGGCAACATAAAAGTACCTGTAGATGCCAACTGGCCCATACTAACTAGCCAAACCTTGAACTTTAGTTCAAACAAACAGATTTTTCCAGCACAATCTCACACCATTGGTTGAACCAATGTTGCTATAACAGGCCAAACTAACACACAGAAAAGTTAATAGTGCCACTTAAAGTGTTTGTGCACCACTAATGGCTTTCTGTGCAATAAGATGGGTTTGGAGACAGTATTTTAACACACTGAAAAGAATACCACATTATATTTAAGTTTATTAAACCTAGAGTTTTCTGTTAATCTACTCACCATGTAGTACGCCACATAAGGGAGGAGGTGCTTCATCTTCTCAGGGTGAACATTGACGTTGGCCTTGACGGCATTGCGAGACCATATGGGCCTTTTCTCGAAAAGCTGCGGATTAATCAAATTAATCAGTGTTTTCAAATGAAACCGCATTGGAGCACAGGTGGGATTATGATAAGATAAGGACATTTTCCCATAACATATAACTTTTGGAGTTGTTGTCCAAAAGTTGCTTTGAGAATTACCGGTACATAAACGAGTCTCCCTGCAACATGTATGCACTTCCGTTCAAAAGTTTGGGGTCAGAAAGATTTTTTTTATATGTTTTTGAAAGAATTCTCTTATGCTTACCAAGACTGCATTTATTTGATCATAAATACATTAAAAACAGTTATATTTTGTGATATAATTAATATAATTTAAGCTGTTTTAAAATGTCATTTATTCCAATGAATTTACTTGAAATAGAAATCATTTGTGAAATTATGATGTATTTTACTGTCTCCTACTGACCACTAAACTTTTGAATGGTAATGTATCTGAATATTATTTTTCCAATTTATTTTAATATAATAATCAATTAGTACAAAAAAGTAATTGTTTTATTACAATGTCGTCAGCTTTTTCTTTATGTGATTTTTAGTTCAGCCCCTCATATAATATTTAGATTTTTTTTTTTTGCTGTCGCTTCAAATCAAATATTGTAATGTTGTGATCACCTTGGAGATGGTTGATTTATTTAACGCATTGAAAACATGTGTAACAATTTTACCAACCTGTTTGAGTTGCTGCTCTACCTTTACATCGCTAGGATGGACGCAGACCTTTTTCCAGCTGGACACTGCAGCTTCTAGAGGTCCTGATGGAACGATCTTGTCATCAAAGTTGACAAAAATGGCATTGTTTGGCCGGCGAGCCCGATTCGGGGCAATAAGATGATCTTTCAGGAGAACAGACTGCATTGCAGTCTCCCTGCTGTTTATTGGGAAGCAGACAAATGATGTAATCAACTAATCAAACCACCAAAAACACACATACAGCTGAACTTAGAACAGTTCGGATCATTTGCAGTTGCAACCAGTCAACTCATTTGGGAATTCAGGTCCTACTCCAGCTTACCTGTGCAATACATCCGGACGATAGTAATAATCCACAGGCGTGTCCAGGCGTGAGAAAATGGGAGGAGGAAGGAAAAGAGGCACAGGACTGTCATAGAATTCCTTCTTCTCAGGTTTGCGCAAAATGATCTTGTCATACAAAGACACCTGGTTGCCATCTGGATCACTGTGAGTTGCCAGGTACTGGAAGTCAGCCATTCCTGAAGAATCAAGATTAAGAATGTGTGGGTATTAAAGGGATAGTCCACCCAAAAATGAAAACGTTGCCATCGTTTACTCACCCCCATGTCATTCCAACCCTGAATACTTTCTTCTTTGAAACACAATATATATATATATATATATATATATATATATATATATATATATATATATATATATATATATCAAAATTATAGATTTTTCTTTTATGCCAAAAATGATTAGGATATTAAGTAAAGATCATGTTCCATGAAGATATTTGGTAAATGTCCTACTTTAAAGGAGATTTTCTCAATGTTTCGATTTTTTTTGCATCCTCAGATTCCAGAATTTGTAATAGTTGTATCTCGGCCAAATATTGCCTTATCATAACAAACCATACATCAATGGAAAGATAATTTATTCAGCTTTTAGATTGTGTATAAATCTCAATTTAAAAAAAAATAAAATTACCCATGTGGGTTTTGTGGCCCATGGTCTCTCTCACTCTCTCGCTCTCTCTCTCTCTCTCACACACACACGCACAGTTTTTTTTTGTCCATACGGTGTTCTTTGGACCACAACGTTCTAAGAAACATCATCTTTTGTCCAACAGACATTGTGACAGAACTTTGATTTTTGGGTGAAGTGCAACTGTAATGAAGGTGAATTTCGTGTAAGATTCATACGGTGTTTTGCATGTAAGAGCTTCCACAATAAAAGCACTGTTGGCTCTAATGAGGACTACACTGCGGACATATTGACTCTCGTCTGACTTCTTGCTTTATCCAAAGACTTTTTGGTCATAGCCTTTTCGAATACTGTCTTCCTTTTTTTGCCTTGTCTGACTTTACCGGTATATGCAATTTACATGTTGCTATCATGTTTTAACACGTTGCTAGCATGAATTAACTTGCTGATAGCATGGTTTAGTATGCTTTAGCATGTACCTAGCATGATTTAACATGTTGCTAACATGAATTAACATGTTGCTAACATGTTTTAACATTTTGTCCTAGGATAGTCATTAAGCTTTGCCAGAGATAGACAGGTTAAATACTCTATAAGTCTTATTGTACAAAAGTGTTGACCCCATCATTAAAAGCCTGAGACTTTTTGTAGTTTTGATGTTTAACAAAAATCGTCGGATCAGTTTGAAAATATATAGCAACCCGAGTCAGAACAATCTGAAGGCCTGAGCAGAGTTTGGAGGATGTAGCTTGAAAGCCCTAGGAGGAGGTACTTTAAATGTTTGCTAAGAATAATAATAATAAGCAATTAACATGGAAATCTTGCTTAACCGATTTGGATTATAGGGATTATGAAATCGCAAAGGCTGCGATTATTTGTTATGTGCAGCTTGTCAGTGATGGACAGTTCTGTGATCCATTGTAAATGCTGCTCCATATGAAAGCACTGTGAGTTTGAGTCGCTTATAATGTGCATTTGAAAAAGCAATACGCATCAAACATCTTTCCAAACATGAGAAGTATTTATGAACCTCTTATCCAACAAAAGACAACATTTAATAAATCAATAAAGCATTTGAAATCCTCTGTTTATTCAGCTACAACGATAGCACGATGCCCATAGGGATTTCCTGGAATGACGGGCGTTATCTACTTCTGCCGCGGGGAATATTTGGAGAGTGTCTGCGTGAGAGCGCCAGCGTTTAGATGGAGCAGCATTCACTACCAATCAGCCGTGCTGCACTGACAAGCTCTTTGCCAAATCGCGTGCGGTTTAATTTCGATTAATCGTGCAGCCCTAAGAAAAACTGTATTCATGTAGCATATAGGCCTAATTTTAAATAAAAAAGATCAATAATAACAATAAAAAAATATATTTCATGCTGTGGTAGACATTTCTTACATTTATTTTTAAATATTAATTCAATTATTTTAGAAAATACCAGTTGGTGAATGTAGACTTTTATACCTTGAAATTTATATGTGGTTCCTATAAGTCCCACTATCTCCATGCTGATTTGGGTCTCTGAACTGTTTCCTTTGCGGGTCCTGCGGCGCACTCTGAGCAGCAGGTTGGTGGAGGAGTAGCGGTTCCCATAAGCGGGATGGCAGAAAGGATCTTTCGGCCGAAAGCGGAGTTCAAGTCTTTTAGAAGAATCTGCATATGTCTGTCCAAAAAAATAATAATTCCAGATTTAAATACAATCTACTATACACATATATTACCACTAACATATCATCATCCAATAAATTTGGCTAAATGAAATGGAATCATTTTCCAATACAACAGAATTGAAAATCACGTAAAAGCGGCCATATTTCTCTGGGTAAATATGTCCCTGATTTTTACATAATGTATAAAACTCATCTGCTATGTTATTATTATTATTATGTAGGGAAAGGTGTCATTAGGCTAAATGTATATCACATATTGTTTAAAATCAGACAGAATAAAATACAATGACACACACAAACAGTCAAAGAAATACACCTAACGTTAAACGTATTCCTTAAATTACGTATTTTAAAACAAGGAAGGGACATCACAATTATTGTACTATAATAAACCAATAAAACCATGGAAGGCAAAGCATTGATGTCAGAGTCTTTTCTCCTCAGCTGTCATTTACATCAGCCATGTAAAAGATTAATGTAAGTCACAAGGACTGATCTAGAAATCAGTATCACTCTGAAATACAGCAACAACAATTCATATTGAGCCTGAATGAACATAAAAGCAGGTGTCTTTTTCATTTAAAGCACCAATGCAATACGATCACCTTGGACACTCCCTCTTCACCGCCAATACTACCCAGCATTCTGTCCACATTGTTTACGACGGCCGGGTATTCAACACACACTAGATTAGTGTCAGACATTACAAGTGTTGCTGTATTTCCTGACACAACAGCTGTATCTTTGCTTTCTCCTTCTGTGCGTGGGGAAGCCGGATTGTTTGTAATCGTATGGTCCATTTTCACACAATTTCTGTTCGACGCTTATGCATACCGACAATCTTTTCAATAGTGTAACGTTATTTCTATTAAATTGTGTCTTGGTAAACGGCGTACATGACCGTGTCCGCTTGTGAAAACCATCCGGGTAGAACTGCAGGCCAGGAGAAGGAACGTTTGTTCCGGCTCTCTGTGCGCATGCGCAGTAACAATCAGCAAGCATGGAGGACGTGAGCCGCTAAAGATTTTTACAATAAAATCACCCTGGACCGCCAAATAAAGTAAGATATTTGAAATTGCCACATATCTAAACGTATAGTGATGTTTTAAAAAGCAATGTTGCTCTTATAAACCGACAAGCTTATGTTAATGGACATTGTTGGACAGGACCCTCTCAATGGCCAGTCGAAAAAAACAAAAAACATTTAAAATATTTGTAGAAAATCGAGTATCTGGAAATTAAATATTTGTGCATCGCGATGATAATCAAAAATTAAGTAGCACGTAAAAGTTTGGGAAAGAGTTACACTATGCAATGACAACATTAATGTTGTTGTCACATAGAAGTTTGCTAACGTTAACTTACCTCACTTGTTTTTGATTTATTACCCAATGAGACATATATGAGGAGTATGTCAAACCTCAACTGTCAAACCTAATGTAAGAACTTTAGAAAGGTTTTAGCTTAAATGACAGTACTTCACTAGTAATGTCTTATCGTAAATCATAGTATAATAATAATATCATATTATATATATATTATACAATTATTACACAGAGAAAGATGATGCGCAGATCGAGAATTAGCGTAACACTATACTTCTAATGATATATTATAAAATTATTACACTTTATGTATACTTAATATGTATGTACATGTATGTATGTATCTAAGTGGTAAAATCGATTAATCAAGAAGGTAATAGCATCTAACATAAAAGTTTTACACACACACACACACACACACACACACACACACACACACACACACACACACACACAAACACACACACACACAGATATATATATATAATTGTTTTTGCTCTAAACAGAGAAAGATGATGCGCAGATCGAGAATTAGCGTCCGCCCCAATGTGAAGCCCACCGGCCGAGCTCTGGCAGCTTCTCAAGATAATGTTCTGACTCCTGCTGACTCTGCTCCTTCTGAGGGGTCAGAGGTCATGGCTGAGAAGTTGAAGACTGACCCACCTATAGCTTTGGAGCGGACTAATGAGGAAGCCTCTCAGGGCAGCAGCTCAAATAACCAGTTGGAGGCCATTAGCCATGGAGCGTGAGTCTAAACCTTCAGTCTTATAAATATCTGATTATGTTTATTAAACAGCAATTTTGTAAATCTGAATGTGTACCATTTTTTTTTTTTACTTTTAGAATAATTTAATTGGAGTAAAGACATACAGTATGAGACATATTTCAAATTTCACTCATAATCGGCCTTACAGTCGTTAAGTGTGTCCTCGTGTGTAGTTACTGTTGTCAAAAATATTGATATTTCGATATGCATCGATATTGAAATACCGGTTCCAATATTCCTTTTCTGCAGTATCGATATTCGGAAAATCCAGTATCATGACAACACTAATGGTATTATCTTTGGTCCTGTGACTAATCATTATTTCCTTTATGTTTTTTCACCAATTTTAATCACTTTTTTTCATTTTAAATTATCTTTCAGTGTGGGAAATAATTTTTTTAAAAGTTCAAATATTCCATTAAGCTGTCAATTAATGTAGGTCATAAAAACTGCATGTCTGTTAATTACTTATTAGAGACGATACATTTTAGTTGTAGCAATTATCATAGGATACTGCTAAAGCTGCTTTAAGAATGTTGATGTTCCTCAGAATTTTCTTTGTTAGGTTACTACTAGTACTAGATTTTATGTCATGTCATTACTTTTCTTGAGATTGCCAGTTTTATCACTGATTCTTTGCTTCACAACAGGGATGTAGCATCTAAAAGTTCTGATGCCCAGGATTCAGCAAGCACCTCTGTGACATCTGGCCCTCAGAGGAGGAAACGCTTCACAGCTCTGCCCAACTTAGCCAAACCACGAGCTTCCCCAGCCTCCTCTAGGACTCCTAAATCACCATCCAAGTCCCCTGTAAAACCAGTAACGCCCAGTGAGACTGAAACATCAACCCCCACTGCAGAGACATCCCTTCAGATTCCTGAGCCTGGCCACAACTCCAGCGCTCCTGGAAGACGGAGACCTCCTGGAGGGGGCAGACAGGCCAAAGTACAGCCCATCCCTGCAGCCCCACTTCAGAATGACCGAGAGACAGAGACTCAAGTGGATGGGGGATTGGAAGACACTGTTGTACCATTGACCGTCCAGCAAGGGGAGTCCCAACGTCCCCTTAGAACTTCCAAACCTGATACTATTTTGGTTCATGAAAACCCTCCAGAGTGTCCGGTTCCTCCTGCTGTGGAAGACATGGTCGCACAGCAGGAGAGTGGTTCTGAGCCACCTCTGGGACAAAGCCAAACTGATCTGTTAAGAGAAAGACTTAAAAAACTTCAGTCACCGTTGAAAATTCTCAAATCGTTAAAGACTCTGAACGACCCGGCAGACGTGGTCAGATTGGCTCAGGCACGGAAACTTCGGGAGCTTCTTAAAAAAGAAATGAACAAAGACAAGGTGTGTATGTGCTTTACATTAGTTTGTTTTTTTGTTGTGTGCAAAGAAAAAAGTTGGTTCTTTGTTTTGATCTGGGCAAAAAAAAGCTTTTGATCTTTATTGTGTGTGTGTGTGTGTGTGTGTGTGTGTGTATCATTATTTAGGTGTGCTATGCAAAAGCTATTATATTGGTAAAGAATAAACAATAAAAATCTAGTCAATTCTTTTTTTTCTTAAGTAATTTGCATTTTTATGCTCCAATATGACAATAAAAACAGACATTGTAGTGTATGGCAATATTGACCTATTTACACTACCGTAAAAGTTTGGTAGAGATTTGTTAAAGTTTGTTGTGAAAGAAGTCTTTTCTGCTCACCAAGGCTGCATTTATTTATACAAAAATACAGTAAAAAACAGTAATATTGTGAAATATTATTACAAATGATAATAACTGCTTTCTATTTGAATATATTTTAAAATGTAATTTATTCCTGTAATGGCAAAGCTGAATTTTAAGCATCATTACTTCATTCAGTGTCACATGATCCTTCAGAAATCATTCTAATATGCTTATTTGCAAGAAACATTTATTATTATTATCAGTGTTGAAAACTTAATACGTATACATTAAGTTTTGTTCCAGACTAAATAGGATTTTTACTGAATCACAATTGAATTAGTACTGTAATCCTGGCATATTTTGGGACTGTCACTTTATGTGGAATTCCTAAGGGAATTATTTCAACGCTTTTAAAATGCTACTCTGACCTCTCCATTGACACTTGAATCTAGGAAGATAAGAAGAAACCAAAGTTGGGAATCAAAGAACGCAAGGCACCTAAAGATCACACCAAAATGACCATGAGAGAGCTGATCTATTACCTGCCTGTTTCCAACCCCATGAAGTACGTGCTGTTCTTAATTCCTTTGTGTGTTTAGGAAGTCCATGTGAACGCAAGTGTTGATATTGGATTTGTGAAGCATGTAATGGGGTGTGCAGGGATGAATACAAACTGATTATTGACAGAGTGTTTTCTAGTTTTCAATGCCTTGGTTTTCTGTACAGGTCTTTCACAGACGAAGAGCAAAAAGCATCAGAGACAGAATTACCGGTAGATGACTCTCCTACACCAACGTAAGCCTAATCACCCTGTCAGTCTCCAAATAGTGCACATATGCCACTAAGATGTCTATTTAATGCGGATGGTGTATTGCAGACATTTAAAAAAATCGTATGATTTAGATTGGATGTGAATCAATTAACATAATTTTCTATTTTTATTATAATTTTTTGCCCTTAAAAGCTTTGTATAGAGTGCTATTATACTCTTTTAAAGGCTCCTAATTTTGTTTTGAAGGTCTCCTACAATAAGATTACATGCATCCTAGTCAAAAAACACTCTCATAATATACATTGAAGCATCACCTCTTTTCTCAGTGTCTGAAACGCTTCGATTAAAGGATTCGGTCTCTCTAAACCCCTCTTTTCCGAGATCCTACTCTGCTCTGATTGGTCAGACGGCCCAGTCTGTTTTGGTTGGTCTTGCTCTTACAGCGCGTGCATTGAACGAAACGGCCATTACCATATCTGAATTTCAGCTCCGGAGGCTTCCTCAGCACTTGATAGATACACAATTATACGAACTGTAACGATGGAGTCGGTTTTACCGTATCATTTCGAGCCTGAGTCCTCATCGTTTGGAAGTGCACTCAAAGAGGATATGCTTTTGTTGACAGCATCTTTTGACATGTCATCAACACGAATCAAACTCTTCCAGGCCTCAGCTGCAAGGGTCAAACTAGACGTTTTTTGCGGGGTTCGTGCAGGAAGTAAGACTGGAATTACTGACGACTCGTTTCAGGCAGTTCAGAATCGTTTTTTTCTTTTGGGAGACAATAACTCCATTCATTGTGCACTTTGATCTTTAAAACTTTGCAGACTTATTCACAAACAGCTAAATATGGTTACATAAATAGTCAAATCCGGAAAAGGCATAATAGGGGCACTCTTAAAAATATGGTATTAAGTTTAAACCCTCATCAGAACTTCTTGTTTCTTTTTAGTACTTCTAAGACTCCAGCTGCTCCATTAGTTCAGGAGACGGTGGCAGAAGATGCTGGTCATGAGGAAGACGAGGAGAGGGTGGAAGAAACTCAGCCGGAGGAGGAAGAACCTATGGTAGTTCCCAGGGTGAAGGTGGCGGAGGATGGCTCTCTGATTATAGACGAGGAGAGGTCAGTGATGTTCCTTTTTATCCTGAGCTGCTGTTCATGGAGAAGTGTAGTCCAGGAATTGGTAAAGGTGAAGCGTGCAGTGTTTTTTTATTCTGTTGTGTGGGTGTGTGTAGTTTAACAGTCCAGGTGTTAAGGGCAAAAGGACCCAATCCGGCAGAAGACAGAGATCCCATATTTGAACGTGGTTCTACCACCACTTACTCCAGCTTTAGGAAGGGCACCTACACCAAACCCTGGTCCAGTGGAGGTCAGAAGTCAAACACAGTGCAACTCTTTATTTAAAGTGTGTCGTATACATTTCATTTATATATATTTTTTTTTAATGTCTATTCCAGAGACTGAATTGTTTTTCTTGGCCATCAGTATGGTGGGAACGGACTTCTCCATGATTGGTCAGCTGTTTCCACACAGAGGTCGATTGGAGATTAAGGTGGTCACAATATCTTTGTGTTTTGTGCTCTTGTATGCGTGTATTCATATCACTATATCTATATCACCTGATATAGTCGTTGATTTCATACTATTGTCCAAAAGTTTCATATTTTTGAAAGAAGCTTTGTATGCATCTCGGTCATTTCTCTCTCCGCCTTAGACAAAGAGTTTAAGTTCTTATGCTGACTAAAAAAAAACTGCATTACCAGAGAAACATGTGGTTCCCATTAACATAGTGTATATACTATATGTATATTATATACATATATGTACTATGCTCGGTGGAAAAACACTGCATATACATTTCCGTCTCTCTACCCCACATATGTATTCAGAACAATATGTGTACAGTATGATTTTTAAAACACAATGATTACAAATGATTATGAATGTATATAAAAAGTATAAAACGGATACATAATACTTCTGATTATGAATATTAATACTAAAAACAATATTAAATGATGAGATTTTAAGTCTTCAATTTAAACTAAATATTTTCTATTTGACAACATTTTTAAATGTCATTAATCACAAATCAGAATGTTCAGCAGTATACTGCAGTCTTTAGTGATCCTTCAGAAATTATTAAAATATGCTTATTTTCTCCTTAAGAAACATTTTCTTATTATCAATGTTGAAAACAGTTGTGCTGCTTAATATCTATGTGGAATCTTTTTTTATATATGTTTGAACAGAAAGCTTAAAAGAACATCATTTATTTAAATAGAAATCTTTTGCAACATTCTCAATGTTGTTACTGTGTCTTTTGATCAATTGAATGTGTCTTTGCTGAATAGAAGTATTAATTTAGGACATCTTGAATGTGTGCCATAATAATACAAGCTCATCTTCAAGAGCCTCAATCACCATCTTCGGTGTTTTCTTATTCTTCCAGAACAAGTTCAAGAAAGAGGAGAGAAATAACTCATGGAGAATAGATAAAGCTTTCAGTAAGTGACTTTTAGCAGTTAACCTACCACCTTAAACTAACATCTAAAAAAAGACAAATTAAATTGATTCCTTATGGAATTAAAGGATAATTCCGGTATTTAACACCTTGAGTCTATATTGTAGTTTGTTTTGGATGAACAAGAGTGGTGGACAACATTTTTTTGACAATGGTTCCTCTCTCGAGTTTTTGACTATAAAAGAATTGGCCATGGACCCATTTAACATTGGAGTCAATGGGCATGTCCGAAAATGTCATTAAAACAACCTTTAACATTAGTTTTCAAAACTGTGCAACTCACCGAGTGATTAGTGATGTTAGTTGATGTTCCAGAAACAAAAAGTGTTGCGAAATACAGTTTCTGTCGTGTTTTATTCGTCATTTTGTAAAATCCCATTGAATTCTGTTGAAGGACTGAGTGCTCGTTAATATAAATGCGCTACCGGAAACGGAAAGGGGGCTGTTTACATTTGGTCGATGTAGTCTTTTTGCTCGCTTCCGTTTCTCATAAGGCTAGCGAGCAGAGCAACTGTGCTCCGGGAGAGTAAGCGAAATAAACAAACAAAACCTTGAAAATATTGAAAGACGTGACCACTGACCAGTGCAATATGAAGTTGAACTCGACTGTGACCGTTAGTGTCCCGCGAGACATAAACATCGGTTATCGCCATCAAGTGGTCGGGAGTGTGCTAACGCTTCAGATTCAAATATTGAGCGGAAGTTACACGGTTGTGAAGTGTCTGAAAAAATAGTTCCACTATAGCTAAATAAACGGATTGGAATCATATATTGCGACGATATATTGTTTGTAATCATCAACGAACACCACTAACCACTCGGTGAGTTTAACAGTTTTGTAAACGAACATTATTGGCTGTTTTAATTACATTTTCGGACATGCCCATTGACTCCAATGTCAAATGGGTCCATGGCCAATTCTATTATAGTCAAAAACTCGAGAGAGGAACTATTGTCAAAAAAATGTTGTCCACCACTCTTGTTCATCCAAAACAAACTACAATATAGACTCAAGGTGTTAAATACCGGAATTGTCCTTTAAGTATTAAGACAGTTGGTTGAAAATGAAGTGAACTGAAGTACATTTTCAGAGGAGAAGCGACGTCTGGATCTAGATTTCTTCAAAAAATTAATGGAGCAGGTCCTAAAAGACGAGGAAAATAAGAAAAACAAAAACAAAGAGCTCCTCAAGTTGGCTAAAGCACAGAGTAGAGTCCAAAGGAAAGTGAGAGGTCAGTTTATTTGAACTTTCAATCTCTGTTTAAAATTTTGGGCAAATTCTTATGCACACTTAAACTATTTTCTGATGCAGCGACTAAAAGAAAGGAAATGGACACTTCAGAGGGTTCGGACAGTGATGTGGTTGCAGGAGAAAAGGAGAATGAGGACCTCTCAAATGATGGAGGAAGTGATACCACTTCAAAGAAACACAGGGGAAGAGGGGCAAATACTCCACAGAGGGGAATCAAGAGGACAAATGGAGAGGGTATGCTTTATAATATATTCTGTAATAGACCAGGGCCTTGTTTCACAGACAGACCTTAGATCAATTAGGACATTTAAGTAGCTTTTATAAATGTGCAGATTCTTCAAATTTCTTAATAATATCTTAAGTTGGTTCAAACTTCAAAGCATATCTTACAATAGAAATCACAGCCTGTGCATAGTGAAACTTACTGGCTGTCTTTTTTAGATTGTTTTTCACATTATTATTTATATAATTCTTTATATTATTGATTTCTTTGGTAAACATTTGATATATTTTATTGATGGTTTGTAGCAGCAATAGATGAACCTGAGGACTTTGAAAATGCCACTTCTGATGGTCAGTCACAAGATGACAGGTAAGAACTAGAACGTACATTTCCAGAAGAAAATGTGAATGGTGCTTGCAGTGGCAAAACTCGACACTCGGTTGCTAGAGTGTGGTACATGATTGCATACGAGCCAACAACCATGTCTGTACGATGTTCTGCTGCTGAGATATGGCTTATTCGTGTTGTTCGGTTGGTTGCTAGGGTGTTCTGGGTGGTTGCTAGGCGGTTGCTAGGGTGTTCTGTGTGGTTACTAGGTGGTTGCTAGGGTGTTCTGGGTGGTTGCTAGGCGGTTACTAGGCAGTTGCTAGGGTGTTCTGGGTGGTTGCTAGGCGGTTGCTAGGGTGTTATGGGCGTTCCTAGGCGGTTGCTAGGGTATTCTGGGTGGTTGCTAGGGCGTTGCTAGGCAGTTGCTAGGGTATTCTGGGTCGTTGCTATGGTGTTACTAGGTGTTTGGTAGTTGTCACAGACGGTTACTATGGAGTTTGTAGCATTTTATTGGCATGATTTAGCACTTAGCTAATCAATATTAGCATGTAGCTATTCACTGCTAGCATGTGTAGCATGTAGCAAGTCCTGTTTGCTAGCATGAGTCAAAAGAGCCAACCCCCATCTCTATACGATGTTCTGATGCAGAGATATACGCCTTGCAAAACGGTTGCTAGGGTAATCTGTTTGGTTGCTAGGGAGTGGCTTGGCAGCTGCCAATCATGAAGCTCCAAAGTCAGTGTGAATGTATAAACCAACCCCCATCTCTATACGATGTTTTGATGCAGAGATATAGGTCTTGCAAAATGGTTGCTAGGGTACTCTATTTTGTTGCTAGGGAGTGGCTTGGCAGCTGTCAATAATGAAACTCCAAAGGCTGCTTGTCAGTATGAATGATATAAACCAACTGCCACGTCTCTGTGACATTCAGAATGGAAGATATCCCTCTTTGGATTTTGGTTGCTAAGGTGCTCGACAATGGTTGCTAGGGAGGGGCTAGGATGTGTTGAGGTGATTGAGGATTGGCTGTTTGCTGCCCCGAGTCAAACGAGCCCACCCTCATGTTTCTATGACACTTATCTCCTGAGATATCCCTTTGATGTCTTTCAATAGAAGTCTATGGAGCTTGTTGCTAAGTTGCTCTAAATGGTTGCTAGGGCGTGGCTTGAAAGCTTCACAATGATCCTGAGAGACGGATTGGTCGTCTGAGTAAAATGAGCCCGCCCCCTTGTCTCTATGACACTGTGATCCAGAGTTATATTCAATACAAATGCGGTTTCTATGGTGTAGGACAGCCCATTTCATGGGCTGTCCTACACCATAGTATGTGAATGGGGCAACTTTGGGCCAGGCCTGCCAACCAGGGGTGCAACTTTTACCCCATTGTGTGGTATTTTGTTACAGAGCCTACCAGCCTCTTCAAATGTGATCCAGAGTTATATTCAATACAAATGCGGTTTCTATGGTGTAGGACAGCCCATTTCATGGGCTGTCCTACACCATAGTACTTCATTGGGGCAACTTTGGGCCCCTCCTGCCCCCCAGGGGTGCAACTTTTACCCCATTGTGTGGTATGTTCTTACAGAGCCTGCCAGTCTCTTTAAATGTGCCAAATTACACGTTTCTGCGACATCCTTGCTCTGAGCTATGAGTCTGTGAATTTTGGTTGCTAAGGGGCTCAACAATGGTTGCTAGGGAGGGGCTAGGAAGTGTTGAGGCTATTCAGGATTGGCTGTTTTCTGCCCCGAGTCAAACGAGCCCACCCTCGTGTTTCTATGACACTTCTATCCAGAGATTGCTAGGCAGTTGCTAGGGTGTTCTGGGTGGTTGCTAGGGCACCACAGATGGTTACTATGGGCTTAGGGCTAAGGTTAGGCACTCGGCCTGCGGCCTCGTGCCTATGAGTGAGTTTTTATAGAGTATTTAAAATCTCTATTAAACGAGTGCATTATAATGAGTGCACGAGGCCTGCGGCCTCGTGCCTATAGCCTATGGTTGCTAGGGTGCTGTAACTGGTTGCTATGGTGTGGCTATGAAGATTTTAGGCCATTACTTATTGGCTGCTGGATAATATAAATCCTCTGAGGGAGAGAGAGGGGGAGACATGCAGGGGTGTCAGGCCCTTTGTGTCTGTGTGTGTGAAAAATGACAGTTGGGATTTGAATTTCTGAAAATTCCGCAATGTTAAGTCAATGGGACTTTTTGGGCCGCTTTTTCGTCCGCTGTGCGAACATCGTACACCCGATCGCTTAGAAAAGATATAGCACACCTCTCCTCAATGAGCCGGTCGTTTTGACACCTCACTCAGGGGTCTGTGACAAACGGTGCGGGGCGAGTTACGCGCCGAACTTTTGTGTGGAAGAATAATAAGTATGCAAGATAACACTAATGTTGCTTTGCCTATAGGCAAGCACCATTAATTATCCAAAATATAAGATTCAATCCTAACATTATTACATTTAAAGATGCTTTTAGTCTTTTTTTTTGGTGACGTGTAGACATTCAAATGTTTAGGGTCATTCTAATATGCTGATTTTGTGCTCAAGAAATATTACTTATTATTATCAATGATGAAAATTGTGGAAATACATATTTTGGGATATTTTGAAAATTGTGGGATACATTTTCTTTCAGGATTCTTTGATGAATAGAAATGTCAAAAGAACAAAATTTATTTTAAATAACTTTTCTGTATTATTATAAATGTTTTTACTGTCACTGTGGATCAGATTAATTGATCCTTTCATAATGAAGTATTAATTTCTTTTTTTTTTTTTTTATCTCACTGACCCCAAATTTTTGAACGATAATGTAATTTCTTCACTACAAGTGTAATTTATGTTATGAGACCATTTGGGGGTTGAAAATGATTCTCTTTCTAGCAGGTTAAGGGAATCTGATTCTTCAGAGAATATAAACAAGAGTCCTGCTATTAAACCAGCTCAGCTCAAGGGTCGATCCCAGAGACCGATCCCGAACTTTAGCCGAAGATGGGGGAACAGGCGCCCTGAGCCCAAAAGCAGTACCCCGGAGGGCGGGACCTCAGTCGCGGGGGAGGGTAAAATGGACAGGTCCACCAAGGTAACATTTCAGCTGTTTAATGCGAGATTCGATAAATCTTACACGTGTATTACTGTACAAAGGCAGTTTTTTTTTGTGACAGTCTATTTTATGTGACATAACTGTATAATTCACTCTTTTTAGGTGCCTTCAGACTTGATACAAGAGAAGAAAAAGCAGTCAAAAGTTTTCCTTGAATTGGAAGATTTAGAGGAAGAACCTGACCTTAGTTCTGTACATGAACAGATATTTAATAAACCAACCAGGTAAGCGTGACTATATTTAGAATATTTCAACCATAACCCGGTTAGGGTTCTCAATGCAACTTTTTAGTGTTGTTTTTAGTGTTATTTATATACTATTATAGTATTTATTTCTAAATTGAATTAGCTTATCTTTTTATGCGTTTTTATTTGAATTTTGTTTTTTGTAATTGTACAGTGTGTGTGTGTGTGTGTGTGTGTGTGTGTGTGTGTGTGTGTGTGTGTGTTTGTCATTTACATTTTTTTCTATTTAGCTTTAAAAGAAATTCTGTTAATCTTTAGTAATTGTAGTACTCCAGCTTAAACATATTTGATTTCAGTTAGTTGCCTAAGCAAGATGTTTTCAGTTGAATTGTTCATCTAATGTTTGTTATTTTACTGCAGCATTATTTTAATTAACGAAAATTATTTTAATAGCTTTATTTTAATTAACAATACCAACACTGCAATGCAGATAAAATTGTGAATAGATTTAGAATCTTTTGATAAATTATTATGATGGATGTAGAGCTGCACACTTAATCTTTAAAAGATTGCCAACTCAATTCAAACACCCACACCTTATTCCTGGTTTTCCTCTCCTCCTGATTGGTCAACTTGAGACCAATCGGCTCGGGAGGTGCTTGATTCTTCAAATAAAGAAGATTGTATAAATTGCATCGCTACACCAGTAGGTGATGACACGTGACTGTCAAAAATGTATTTGTCATTGAATCATTCATTAAAGAGATTGTTCAAAAACTATGATTCATCCAGTAATGAAACAACTGAAGTCTTTATGAGCGAGCCATTAAATCATCACTCGTTCAAACTGATTTTAAGAAAAAAATATTTAAATAGACTCTTCAGCAATTCCAATTTGTCTGAACCTATAATAAATTACATGTTATTTTGTCTAGTTGTCTATTCAGAATCTTGGGAGAATCGTGATCTCTATTTTAAACAAAAAAAACGTGATTCTCAATTTATCCAGAATCGTGCAGCTCTAGATGGATGTGTGAGTGAATTTATTTTATTTTGGATGGTCTTTTTTTCTTTTCTTTTTTTGTCATTGTTCTGTGGTCTTGTTTTCAGTTTTGCTAGTCATGCTAATTATTATTTCTCTTTTATTTAGGTCAGGAAGGATCCCTAAGCTCTCTCAGCATGTGATACAGGCAGCGGCAGAGGAAGAGGAAGACGAGGAAGAGCTCTCTGAACCTCCTGTGTCTTCCAAAACTTGTAATCAGGGCATCAAGGCACCCGGCCGGAGGGCTAAATTAAAACCAGGCCCCACATTGAAACAGGGCATGCACAGGAGGGGGAAATCTAGACTGGTGACCTTACTGGCTTCTGGAGCTGAAGATGATGATGAAGAGGACGAGGACGTAGAAGATTGTGTCCTGAGCCAGGTGGACTTTCCTTCATCCCCTGAAGAGGAAAACCAGGCATTTGTGCCGATGAGTCTACGCCCTCTACTGCCCGTTAATTCAGAGGTGGTAGAAACCATGGAAGAGGTGTGTTTATGTATTAGCATACCATAAAGGACCTTAGTGGAACCCCCTTCATCACATATCAGTGTGGCTTGCTCTGTTCATAAACTCCCCTGCTTGAGTCTGATGTTTTTCTTTTTTGCATAAATTATGTTGTTATGGTTAGTATTCAAATTCAAGGCCAGAAACATATTTTACGCCAGGGGTGTCTGGCGACCCCCAAGGGTCCACAGTATTTTTGGAAAAAAGTAACATTTAGAGAATTTTATATCGCAAATTTCTTACCATAATTATTTTATTCCATTAACAGTTTGTAACAATGAAATGAAATCTGAATACAATTTTGTGAGGGAAATTTATACTTGCTTAGAATGTGTTTCTGACCAAAGTGATTTCAGTTTTGTTTCACCATTTTGTTCATATTCATTTCTGCACGTCATATCAAAAACTCGCAACCTTCCTACCTTTCATTGTCCTTCCCTTTTTTTCTGTCACTCATTCCCATTGGCTCCCAGCTGGACATTTCTGTGAATGTGCCTGATATCCTAAGCACATCCCAGAATGCTTTGTGCCCCGAGATGTCATATGAGCAGGCAGCGTTGCCCGCTGGTCCTGTTATTTATGAACACCAGTTGGACCTGCTTGCTGTAAGTCTCCCCAGCGTCATTAATGTCCCTTGTCACATCTGTTTACTGTTGTGGTGTCCATTATAAACACAATTCATTTGTCAGCTTAGTCTAGTTTCTTTTCTTTGAATTTGGAGTGTTTCTGTATGTTTTGTTTTTTTGTAGTTTTTAATGAGTTGGTATTTAAATTACTAATTTGTGTCTGATTTGTTTTTAAGGATGTCATTGAGTTTCTTGACCCAGACCACATGGAAGGTAAGGTGAAACTCTCTCAAGCTCTCCTACCACCAGCAAACATAGAGAAACAAATAATCTCACTGAATGAACCACCACAGAAGTTGTTATTATCTATTTTAACCATGCATTTATTTCTAGTAATAAAAGGTCCTTCACACTGAAGTAATCATATGTAGTCAAAAAGGTCTCCAATATGCAATGACATGTTATATTCCAACATCAAATTATTTGGGCAAATGCACAGATACAAGCGTTTTCTGTTTAGATAAAAAAAAAAATATGAATAAATTATTTATGACATATTTGTTTATAATTTCACTTTACACAATTGTTTAAATAAAAATTCAAACAATTCTAACATCAAATTTTGAAGATATCAAATGCACCGACACAAGCTTAGTTTTCTGTTTGGATAATTTTTATTTATTTATCAATTTGTTTCACTTAAATTGACAGTTGTTTTAAAACTGTTATAAAAATGGACAAAAAATAAGCTGATAGAAATCTAGTTTTCTTTTTGGATAAATTTGTTTGTTTATGGTGCATTTATTAAATATAAACTTATTTATGATACATTAGTTTTATTACAATTTACATAATTGTTAAATTCATAAAAATACATCTTTTAATGTATGATTAATGAAATAATGATTTAAATGATACATATACTATGATATTATAATATATATATATATATATACTGTAACGGATATATATATATGCTGTAACTGATATATGACGATAATCATAAATTATACTATAAATGAAATATCTTTCAATTCGCTTTTTTAATCACTTTTCCATAATGTGTATATTGTGTCATCGACCAAACTTTTAAGAATAGATATGATAAAAGTTTTGCTTATATCACCAGCCTCTACACGCAATGCAAGTCTTTTACCCAAAAGCTTTAATATTCTGGACTGGTGGTTCATCATTTATACATCTTTCTTTCAGTATGTAAGGAGATCAACAATGAAGCTGCCCAGACTCTTCTGACCATCGGGAACTCCGCTCAGATGACCCAGACGTCCGAAATACCCTGTACAGGTAAGAATAGCTTCATAATGCAACCCTCTTATTTTCCTGAATCCAAATGGCCACTTAAAATCGAAATCTTCATTAGGAGACTGAATGAATTAAATCTTTTTCAGGTGAAAATGATATTCTTGGACAGTCAAGCATTGTACATGAAGAGGTGGTCCATGAAGAAGTTATCACAGAAACGGCCATCATGTCCGGTCCTTCTGTAAGTTGCGAGTCCGAGTTGAAAGACGATGTTGAATTTTCGAGCTGTGAAACTCATATTCCAGAACTTTCTGCTGAAGAAACAAAAGAGGAGCCAATCAAATCACAGACAACTGATGCCCATCCTGGTCCCATTCAACATGAGACACAGGATTTGGCTTGTTCCAATAGTGTTTCACCGCCTAAAATATGCCGTTTCTCCAAACCCAAACCCAATATTGGTCAAAGTCTGAGAACCAGACGAGCTCCACAACAGCAAATCTATCCAGAACTTGTTACAGATTCTGTGGGTCCATCTGTCACGGAAAAGGATAACAATGCAATACAACCCATGCAAGAAGATTCAGTTCCTGTAGATCACCTGTCAGTCTCCTCTACTTACCCTGAGGTACTACAGCTAGAAAAATCATCTGAAACAAGAGAAGACAGCCTCAATGTTGTTCCTGAACGAGTGACTAAAGAAGATAATGGATCTGTGTCATCTCTGAAGAGAAAGAATGATGATATAATCACAGAAAAAGAAGAGGCGAGAGAACCACAACTGACTAAAAGGTATTAAAACTATAGTATATGTCCCATTTATTTATTTTATTCATTTATTTTTACTGATGCTGTTAGATGCTGTTTTTTGTGATTTAACATTTAATTATTTTTGTAAATGAATACAATAAAATCAGTTGAACATTTAAATGGTTCCTTGAATAGCTAAAAATGAATGCTTCCAATGGCGACGGTTCTGATCCCATAATGTGCGACTGATATTCCTGTCTAAAACATGAGTAGTCTCAAATATTGTCTGTATGTTGTGTGTTCAGTGTGAGCGAGTCTCTGAGCACATCAGATGAGCCTGCCAAACCTGTCAGGAGGTCCCGCGGACCCAAACCTAAACCGAACCTGACTCAGACATCCAGATACACACGCACACAGACACAACACAAAACAGGTATGATCATTCAAACCCTGCCACTATTCTCTAAAATGTGTAATGGCTCTAAACCGGTGAATCTCACAAATATATATATATATATATTTATATGTAATAAATATTATAATTTGCATAGTTTAAAAATGTAATGGATATATTTTTTAATGAAAACAGGCTGACCATTAAATGGTTAACTGCCATGGTTGTATAAATTGTTTTAATGTTTCTATAATAAATAATTTTTCTAATTTTTTCTTATTTTTTTATTTTGAAAATGTGCATTATTGATGTAAAAAAATAAAACATTTCCTTAAAAAATATGCTCAGTTTTATTATGCAACATTTAATAAGTTAATATATGTGAAATGTGAAATATCACATTTATGTTCTTGAGAGGTTTTTATGAGATTCACCTAAACAGAACAAATGCTAAAAGAAAACATTTCAAAACAAAAGCAAATATGATTTTTTATGTTTGTATTTGTTTCCTCAGTTATAAATGAGAAACTGCCTGCTGCCGAGTCTTCCACGAGCACTTCCACAAGTCCTGAAGAGGGTGCTGCAGTTACCACAGAATCTGATGTTTCCCAGAGTGCAGCACAAGAGGCTGCATCGAGCACTGAATCGGCACAGGTAAAATATCAATTAAAGCTAATGTTTAGCCCTCGTCCGACAAGTAGAATAATTACAATAAGGACATCGGAATAATAAATATCATGTGTTATGTCTCTTTAATTTAGGCAGTCAAAGATGTCACACCACTAGTTGTTTCTGAAGATGAGTCCAGGAAGAAAACTCTGGTCATGTTGGATGAGAACAAAAAGACCAGTCCAGTTAAAGTTTTTGAAGAGAGCACTGTGAAGCGGTTTGGATGTGAATCCGAAGAGATATCTGCTGAACACACTCCTGAGGAACCTTTGTTTATACTTTCTCTCACTGAAATCCCACCCACTTTAGATGAGGGGGCGGGCTTTAGGACAGAGCCCGTCCCACTGACAGCGGTGTCTGAGCTGCATTCTCACGGTCAAAGGTAGAGTTTGCTTTAAACTGTTATCTGATGCTGTAAAACACTGAGGCAATGCACCACTTGATAAACACATATATTGTGGAGATGTCCTGGTTTCACCTAGCTGACAATTTGTTTACCAAATGAATGCAGTGCATATTTTTTTTTTAAATTGTGAGACTCTGTGTTCTCAAATGTCAGTGTCTAAACCAGATTTCATTCATATATTTGCAAATGGTACCATATCCTTTCTCTTGTATTTATTGCTTCTTTCCACATTCTGTTTAATTTCAGTGCTAATGAGAGCAGGGAGGTATCTCATCTTCTGATCACAGATGCTTTAGTTCCTGTGTCAGAGGATGAGGAAAAGAAAAGTGGAGAGGGGGATGTGGACAAATCGAGGAAAGGAGGATTGAAACGCAAGACACCAGCCTCAACATCTCAGGGGGTAAGACATACATCTTGACTTTCAGCACTATTGATGCTTGATGAATAGTCTAATAAGTAACTAATAGTGAGGTCGTTTAATTTCCTAGAGTACCGAAGGTGAGAGTCAGGCAGAACATCACGGTGAGAACGTTTTCAGCAAATCTTTATAATTAAAAAATAAACGTATGGTATAGATTGTCATCTGTCAGCATGTTTGTAATATCTGTTCATGCATTGCACATTTTCTTTATGTCTTAGTAGTGGAATTATTGGGAAGCCCTGTGGCAGAGGGGACTAAAGATGAGAAGGAACATCTGGAGAAGAAGAGAAAACTACCTGAGAGAACCAGGAGAGGTAAGGGAGCTGAAATGACTCTACCAATTTTTTTTTATGTTTTTGAAAGAAGTCTCACTGAGGCTATAATATAAAATATATATATTTTTTAATTTCAGCGTCATTACTCCAGGCTTCAGTGTCACATGATCCTTCAGAAATTATTTTAATATGCTGATTTGCTGCTCAATGTGGAAAACATGCTGCTTAATATTTAATATTCTTTTGTGGAAATGATGATGCACTTTTTTCAGTATTCTTTGATGAATAGAAATTCAAAAGAAAAGCATTTATTAGAAACAGAAATATTTTAGTAGCATTATAAATCTCTTTAATGTAATGCATTGTTGCTGAATAAAAGCATTAATATATTTTAAATATCATTATTTTATAATTAAATGAAAAAATAAGTAAAGAAAAAAATTATATTTATATATATATATATCAATAAATTACTTGACAAAAAGTTACTATTATCACTACAGAATCAGTTATTGTAAAAAAATCTAATCAAAATAAAAACTCCCATGAAGGATTTGTTCACATTTCATTATCATTTGACCGTCCACATTATCTACTTATGACTCTATCTTTTTTTAAATCCTCTAATTAAATACAGTGTATGTCAAAGATTTCAACACATACAATATGGGTTTTACCAATGAACTCTTCTGTGTTTAGCAAAGCTGCAGGTGAAACCCATCCCCATTTCAAGGAGAAATGCTCGAGGTGTTGCTGCTAAAGAGGACACAGCAGCACTCTCTTTAAAAGAGACTACCTCATTACCCATTTCAACACGAGAGACAAGAGCAGTGCCAGAGCAAACTGTGCCCGCTGCCGTTTCAACAACGGACAACTCAACATCTGCCGCCATCTCTGACAGAGAAGCAAACACAGGCCTTACTGCGACCAGCGATAACTCTCGTTCACCTCAGCGAGAAAATTATCCTCAAGAATCTTTCCAGAAGGGTCCCTCCCAAGGCATCATGGGACAGGTGGACCTCCCAGGCAAAGAGACGGTTGAGTTGGCTAGTGGACCAGACTCGCAAAGTGTCAGTCAGATCACGCCTATTGCCACGAGTGGGTCCCTTACAAGGTGGGTGGCTCTTTTACAAAGTTTTGATTTTGGGGTCTACTAGAATGTCTTTGTGCTTAAATGATAAAAAAACACATTATTTTTCACATATTTTACATTATTGCAGCACCTCTCTTCCCAGTCTGGCTGTAACACTCTGTTTAGTTCCTGTTCAACCGCTTTGAGCACTTTTGGAAATGTCACAGCTCTTACTATAATAGAGAATAACTCCCTTTGGAGTGAATTTGTGCTTTGTAACTTTGCAGCCCCTTTTCATGCCCTAACAGCAACATTACACACTAACGAAAGTTGAAACTGTGAAAAAGCATAATAGGTACGCTTAAAAAAAAAAAAAAAGATATTGGCTTTTATTTTATCCATAACACATATGATATTACAATCCATTTGTTTTATTTTTGTTCTTCTTTAGACCTGGCAGAAAACCCAAGGGGTTCCTGTCCTTCATTTCTTCTAAGAGTACACAAGGACCCCCAGCAGCTCATCGAGGGGTCAAACCAGGCCCCCAAAAACCAGCAGTCAACACCACACGACCTGAGAGAAAACGGATAGCAGCCAGCCCTGTTACCATGGCAAAAAACCCTGATGTAAAGGGACCGTCACCAATCTCTGCTTCCACCAATGCTTCTGTCATTGAGGTATCATACAGTCTGATATTCCAGTACTTCTATGGCCATATTGTATATTTGTATTAATAGAATTGGATTCCATCTTTCTCTGCTCAGCAGAACTCAGAAGAAGAACCCACCAGTGTCTCCAAGTACTTTTTCAGTGACATCTTTACTGAAGTTGATGAGCCAGAAGACCTGGATTGAGGTTGCAATAAAGAGCCAGAAACAACCAAGCAAGCAGTGTAAAATATAGGTTGACATCAGTAGGGTGTATAGATGATGTGAATGTGAAGTTTTTACCAGGACACTTTTACCAAGAAAGAACCACAACTGAAGATATGCAGTGAAAACGTACCTCAATAACTTGCGAAATATTAACAATGTCTTTTAAGGATAAATAAGTACTAATTCACATTATGGTAAAGCAAATATGTTTTTGATACAGTTGCACTCTTCGTGATGTAAAGTTGAAATACGACTCATGTCTTATTTGAGCCTAACTGTGTATTATTTGATCGTTGGTCTTAACCTTCTGCATTTTTTTTCCAGTTATGAATTGGTAACACATTAATTTCTCTCAGCCAATTCCTTAACATCATTTGGTTATACTTGTCTTTTTTCCTTTGTCTTTAGAAAATACCTTTTTTCCCTTTTTTGGGAATTTACTTTTCTTTCTTTATCATTTATATTTATTTAAAGAGCAGTTTTGAAACAAACCTCCATTTTAACTAAGCACTGTCATTTTTTCCCAACTCCATCCTGTTTTGTGTGTGTTGGATTTTAGCATTTTTCAACATATTTTGTAGCATTTTTTTATCTTCAGCTTTTAGTCATAAAGCCCTGCCTTTGTTCAGTTTTATGCTGTTCATATTCTCTTCATATTTGTGTTCAAATGTTCTCAGGCAAATGTTTTACGTATTTGTAAATATGTTAATAAAAATGTTATGTTATAAAGGTTGAAATTCAAGTATTTTTCCCATATGATCTGTCTGAATATGTAAATTTTTAAATATATACAATAATGTATTTTATAATATTTATATAGTTCAAAAGCAATTAAATTAAAGTTGCATCTTGCGGAAGAACATTTTAGCCGGAGATCTCTCTGTTTATGTCGACGAGTCGCTCAGTTACATATGGGCTACCCCGCAGTACGACCCGAGCCCGTTTAAAATAGTCCGAATATAACGTAGTAATTCGGGATAAGACAGAAACACTGTTTGGAAAATGGATTCATGATATAGGGTAACTTACTAGCTTATTTACTACGTGTTTTTGTTTGTTTGTTGTTTATAGAGATTGTTGGTGGGGGTTTCGATTTGTAGATGTCCGCAATTAATATTCAGAATTTATAGATTCAAATGATTCGTTTTAGCGTGTAGATGTATCAAATTATACAAAATATTTCATGAAATTTGAATGTGTTATAATCATAGACTGTAAAAAAATAGGTTATAATGGAGGATTTTTTTGAGCCGTCAATCGCCCCCTGGTGGAATAAAAAAGTCTGTGCCTGCCATTGGATAACCTTTAATAGCCTCCCAAAGTTAAATTCACTAAACAACCACAATAGTGGCGCTGTTTGAGTGTGTTCACAACTCTAGGCGCCACCCACACCACGAACTGAGGAAAAACACCCCGTTTTCCATAGTTGTTTCAACATGTCCAGAAGGATTTTAGAACAAATATACTAATGGCGCCTTTAATATATATATTTATACATTTGGGACGGGATTTAACTTTATTTTAATTGAGCAGTTTCACTTAGTAAACACTCGGTCGCTTCGGATGGTTCTGAGTTGGATTTTCAACATAGAGCAATAATGTTCTGCAGAAACCAAAGTTCCAGAGCCACTGTGGCCCGCGGATCCGCGATGGAGATGGAGGTGAAGAGAGGCCAATTCCGCCTGAGCGTGCTGGAGGATTCCGCACAGGTGAGCGATCGCTGCAGCACCTGCGCATGTGCAGAACCACCACAAACTTATCACAACACTACCGAAACTGCTTCTTTCTTTGCTCAGTTGCTGCTCATTCATATCTCAGGAGACTTTGGAGAGTTAGTTCTTATTGTATGTGTACATAGGCCTATCAACATTTCCTCAGAAGTTTCTCGTAAAATGCTTTAGTGGTAGTCTAAGTGAGGAAATGAGACAATGTAGGCTATAGCCTACAGTAGGATTATTAACGTTATATGGCTAGAAAGGGCAAAAGTTTACATTGGATCTGATTTTATTGTGCAGGATTTTGTAGGAGTTTGGATTTACTATGGCTATTTGTGTAATATTTATTACATGAAGTCCCCTCTTCATGTAATAAAACATGGATCAGATCAGATCTCCCAAAAAGGAAAATTATATCATGATTTATTACTCACACTAAAGTTGTTCCAAACCTGTATGAATTTCTTTTTTCTGCTGAACACAAAATTGAAAAATGTCGATAACTAAACAGTAGTCTACTCCTTTGACTTCCATAGTATGGAGAAAAGAATAGGCTACTAGTCTTTTACTTTTCTGAAACTATAGACAGATGTGAAATTACTGCCGAGGAGGAAACAAACATGAAAGAGATTCTTTAATACACGAGGCTATAAAAAAAGTCAGTCTAGAAAAAAACACTGATTTTCTAGACTTTTTTTTATAAACTTGTGTATTCTCTTTAATCTCTTTCATGTTTGTTTCCTCCTTGGCAGTAATTTCACATGCGTCTCTAGTTTCAGAAAAGTAACAACATTTCAATACAAAACATTTCTCAGAGATCAAATTATAGCAGTGCTAGTATCCACACTCATTTTATAGCGACACTTGTCTCATTTGTTTCTGGCACTGACGGTTCTATTAGCCGCCTTCAGTTTTTCTAAACAGTATTTTGGAGCTATAAAACCAGCCAATTTGCTGTAATGATGTATTAGAAACAACAAACAAAAGCATGTTTGAAATCGTTCTCAGACATAGAAGACGTGATCCTGGGGGAATTTCATGTCACTACTTGGTGGTTGTCAACAGAGCGGCCAGGCATTGAGTAAGCAGCAGCAACATTTAATATACTATTAGTCAGGCCAGGCGTTTAAGAGCGAACACACACGTCCTATTCTTTGGAAGTGTGCCGAGATCAATCTTCAGTAAGTGCTTTTGTGTAACTGAACACTTATGCATAGTTCGCTATTCATTTACTCGCCCTCATGCCACTCTAAACCTGTATGGCTTTCGTCCTTCTGTGGAACACAAAAGATCATTTCTAAAGAATATTTTGGTTCATTGAGCACATGCTTTTTTCAGTATAATAAAAGTGAACGAGGAGTGTGCTGTGAAGCCCCCAATTAAAAGTAATTTATGCAAGATAATTTCAAGTCGGTTGAACTTGAAGCCATAAAGCATGCAGTAGAAGTGCATCAATGCATCAAATGATGACAATTTTCATCTATAGATGAACGATTCCTTTAAATGCACAATTAAGAACTGACCGTCATTAATACAACATAAATCATGCGTCATAAATCACACTGAAATTATTATTTGAGTCTATTAACTTCATAATTAAACATAAAATATAAATTGTTCCAGAATCAAAATCCCCTGGGTGTTACCAGCTGTCTGAATTGATTTTCAGCCATAGCACAAACATTATCAGTTTACAGTCCATATCAACCCTTAAACTGTCCACATTATTGGCCTAATCTTTTTTTTTTTTTTTTTTAGATCCTTTGACACATATTTAGTTGTGTTTTGACGACAATGTAAACTGATAATTACATTGGTAAATAAATTCCTTTAATACGTTTTATTTTTATGCATAAATAATTTGTTCCGGATTGATAAACCCTCAGATTTCTTATTAACATACATGGTGGTGATTATAAAACACACACTTATATCACTCCCTTCCAACTCTTACATAACCGCGGCTCTTTACGTCACATTTGAGAGGATGTGAACAGATTAAAGAGGTATTTTACTGGCTCACTGTATGCAGACTATAAACTTAGAATGAGTACGGGAATAGAAAACAATCTGTTTTGTTTTAGCGCCGTTTAGCTCTATGTGTTTCTTGCTGGCTGAATGTTTTCTGAGCTCTCGAGTGTGTGTTATGAGGATGTGGTTTTGCTGGCACATTAGGAAGAATCTCAAGTTTTTAATCTGATGTTTATATTTTATTTTTATTTTATTTCAAGCAGCTTTATTTCAATTAACAAAAACTATCTTTAATTATAACATTATAACAGCACAGCTAATACAATAAAGTACAACACTAATAAAGTAATTGTAACAAATATTATTTATATTTAAACTGAAAGTTTATTCAAATGCAACTAACAAGTTTCATTTCTGGTCGATTCCACAAGCGAGTTAATTCGAGTAAGCTGGGCATGTGACAAAATTAACCCCATTTAACAACACGTCTCATGCTAATCTATACAAATGGCTTAAAATACTTCAAAATAAAATGCACTTTCTGGAGGTAAAGCTAAATTGCTTCACCTTAACTGAACTTAATTACATAAAACAAAAGACATGCTTTTGGGGTTTGGGGCTTAGTCTCAGATCATGGCTTATCCAAGCTTAAACTGAAAGCGCTGTCGGTATGTGTGTAGCTTAGGAGGATGATTTTCCGGAGATAAAGAGTTCAAAAAGTAAAGTAACCATATAGCATAATCTTTGCTGAAATAAATAATAAACAGAAATAAAAATCCAATTAAACCTAAATGAATAAAATTTCAAAAAGCAGATAACGTAATTACCAAAAAAACTAAAAACAATTACATTAAAATATAAAAATAGAACTAATAAAAAAAAACAATAAAAAAAACACTGATATATATCAGCCATTTTGTTTGTTTGTTTGCTTTAATATGCATCAGACGGTCAGTTAATGGTTTGGGTTAACTGTCTAAGGTTATGACTACTCTTGTCTCTTTCTCCATCAATCTGCAGGACTGTGAGGTTCAGAGGCAGATCGAGAGGGAGGTGAGGATCAGAGAGGGGACCTGTAAGCTGTTAGCGGCATGTTCTCAGAGAGAACAGGCTCTGGAGGCTTCCAAGACTCTCCTCACATCCAACAGCCGCATACTGGCCCTCATGACCCAGCTGCAGCGCATGAAGCAAGCCCAGGCTATGCAGAGAGCAGGACGAAGGTAGATCTCTGAGGCTTTGGTCAGATAGATAGATAGATATAGAAAAAGTATAACATTATGATGCCTACCTGTTGTAATTGTTTTGCTATAAGTGCAGTTAAAATGTTGTCTATGTCTGGAACAGAGCCTTTGATCCATTGATTGAATGGTTTCAGGTCATCTGATGGAGGGTCTGAGCGATTACCTTGTACTGGAAAAGTAGCCATTTCAGGTGGGGTTACACACAGAGAAAAACGGAACACCTCACCATGTGTAGGCTATATTTATTTACTTTGATTTTTCTTCTTCTTTGCTTATCCTCAGATATTCGTATTCCTCTCATGTGGAAAGACTCAGAGTATTTCAAAAACAAAGGAGGTGAGTTTGACAAATACAGTATATATGCCCACAAAGTTATTTTTTTCCACATATTTTCCACACGTCTTCCTGTCCCTCTTTTCTCTGTTCAGAGCTGCACCAGTGTGCCGTGTTCTGTCTGCTGCAGGCGGGCACGGAGATTCACGATACAGATCTCGTAATAGTGGACAGGACGCTCACAGACATCTGTTTCAATGAACCAGTGATATTGTGAGATGCGTTTCCTTTTACTTCCTATTATTTCTCCAAAATGAATGGATCACTTTTTTGATTTTTTACTCTCTTTTTTTTCATGTCAAAAATATCCTTTAAATTGTTAATATCTCATCATGTCATATCATATTTATTAGTGATAATGCTTGATTAGTGTAGTCTTTAAATTGTTTCTGAAACCATTTGTTCCCTAAACAAATCTCAATAGTTAAATAAATAATTTTATATATAATTTTATCCTCTCTGAGTCATCATATATTGTGTTGATAGCACTGACGCACTTCCAGGCTTTGACCTGCGGGTGGAGCTCTACAGCTGCTGTGTGGAGGAAGAGTTCAGCGCGGGCTTCTCCACTCGGAGACTGAGCCGGCTGGGAAGTGCCTCCAGTAAGAAGTTCATGGCAACTTTGGAGACAGCAGCTTCCTGTAGTTCCCATGGCAGTAGAACCGTTTCGGGAGGAGGGAGTTCACCCGGAGGAGAATCGCCGGTTCTGCTGCCCGCTCTGTGTGTACGGTGAGGTGGCAGTATATATGCTATCACCGACAGAAATATCTCATATACCGTGTACACACAGATTCATGACATAGACACTGGAAAATGTTTTAATGTAGAAACAGTCTCACACATGGGGCTGCATCTGCCAAAACCAGTTTACAAACATAAACATATGCATCTGTAGTGACTGTCAGACACACCTTGACTTTTTATTTTCTGTCTGTCTGAGACGAGGGCCAAAAAAGCATAGTAGAGAAAAAGAAAGAGATAGATGGTGAGAGATGTTGAAAGCAGTTAAATATTTTTAGGGTGAATCTCATGAAGCCTGCCAAGAATTTATTTTTCATATTTCAAAACATCTCTGGAAGATTCCCCCCCCCCCCCCCCCCACACACACAATATTTTTGAATCATTAAAAATTAAATGTTGTGACATTATTTTCATGAGAATAAAGCACCACTTAAAATAATTGATCTCTTTTTATTCTTATTATTTCATTATTTTAATTGTAATTACACATAATTATATTTGTATTTATTTGACTGTCTTTTTTTGTTTGTTTGGTTTTTATTACATTACAGAATCATCATTGACCCTAATGAAAATTACAAACAAATTCAAAATTAAAATATCTGGGGCCATTAAGAATTTAGGTGGACAGCTGTGATTGTAATTGTCATAATAAAAAAATCTTAATGTACTAAAATATAATTATAATTTTTTTGTAAAATATTAGCAAAATATATCAATTTTAAGTGAACATTATTTTACTTTTTTCTTTGAATATATGACCTGGACATGTTTTCTTGAAATGCCTTCTTTAGGTTTCACTTCATTAAAAATACAACAGTGTTGTTGGATTATTTCAAATTAAGTTTTTCTGATTGTTTTGTACATCAACTCAAAACATGTATTATTGTCAGTTCTAAATGTTCTAAATTCAGTTTTATCAGAACTGAATATTTTGTTCTTTTAAGTTCTTAATAATTGTGCTCACAGAGACCCTCAATACCACCTCTTGTCCTCAGGGGCCCTAAATATCACCTCCTGGCCCATACATCTCTGACCCTGTGCCACGTACAGAACTCTTTCCGAACCCATGACCTGACTATATCAGACACAGGTGAGAAACCCCTTGGTTTTTATGTTCAAAGAACCCATTAAATATGTGTTTTATGTATATCGAGGCCCACAAGTCTGAGAATACAATGAAAATCTAGGATCTGTAAAAAAAAGTTAATAGATCTCGAACCATCCATCCATCCATCTGTTGTTTTTGATCTGTTTTCTGTTTTCATCTGTATTTCAGAGGACTCTTCGTTCTGGTTGCCTCTCTATGGTAATGTGTGCTGTCAGCTCGTGGCTCAGCCTCTCTGTATGACTCAAGATGTCATGTGTGGAAAACTCAGAATTCGGGTATGTAAAAAATAATGTATTATTGTAATTAAAAATAATTGAGCATTATTTGCCAATTCCCTATTCATTCAGCTTTCGTGTATTTTTGTACCCTAGTCAGAGACCAATCCTGAGGACTGGAGAGACGTCTACGGGGTCCTGAATGGATCTGATTTGAAGTGTTACCAGCAGCAAGATGATACCGACTCTTTAGAGACACCAGTGTTTATTATTCCCATTAATAAGGTGAGGAATATCAATGCATCAGTTGTAGTGGCATCTTTTAGTCAACAGAGTGGATTTAGGTTAAAGCAGTTATGTTTTGTTATGTTATGCAAGTTATTCCAGGAAAAGGCTGTAAAGCGTGCTGCACATGTCTTTAAATCCAGTATTACAGCATACATGGTTTTGAAAGTTGTTTACTACATGGTTCCTACATGCTACTGCTTGTGAAATGCAGAATTTGTTGTTTACACCTGGTCTTGAAACCAAGTGTGTTTGTACTTGCTTTAGGAAACTCGTGTGCGTGTCACAGAGAGAGATCCGGCTCTACATACTCAAAGTATCACCATAGCCAACCAGTGTGGCGAAAAGACCACTTACACAATTGTCACGCGCACACCTGAAGACACACACAGCTGGATGGAAGCCTTCTGGCAGCATTTCTATGACATGAGTAAGTAGCAGAGCTTCCTATGGTAATAAAGCAAGAAAGATATTAACCCATTTACTCCTAAAACGCCTGCTAAAAACGCCTATAAAAACCTATGTTATTCTTGGATAAATGTCCTTATCTCCTGAGGGTTTTCTGAAAAAATACTAAAAATTGTCAACGTCTACCAAAACCTGAATATCTAAGCCTCTGTAGCACTTAGAAACATGAAATAAAATACATTTTGAAGGTAAGAATCACAGGTTTGATTAAAACATGCTCCCTTAGCACTAACATAACTCAAAAAATTCTCAAAATCATATGGGGAAGAAAAAATATTTAATTATATATAAATCAATTATATCAGCATGCCAACACACTGAACAAGGCTTTTGAACGAACCACAGTACATTTGGGTGGTCACGTGGTCTTTAAAAACTCAACAAAACCCACCTCGTGTGTATTTGAACCTATGACAGTGCGTTACATGCTGCACGTGTCATTAAAAGGATGACGAATACAAAATGCTGCGCTACGCAGCAGCCGGCAAGAGGTTCAGAGTTGCGCAACGCAGTAACCGGCGCTAGATATAATGTTTCGGCGCGCAGCATCCGGCACAAATGGGTTAAAGCAAAGATAACGCCTTCAGATCAATCTATCTATCAATCTATCTATCAATCTATCAATCTATCTATCTATCTATCTATCTATCTATCTATCTATCTATCTATCTATCTATCTATCATCTATTTATCATCTATCTATCTATATATCTATCTATCTATCTATCTGTGTAATTTCATGTAATTTTTTTGGATTAATTTATAATGATTAACGACAGCTCTAATTCGTAATGATTAAAAACTTAAATTTCAACATTTCAACATTTCATCACAACATTTCCTGACATGCAACCGCTGGTATGTCCATAAGGAAATCCTGAAACGAAAATCATAGCTCTGTCCCTCATCACTATGCAGATTCCCTTAGGGGCAAAGGAACAACATTCCTTTTTGTCACATTATGCAAATAACACTGTCTCTGATACACAGTGTTTGCTGCAGGCACAGATAATTTCACTCTTAAAGGGGTCATCGGATGCAAAATTCACTTTTATATGGTGTCTGCATATAAATGTGTCTTTCCAGTGTGTGTACAAAACCACCATACAATGAAAAAAATCCATTCACTCCTTTTTAATCCTCAAAAAGCCTAAACACACTCAATAATCAAGCCGTTTGGATTTTCTGAGCAATATGGTGTCATATTGCTCATGCCCCGCCCACGACCGCTTGAAAGACTATCCCATATTTGCATTTTTCTTCCCTCAGCCATTTGTATACTGTCCGCCAAGGTAGCCGCATGTGTCTTGTGTCGACGCCCCCCATGGAAGAGAGGGCTTCGGTGAGCAGTTGCTCATTATCAATTAAAGAGACATGCACCGAAATGGGTTGCTGTGAAGAGAGCTGTTTTTGAGGAGGTAAAAAGGGTGTTGTTTTACACAACCATTGAGGAATTTTAACAAAAGAATGTTACACACTTTACATGAAGACCCTAAAGAATCATACCAACTTGTGGAAAATGGGCATCCGATGACCCCTTTAAAGATGGTGGTCCAGTCCTTACAGGAACTCTAAAAAAGAGGTGGGATCACAGGCCTGTTCTCTTCCGTTCCCAAAATGCAGTGTTGTAATGTAACGGAGTACAAATACTTTGTTACTGTACTTAAGTAGAAATTTCACGTATCTGTACTTTACTTCGCTATTTAAATTTATGTCAACTTTTACTTTTACTTCACTACATTTCCTAGATAAAATGTATACTTTTACTCCGCTACATTTCCACTAAGCATCTTCGTTACTCGTTACTACAAAATAAAATGAAAAGAAATGTGGGTTTGAGGTTTGGCGAATCACTGCTCCTAGATTGCATTACGCACGCTCTATTTCAGCGTAAAGCTTGTTTGTTGCCAAAGGAGGGTGCAAAACTGAACCCGCCATGGAAGCGCGAGCCGCGGCCGCGCGCGAATCCCAACGCGACGCTTCACGAGATAAGATGCAAGTGAAGTGGCTAAACTAAACCGCTGATTTACGATAGAAGTTTTAAACGACCGACGTAAATAATCATTTTGCAAAGCTTATCTTCTGGAAGGGGAGATTTACAGGTAAAGATAAAGAGACTGAGGGAAGAAGAACGAGAGATGGAGATGAGAGAGGAGAGCAGGTAGAGCAATAGCCTTTTGCATACTGTGCCCAGAATGAGAATAACTTTATTACAATGGATTCCTATTTAACACAGATATACATATGTGTTTTGCCAATGACAGTGGAAAAATAATATGCCCCCGAACCCCCTAGCAAGATCGCTTTTGGGACCTCTGTATTTATAAAACCCTGTATACGGCTATTGCACTGAATATAAAATTATATTTTTGAAAAATACAATGAATTATAAGGCTGTACAGAACAGTGCACTATTGCAGACTGATTTTTTCTTAGTAGAGCAGCTAACTGAAAGTACATGCAGTGGGAGATAAACGATAACACAAGTACAGTACAGGCTACAAAACACAAACAACAACAGGTTGTACCAGTTAATAGTATGCCTAGTATAAGAAATCCACAATAAAGTTCACAATCAAAGTTAAACGCTTCCTTTAAAAAAAAAAAAAAAAAACTTTTTACTTTTACTTAAAATACTTAAGTACATTAAATATCAGAAAATTACTTTTCATACTTAAGTACAGTATAAATCAGATACTTTAAGACTTTTACTTAAGTAATATTCTAAAAGGTAACTTTTACTTCTACCAAAGTCTTTTTCTAGTACCATACTTGTACTTTTACTCAAGTATTGCTTTCTAGTACTTTATACAACACTGCCAAAATGAGACCAGTTTATAAACTGCAGCCTTCATATGTTGCTTTGGATACAATTTATATTCCATGCTAAAATGAGTGAGAGACATATGCCCATTACTTTGAGGGCCCTATCTTGCACCCAGCGCAAATGACTTTGTACGCCGACGCATGTATCATGTATCATTCAGCGAAAAGAGGAGGCGTGTTCCGGCGCAAACTTTCCCTGGTGCTATTTTGGAGTTTCAGGAAAAAATTCCTCCACAGACCAGGAAAAACCTAGTCTAAAGTCAGAGGCGCGTTACTCAGATGCTATTTTAAAGGCGCATGCTTGGCCATAATGTGGCATGTGCACTTTGCTTCTCTCATCTACACAGACACAGCAGTTCCCATTTTTGCAAACCATACATAATTACAAGAAAAATAATACCACACGAGGGAGATCATTGTGGTGTCCATGAAGATGTGAAAAAATAGGCATAAATCTAGCTTACAAATTTACCCAAATTATTCGAGATGGGTCTGTCTGCGGACTGCAAGAGAGGGGCGTAACAGGAAGTGGGCGTAACTTGAAGTTGTCCAAATCACACAGAACCACGCGATATGTCAAACTCAAAATGAGATGTTGTCGATGTCGGCAATATGCCAGCTCGTATAGAGTCAACGGTAATAATAGTTTCCAGAGATATAACCGTGTAAATCGAAGTGTATAAGTAATATTGCTGCCTTTAACATTGCAGCAAGGGCAGAGCAAAGCGTTTGGAACTTTGAGCTTGTCAATCTGTCTCGCTGAGTGTCACACAGATGCCGTCATTCTACAGAAACGTCTACTTCTATTAGAGCTTGCTCCACACTTTAGTTGAGGTGGGAAGAATAATTGATAGAACGATTGCAATATTGTTTTCTTGCAATACATTATCAGTATCTGGCACTAATGCAGATTACAGCTTGCTTTACTGTATACCAAAACAAGCATTTCGGTTCTTGAACAGCTAAGAGTCAGTTTAATCAACTCTACGCGAGAGCGATTCAAAAGCATACGGAACTGTCTGTTCTCAAATCGCTCTCGCGGTACTTTGATATCCAAACCGGTCTGTGCAGCGCTGCTTTAAGTCGAAAAAACAGTGAGCAACTTGAAGTGGACGTAACTTGAAGTGGACGTAACTTGAATGGACGTAACTTGAAGTAGACGTAACTTGAATGGACGTAACTTGAAGTGGGCGTAAGTTGAAGTCTTGCAGGATACAGACAGAGACTATTGAATTACTCAGGTTAATTGTAGTAATGATGGATCAAACCTGTTTGATCAAAAGTGGCAAGACTCATAGGTATATAAGGACATCATCTGACAAAGTGGGTTGTCCATCAGGAACCAGGCAACAAAATTCTGAAGTCGAAATCACCATTACCATCATGTAAGATGAGTGCGCCTGGCAAATCCGCCGTTATAATAGCAATTCGCCATGGAGCAAGCGCGCCCGCTCTTAAAGTGAATGTGAGAAGACGCTCTGATTGGTTTATTGCATGTTACGCCCAAACCACACCTATGAGTAATGTAGCTACTTCAGACCAACCCATTTTAGATTTGCGAGAGATCCGCCCACAAAGTTACTTGCGTTTCGCGTTTGATACTTGCGTTTCAGATCGTTAAAGGGACAATATGTATATTTTTAGGTATTTTATTAGCTAAAATCAATATTTTTATTCATAAATATGTCCTCAATGGTGTACAAATACCTCGGCCAATTATCTGACTTATCCTTATAAATGAAGAATTTATTATCTTTATATACATGGGACGGGTAGGTCCACGGAGGCTTCCATGTAGTTCCACCATCTTGCAAAACTATAATAGCAGAGAGGGACAAAAAGTACTAAGCCAACGCGTTTCCACAACGCGTTTTGGTTCAGAGCCAGCCAGTCACGTGACGTGACTGAAACCAGCAGAAACGCAGGTGCAGAGCAGTGAGAGGCGCTTCAAACTGCACCGGCAAGTTTAAAAGTCTGGATTGCATTGTTATTATGGACCATACATATGCCGCGCCACAGGATAAGAAAACATCGTCGCCAAAAAAGTCAAAAATAGAACGTAAAAGGAAACGTGACCGTAGATTACAGAAAACAAGAGTTAATGTCGCTAATGTGGCTAATTTTATATAGCTCTCCTTTTTCAAAAACAATCCATTAGCTCAAGTTGTGAATATTTTGCTACGTGCATAGAGAACTGTACAGACAATGAAAATTCATTGCTATTGCTAGACATAAATTGTACAAACCTCGGTCGCTTCTCTTCTCTGCCTTTGTAAACTTTCAATTCTATCAAGATCGTCTCTCGTAGCTGCCGGGCATCTTTGTCGTGATATTGACTCTCGCTCTCCTCCTCTTCCTCGTTGTCCACCTCCTCACCTAGATCCCACTGATCCACTGCCTCTCCGTCCTCTCCCTCTCCCTCTTCCTCTCCCTATTGTTGAATCATCTGATGATGATATCTAACAATGAACATAATTCAGAAAATATTTTTTCAGTCGATACTATTTTTTCAGTCGAGCATATTTTTTGCGATTTGCCGGGGGGGATGCGTGGGATTTCCCCCTTTCTGGTCAATGTATCCCTGCCTCTGCTTAATTATTTTTATCCCCGGTGGGGATAAATTTATCCTCCCCTCAAAGTGATCATAGTGCTACTACATAGTGGCGAGACGGATCACAAAACTTATCACGGATCCGTGTTTTGATTAAAGTCAATTTTATTTTAAAATGATTACTCACTCACTCACTCTTGAGCGTCTGGCGCGAGTGATTTCAATGTTAAGTCAATGTAAAGACGCGTTTATGCGCGTCTAGAGGTCCTGCGGCGCAGTGTTTAGCGCAGCGCGGTAGACGCGAGCCTAATTCGCGCATCCAGTTTGCGTGAATGAGGCGAATTGCTATCATAGATAATGTCTTTTCTATCATTTCACTGTAGCTCAGCATCGCGATGTAAAGTTAACGTTATTGCATGATCACAGTTCATATGTGTGGGGAAAGATAAGCTATTAGAGTAAAAATATTGCGTTGGGCTACTTCAGTTAATAAGAAAAAAGATTTTACAATTCCTGCAAATGCAGTGATGAAGTTCATGTTCTCATGATTTATTTTTATGAATAAAAATGTTTCAAAACATCCCCCCCTCTGTTTTTTTCACAAATCGCACCCTGGGCATAACTACTTATTACAATATTTCATGTTTTTCACAGTCAGTAATTCATAACATTCGTTTGTTTGTTGTCATGTTACAGTTTGTTTGAAATAACACACCTGTTCACCTGAAGGAAAACTCGACGAAGTGCTATTAGAAGACATCCTGTCAAAGCTTTTTGGTACATATCGCCTACCGTAGGGCGCATTTGAAAAAGCGAGGCGCTGGAGAGCAAAATTAGTTTGAATGCAAAATACAAATTCACCACTAGATGGGAGTAATTCCTACTTATTGTCCCTTTAAAATAGGGCCCTTAGTGTATACTCTTTATATATAGTCTTATGTAATTGCATAATGCTAAATAATTTTCTGTATTTATGGGAAGTTCAATCAAAAGTTAAATTTGCAAGGCTCGATTATAAAGTTTACCTTCGTAGTAAGGCATTTTTTTTATATTTTTTTTTTTAAGTTTAGCGATTCATTTATAAATTGATTTATGTAGCTGGAGGGGCCACAGTATTTTACCAGAGAAACACAAATGAGAGGAACTCTCACTTATTGACTGTATAAAAATAGTGAAAGTTTAAAAGGTATTGCACATGCAAGAATTTGTACATGCGCGACATGTTTTTGAGAACAGTTAGGCCTGACTTTTTTATTTTGTAATCTGCATGTATTTCTGGGAAAGTGAAGATTAGAAATACATTTTTAAGTTCCTTACCGAGATAAGCGAAGAGCTAAAGTGAGCAAAGAGTCCCTTTGAACACAATACACCTTTATTGTTATACAGTGACTGCAACAGTTAGAAATGGATTTGAGTTTTGTAACAGTTTGGCCTGTAAAATGATAATGGAATAAAAAGGTAGAACAGGGAGGTTTTGATGATCTTTTTTTAGGGTTGATAAACAAGTTATATTTGCATAAATGTAAACGTGTAATTAACGTGTTTGCATTCTTACTGTATTTGCATGCGCATGTCCACTTTTTTGGGAATGAGGAACTGATGCACTTAAAGGGCAAGTGTTATCATCACTGACATTAAAAACCTACCAAGCTGGATTTTCCCCTAATTGGCTGATAAACGTATGGAGAAGAACAAGACCATAAGATTTAAAGTACAACAAACCGTAAATAAGTAAGGTGAACAAGTGCTGTCATGCTTTAAAAAAAATGCGCTGAACTTAGTTAAACTGAGGAAACCAAATTGAAATTCGGCTTTTATGACTCTTGTCGTGGACATTTAATATTTTTAATAATCTTCAGTCTTATCCATACAACTAGTTCAGGATGTTTGGAGCTGTGATTACTGACACAGCCGCGGTTACTCTGAACTTTCATTGTAAGAGAAAAAGCATCCTCTAAATTTGTTATTTTGTGTTTCACAGAAAAATAACAGTACATGAGATAAATAATATCGGGGGGGGGCCAAGCTCCGCTGATTAGCTATATTATTTGTCGAAAATCCTTCATTAATCTCCCTACCTGGAAGAATTTTGAGTCTATTAAGCAGCTCTGCAGGTGACCCCTGCTATTAAGTATCTGGAAATTCATAATTGTTTATGGCAGAACACAATTTACGTCGAAAAGGACGTAAAACACGGCAAATTAGCAACACTTCCGATGCTAACGACCTCGACACGCTAACGTATGGCCGAAGATGTGGAAGGTGAAGTATCTTTACAGACTCTGTGGAAGGAGATCAAAGCCAGCAAAGAGGACATTAGCAAAAAATTTGCTAATACCTTAAAGATAAAGTGCAAGACCTGGAGAACAGAAGCAGGAGATCTAACATTCGTATTGTTAACTTGCCGGAAAAATACGAGGGATGCAATATGGTCTAGTTTCAGGAACACATTATCCCAGAGATAATCCCTTGGCGCCCAGAGATCTCCTCCGACAATTGAGAGGGGCGCACAAGAAATATTCAGTCGAACAGAACGACTGCAAGGATAATCGTGGCGAAACTCCTGAACTTCAGAGAGAAGCAGAAAATCCTTCAACTTGCGAGAGAACATAATGAGGTATACTTTAAAAACCAGCGCATAAATTTCTTCGCTGATTTAAGCGCGGAGCTGCAGAAGGATCGGAAAGCTTACATGGAGGTGAAGAGATCGGGAATGTTGAGAGATCGGGAAATCGAGTATTCCTTCGTATACCCTTCCAAGCTTCGGATCCTGCACATGTGTAAAGCAATCTTCTCTACTCACATATGCACATAGCAAGGACACAGAATCTTCTACTTCTGAATGAGAACTGAGACATTATTCCCTAATGGCCTTCATATAAACATCACATGTGAGTTAAAGGGATGGTTCCCTTTTTTCAACCTAGGGTCAAAAAAATAATATTAGTGAACTGGAAGTCGACTCGTTCTTCATCAAGAAAATCAATGGATCAATCAACTCATTTCATATTGCACCCCGGAGCATTTACCTTCTCTTATTGCAAATTAATTGCAATGACATTCCTTATATTTTATATTAATTATTAGTACAGCTTAATAAGTGAGGTCTGAATTGTGTGTTTTTTTGTTTTTTGTTTTCGTTATATAGCCTAGTTTGGTTTTGTAAAAGAAAAATTACCATTGTAATGTTATGTATGTATGTTTTGTTTCATGTACCGGTAACTGAAAATAAAACTATAAAAAAATATATATTTTTGGCTGTCCCAACCAAAACTATCCCATCAACTATCCCATCAATAATTTGTTTGAATGGATTTGTTCTATATATTTTTTTGCAGTTGTTTGTTATGCCAACATGATGCAATGCTTGTTACAAAATGTGTAGTGTGACTTGTCCTGTCATACCCTGTTTAAATCCTTTGTCTGTTGTTAAGCCTCAGATCAAGGTAAAAATATTTTCCCTTTGTCAAAGTTTTGTAAACTTGATAAGGAATGTAACTGAACGTTGTAAATGTAAGTTTCCCAGTGGCTACTAAAATCAGGTATCACTCAACTGTCGATTTTTGTCGACTGAAAAAATTCTTATTTAGATATTGTCTTCAAAATATTTGAGCAATGCCTGATGTATAGGCTGCATTTTTGCTGTCAACCTGACAGAATGTTCCTGCTCATAGTTTCATTTGGGGGGTGTTTACTTTGCTGTTTATGTGTTGCTATCGCTCCCCCCCCCCCCCCCCCCCCCCTCTTTGCTGTTTTCCCCAATAGTTTCGGTCATGCATGTATTAAAAAATGTTTACACTTTATTTTGATGGTCCATATTATACTATAAGTAATTTTGCAACTACATGTCAACTAACTCTCATTAGGGTAGTCAGGGCTTAACATTTACACCCGTGCAAATGCGGGTGGATTTCAACAGTGGCGTATAACGCAGTCACTGAATGTATCTTTTTTTCAATTGTCTTTTAAAAAAGCATCTGAAATAATAAACCAAGAGCAATGTTGTCAAAAATATAGAATTTGATACATATCGATATTAAAATATCTGCTTTCAATAATCATTTTTCGCAGAATAGATACACAATACCAGCTACTTTCTCCCTCTCTCATTTCTCTGAGAGCGAGTTGACACGTTTGCTCCGGAGGAATATGTTACAGGGTTTGAATTTCAGCGTGGGATTGTGCATATTGCACATCATTTTACTGATTCCCAAATGAAAAGGGAACGTAAAGCCGCCTCTCAGTACTAAATTGAGTTCCTTTTCGCTGCAAATAATGTCAAAATGCCGGTCTTGGTGAGTCAAATTATGAGATATTTTTTAAATATACTGTATCTATATGGCAGGTTTCCCATGGTATCAATGTAAAAATTGTGGCCAGTGAGTTGCTAGTAACTTTGGAAAACAACTAGCCACAGTGGCTGGTCAAAAACTTAATTTTAAGCCCTGAGAGTATTAGTAGATTGTCTGCTTAATATCTGCTTACTTTGCCTATTTTGATGCTCCTCCAACAGACATTCTGACAACTTAGCAACATGTAAACTTATTCTACTAACCCGAACCCTAACCTTAAAGTCTACTAGTCTATTAATACTCTGATGAGAGTTAGTTGATGTGTAGTTGCAAAATAACTTATTGTCAGTAGAATGTCTACAGTGGACAATCGAAATAAAGTGTAACCAAAAAGTCTGGTCACTTTTTACCTTGTGATCATAGAATGAAAATTAGTAATTGCCTTATATCTCTGCTTGTCCCCCTTCTGATATTCATGCATGAGACTGTATTAGCTAAGTTAGCAAGGCTTGGTTTTCAAGAATGACCTGTGAAGCAACAAAGCATTAATCCATCCCATAATTTAGATTTATTAAATAATAGAAACAGAATGAACTATTTTGGTTCACAAAAAATAAGTTTCAAGTTTAGTTTATTCATTTAGGACTATTAAAACAGCAACAGCTGTTTGGATGCATTAAAACCTATGATTAAAACATTGCAACAGCAATGATGCTAACACAGAAGTAATATAAGTCGCCCTAAGAGTCTTGCTGACGCATTTTGGACCAACTGGAGACGGGCCAAGGAAGTGACGTTCATTCCACAGTTCAGTGTGTTGCAATAGTCTAAGCGTGATGATATAAAAACATAAATTACTCTTTCAAAGTCTTAAAAGGAGAGAAAAGGCTCGATTTTAGAAAGAAAGAATGAATGATTCCAATAATTGTGATGGACAATATTTGAAAAGAATGGGCGAGCATAATCGATTGCTATGAAATGTATTCATTTATTCGTTGGCTGTCAATTTGGGAATTTGATTCAGGAACTGCATTCATAAGAAATCTTCCCCAAAACTATCAAAGAACAATGGCATACTTGTTCAGCTCTGCTTTGCCCACATTCCTGAACATGTAAGCCACTTGAAAGACAAGAGTGCAATACAAACAACGAGTGATCAAGAATTCGGAGTGTTACTTCTACTGTATATCACAAATTTAGATTAAGTTTTATACGAATTATAATATAAGTATAATATCTTTTCAAATATTGTCCATCACAATTGATTATTTAATGGAGTAATTCATAAAAGTCATATTTTAAGATTGTCGGAAGAAATCAAATGAATGTTACACCCTTAGAGATTCACTTTTGAACTTTCCTTTTGATTCCAAATACCATTTCGCCCACAATGATTCCAGTAATGCCGCATTTAGAAAGATACAAACTATTGCCAGTTAGCCAACCTTGCACTATTGACCCTTCACTCAACCGTTTTCGGCATCTTGGAAACCCAGTTATATTCTTGAACAAAAGAGAAACACAGATATGGGTGGGTGGATGTGTTAAAATGGGTGATCAACGGAGATAATTCATCATAAGATGTGGCAAAACAGGTTTTAATAAAACACTACTGGTATAACACAAATTTAAGGATTTTTCAATGTTAAGCATTACAAGGAAATAGTTTCCCCCCTAACAAAAAGTGTTGAAATTAATCATAAGTGAAATTTAATGTTATGAAAACCACCAGCAGATATGTCTCTTTTTACAGTAAATGCATCATTGAAATCTCTGACACAAAATTCTGTACTTTTCTAAATGCATTAATGTCATGCTTGCTTACTCAACACACTTTGTAACATGATAAAGAAACAGTTTTTAATAAGATGCAGATTTTGTTGTCCAAAACACTCAGTTTAATTTCAGTTAAAAAAAACTGCCTGCTAAGATTACTATAGAAGCTTGTTTCCGCCACGGAATAAAAAAGGCAATTGCAACTTTTTAACACAATTCTGACTTTTTTTTTTCCTCTCGCAATTGCGATTTTATATCTCACAATTCTAGTCATATATTAGGAGATATAAACTTGCGACTGCGAGAAATTTTCACAGTTTTTTTCTCACAGTTGCGAGTTTATATATTACAATTCTGATTTTGTTTCTCGCAGACTTTAAAGTCGCAATTACCTGTTACAAAAATGTATTTTAGTCCTATTTAGCTATTTGTGCTGCTATATTCCATCCTTTTAATGTTTTTCACTGTGCATTATAAGATGACTCATTTTTTTGTGAGTACGTCAGATTTTCACTGTAGGTTAACCCACATTCTTTATATATCACTCACTCTATATGGTAAGGTTAAGCAATTCCCTTTTTTACTGTAGGCATTTTTTTTTTTTTTTTTTACATTCTTTAAAAGATTACAAACATTTGTTCTATTTTTAGTGTTTTATCTTGCCTGGCATCACCTCAGTTTGGCCTGTATTTCCAAACTCAATCAATAGATTTATCACAGAATTAGGCCACAGAGAACAACACTTTCTTTGTTCTGGTTTGACAGCAGTTGCTAGAAATGGGTGGGTTCGTTAACATACTTCAGTTCCACTAAACAACAGAAATGAAGACAAGAAGAATTAAACATATGCCTTATTATAACTTCTGAAGTATTGTCTATGATCTTTTTTTTTTTTAAATGATGATTTGATTTTTTAAATAAAGAAAGAAAGGGTGCAGATGGGTCTAAAATCACATTGCCTCACCTGTTGCACAAGCAGAAACAGTTTTGGAGTTCATTTTTTGAATATTTGACACACTATGTATGTAACATTTGTAAATGTATTTGACGCAGAGCAATTTGTCACCCCTAGTGCATAATAACACCTTTTTGAATGTAGAAAATCTTTTTTGGAACATCCTGTGACATTCATGGTCAAAAGACTTGGATTCCTCTGCACTCAATCACAACACTGAATATGATTATTGTTTGTGCAATAAACTGGAAAGTGTACATTGCATGTTCTGCATAGTACATTTCTATCTGATTGTTGAAGAGATTACACAATTGCCGTGTTTTGAAAAGAGAACGACACATACGTTAAATTGGGTAATCTGTCTGGTTTCTGTACAGTCGGCTTTGGTTTCTCCGCAATGATGTCAGGAGATTATTATTGTTTGTCAAAAAGAGAACTTTCTGCATTCTTTTATTTTTTTTTTCCCCCGTTTTATATCCTTGTCTAATGGCTTATGTGTCATCAGTTTGGAAATCATGCGGTCTGTTTGGTGTGAAGTCACGAGAAATGTAACTGCGTCAGGTGATCTGTTTTTAGGTTTTTAATAGTGTTCCTGAAGGTTTGAAATTCAATGCATATCTTACACAGAAATGTAGACACAAGCACGTAGAACCTCTCAATCCTTGCCAACCTCTGCATCTTCAGCACTTCCATGCAAGGTATTTATTACATGGCGTGCGAGAATGATGTTTTATGGCCCTGTGTATGTCTATTTGTCATTTACACCAGAACCCTTATTTACATTAAGTCCTCGGCATTTAAAATTATGCAATCACACTCAAACAAAATAACTAAGAACCTTTACTGTTCTAGGTCAGTGGAAACAGTGCTGTGATGAGCTTATGAAGATTGAGGAACCGTCTGCAAAGAGAACTGTGGCAGTGACATTAAAACAAGGCTCCCTGTATCATGAAATGGGTAAGAGCATTGTGGGAATGTCAGAAGTCAATAAGGTTTTTTGTTTTATCTTATTCTAAGACATTGTCCATCCTATAAGCCTTTTTATATCTTGAATACACTAAACGAAAACTTTAGTAGAGCTCAGTGTAACTGTAAACTGTGAGGAAAAGCAAAAATGCATGCAGAATTGGTGAAAACCAAACAAACTTATACATTTAATGTTTCTTTTCACAGTGGGTTAAATATTATTAAAGGGATAGTTCACCCAAAAATGAAAATTCTGTCATTTATTACTCCCCCTCATGTCGTTCCAAACCCGTGAGACCGTTTTGCGCACAAAAAGTTTTCTCTTCACTTCATAACATTAAGGTTGAACCACTGTAGACATGGACTACATGTCTTTACCTTTCTGGTCCTTGAAATTGGTAATAACATTGCAGTCTATGGGGGGTCAGAAAACTCTCGGATTTCATCAAACATTTCTTAATTTGTGTTCCGAAGAGGAATGAATGTCTTGCGGGTTTGGAACGAGATGAATGTGAGTAATTAATGACAGTTTTCATCACATTTAAAAAAATTTGGGTGAACTAAACCTTTAAGTTACTCTTTTAACTTTATGTAAATGGTGTTGTATGTGTTTTTCTGAGGTGAAATTTAAGAAGGTTTAATGCACAAAAGTTTTTTTTTAAGGGTGAGGTAGCAGTTTGTATTTTGTTACATAAACAGTTTTTAGCGGGTCAATCAATTGATTTAATAATATGATTTATCCATCGTTATTTTTATTTTTACTTTTAACAGTAGTGTATTAATTAATTCAGCCATGGTAACCAGGTAACTGACAAACTGACAAAGTTATCAGTCCATCGTTATAAAAAAAAAAAATCAATGTGCCCTCAGAATCTTTTATTAAAATAACTTCCCTTCCCTCTTTCAGCGACATCTCTTTTCTTCTCTGATGATGTGTTTAGTGGTGCGAGGGCAGGGCAAACCTGTCACTCACATGAGATCGACCAATAGCAAACCACAACCATCCAGTCAATTCCCAATGGACAATATCAAGCCCCAAATTAATATAAAATTAAAAATTAATTTTGAATTTAACATTCAGAATACATATTGTTTTAGGAAGACAGTTTAAAGCGAGTTCTGTATGTTAAGATTAAACCATTTTTAGCAGGATCATTTAAAAAATATGCAGGCAGTATATTTGCCCAAAAAAAGTTGATTATAATAGAATTTTACGTAGTTTGCTGACTAGATCCAATCAACTAGATACAAAAAAGTTATTGAATAAAAATGTATTTAAAAACCTCAACCAAACAGTAACCAAAAATAATTGAATGGTAAAAGTGCATTTTCAATTTTGCATCAATATTGTTCATATTTACAATCAAACGGATCATATTTTACATAATACATACAAATTTAAAATATATTTAGGAGACTGGTAGGCCCTCGAAATTACTAGTGTGGCGGAGCGGGCGTGAAACGGGTACGAATTATCATAGACGAGGCGCGCAATAGGCGGTTGTTTGTCGGTGCATTTCTAGAGTGAGCTGAAAATTGACAAAAATGCACATAAATTTGGTAAATAAATATTAACAAAATTTTATTACACATCACACATTACACATAGCTGGCTACGATTTCAGTACAGTTATATCAAAGATCCTTGCTCCTTCTCAATTTACTTGTGAAAAGTAATCCCGGGCCCTATTTGCGATGGTCCGCCGATTAGAACAGGAAAAATGCTCCACAGTGCTCTGGCATCTTAACTGCTGCTACGCAACGAAACTAGGAGTACGACCGGTTTAAGATGGCGGCCGTATTTCTCAGTCCCCAGCAGCCAATAGGGCATCTAGTCTCTATATAATATCTATGCTTTTTACATTCTGCATTATACAGTATACAGTAAATTCCGTTTATGACTGGATTCCATGATTCTGTCCGCTTTTTTTGCATTGCGGAAATAGGGCTCTACACATTTAATCTAACTTGCTGTATGTTTGCTGAAGTCCGGTTCTTGTCCCCTCAAAACAATAGGGGAAACACATACTACATTTCTTTTGAATTTAGCAGACATATTATTATGATGCTAATTTAAGCATAGTGCACATTTGCCGCACTCCACCTTGTAGGGTGGAGATCCTTTTCAGAGGTGTAAGTTGACCGACAGGTGAACCGAGCGCGAAGCCAGACATGCCGTCAGGCTATTCTTTTCTTATTGCTTGTGTGCCCTATAGCCATTGAAGCTACGTTGTATTGTATATGACATGTGCAGCATATTTAGACTGCTATTCTGTGAAGATCATACCAGAACAGAAAGAGCCAAGAAAGACAAAGTGAAAAAAATGAGTGCTGATCATGATGTGTTGACTGATTGAAAAAGCCTAAATCCACAACAACTATATAGAAAAAAAGTCAATATTGTGTTGACTAACTGCATATGTCAGTGCCCATATGACATCCATATGACTTTCTTGCTTCTGCAAAACAAAAAAAACCCAAGATATTTAAAGAATGTTTGAATCAAACTCTTTCAAACTTGTGTTTTGCTGTTGGTTGATCTGAGCTGTAATACGTCATCACCAGAGAAGAGATTTCACTGCAAGAGGGAGGGAAATTAATTTAAAGTAATTTATTTGAGATATAAGTTTAATTCAGTTGTGATTATTATTTTTAATAATTTTTAATATTTTGTCTTTGTCTACTTTTTTTTAATACAGTTATGCCGTCATCCACCCAGACTAGAAACCATCTGCTGCCTCTGAACAGACCGGTTTCTTCTGAGATCCAAAGCCTGCTGTCTACCTATTATAATGACAGGTGATACAGATTCAGACAACTGGCACTCAAGCACATAAACACACGTACGCAGATACAATGCATGTTTAATACCCTCATGTGCACTCTGAAGGCATGTGTGTTGTTGAACAACAGGCACTAAGGCATGTACCAAATACCCTCAAATCAGATGAAAGCATGCACTGTGACGGTACACAGTGTACCTTTGACACCTAAACAAGTTCTTGGCATTCAAGTAAATTTTAATGCCCGGGAGTGGCTTCCCTAGCTGCAAGGGCTGTGCAATTAATCGTAACTGATAACAAGATAATCAAGGTCAAACAATTATTTGTGTTCTGCTGCATTCTGTCCTGCGCACCTTCCTTTCGTTCACATCAGTGCGCTTCTGTTCCTCCCTAAAAAGCCTGAACTTTTCAAACATCCAAATCAGCCAAATAAGTGAGTGTTGCAAAATGCAGTCTACTGTTGCTAAACCTGAGGAAGTGTTTGATATTAAACCGTGTTATTAAAAGCACATTAAGCCGCAAAAGAGACATTGGTCACCAGGTGGCTTTCTGTGTGAGCACCGAGACGGAGCCGAACGCTGATATGCAAAGTATTAGGATACATGTCTAAACGGTCTAACAGCCAACACACAAAAAGTCATAGTGCCGTTTGGGGTTTTGTCTTAAAGGAACACTCCACATTTTTTTGGGAAATAGGCTCATTTTCTAACTCCCCTAGAGTTAAACAGTTGAGTTTTACCGTTTTCTGAATCCGGGTCTGGCTGTAGCACTTAGCATAGCTTAGCATACCGGTAGATCATTGAATCTGATTAGACCGTCAGCATCTCTCTCAAAAAAAAGAGTTTCAATATTTTTCCTATTTAAAACTTGACTCTTCTGTAGTTACATCGTGTACTAAGACCGACAGAAAATAAAAATGTGCGATTTTCTTGGCCAATATGACTAGGAACTATACTCTCATTCCGGCGTAATAATCAAGGAACTGTGCTGCCGTACCAGCAGGCGCAATAATATTACAAACTTACCGAGTTACCGAGCTGGGGACTATTTTCAGGCGCTGCGTAATATCATTGCGCCTGCTGCACCCGTAATACGCTAGCACAGTTCCTTGATTATTACGCCGGAATGAGAGTTTAGTTCCTAGTCATGGGCTCTATTATATACTGATCAATTATACAGTATAACATGTTTAGACATGATTACACTATACAATTATAAAAGTGTGGGTGTGGTGTGGTGTCACTGTCACATGCCAAACTCTGGCACACAACTCTGGTTCTCTCTCATCAATATATACATAGTGATGAGTGATGATTTATGGGTTTAAAATATCCTCATACTTCATGGTACACCTAACAACAAACATGTGTCCTAGACTACATGACATTAACAAGTGAGATTTTTTTGAATGTGTGTTTTACTAAAGCACATATACACTGTGAATTGTGTGTGTGTGTGTATATATATCTAGTTAATTACATGATGTGCAAATTAATTAATTAAATTAATCAAAAATTAATTGCACATCAATTTTGGCTGAGAAATTACCCCCAAAAGATGATTTAAAGTCATTATTGTAATAATAAAAAATTGCTTTAGAAATAAATTATTTTATTTGATTCAACATCAAGTTTTTTTCAGAACCTGCATCTGAATTGGTATTTAGATATATTTACAGACTGTTTATTGAGCTTGTTCCCTTTCGAGAACGGTCACTTCATATTGCGCAGCTAATACGCAGTGGGGGAAACTCCTTTCCTCGATAATACTGAAGCCTAAAATGTAAAACGCATTTGCGGCTGCACAGCTAGCACAGTGAGTGTCTGGCTCACTCATTGGCTGTGCCGCGGCAACTGCACATCCAATGGCGTGGCGCCTTCTCTCCGAAGTCGTTCTTCCTCCTGTCACCGCTCTCCTGTGGCCATCCGGCGATCAACACTATATCCTTTCTTGCATTGCTATTACTGTGTGTTCGCCGCTACACAGCCTAAAAGAGCCGCGAGCGTTGTTTCAAATGCCTCGCTCGTCATGCTCCACGTGCGGATACCATCTGGACGAGGCCGTGCATCTCATGCCTGGGAGTCTCTCATGCTGAAGCTGCGCTCTCCTCCGGCAGCTGCTCGGTCTGTGAAATCTTGCCTGTCTCGGTGCTGCGGACGCGGCTAGCTCTCTCTCAAGATGGCGACGCTGCTTCTCCTGCTCTTCCTTTTCCCGCCCTACTTCGGCCTGGAAAAAAGAAGCGGCGCAGCCAACGGCAGGCCGAGAGCATGGATGTTAGCGAGCCCACGCCGGCCACGTCCCCACGTGCCTCGTTTTCTCCTGCTCAATCACCGTCACCGGTCCTGTTCGTGGGAGACCATCGCTCCGCCACCCACGTGACGGGTCTTGTCTCTTTCGGCGGATCGATCGACGAACATCGGAGGAGGAGGAGGATTGGTCGGGCTCTGTCGACCCCACCATCGCTTCTCAGTCTGGTGCCAGCATCTCAGCCACCAGGACTAACTCTGACGCGGAGATGCTTCGGATCCTCACCAGGGCCGTCTCGGTCCTCGAGCTCAAGTGGGCTTCGCCCGAGGAGATAGTTCCCTGGCGGGCTCAGGACTGGTACCACGAGGGCGTGACCATGGGGGTGACTTCCAGGAGGAAAGTGGTTTTCACTGATGCTTCCAACCTAGGTTGGGGAGCGCTGCACGAGAGCAAGCCTGCCTCCAGCTTCTTGTCGAGCACGGAGCAGAGCTTACGTATCAACTACCTGGAATTGAAAGCAGTTGGTTTGGCCCTCAAAGCATTTCTGTCAAACCTCAAGGGCCACCACGTCTTAGTCCGCACGGACAACACGTCAGTGGTGGCATACATAAATCGCCAGGGTCGGCGTCAGGTCGGGCAACCTGTGCACACTGGCGAGAGACCTCCTCTTCTGGACGCAAGCCAACCTGGGCTCTCTAAGGGCAGCACATATCCCTGGCATCCACAATCTGGGTGCGGATATGCTCTCACGGGACAACACTTCCCCAGGCGAGTGGTACCTGGACCCTCAGACGGTCCGATATGGCATCCGCGACCCGATTTATGGGCCCTCCATGTGTGGCCCCTCAACGGGTACTCAGGGACCTCCCTGAGAAGGTCCTGAATACAATCACTGAGGCTAGGGCCCCATCTACCAGGCGCCGCTATGCTCTAAAGTGGTCGGTGTTCTCCAACTGGTGTTCGGACAAACACTTTGATCCCAGGTCATGCGAGGTATCAGCGATACTCTCCTTCCTACAAGAGTTGCTGGACGCGGGCTGTTCCCCGTCCACGCTAAAAGTGTGCGCCAATGAGCTAGCAGCGCGCCGACAGAGACCGCCAAATTTACGCCACGCCATTGGATGTGCAGTTGCTACGGCACAGCCAATGAGTGAGCCAGACACTCACTGTGCTAGCTGTGCTAGCTGCCAATGCGTTTTACATTTTAGGCTTCAGTATTATCAAGGAAAAGGAGTTTCCCCCACTGCATATTAGCTACGCAATACTCGTTCCCTTACTCTCAGGGAACCGAGGTTACGATAGTAACCGAGTACATTTCCACCACCGAATCAAAAATAAAAAAGGTTATTGTGACTTTTAAACTCTCAATTGCGAGTTTATGTCTCGCAATTCTGACTTTATAACTCTCAATTGGGAGTTTATTACACGCAATTCTTACTTTATAAAACGCAATTGCTATAGTCAGAATTGTGAGATGTAAACTTGCGATTCTGAAAAAAACATTTTTTTTAATAGTTTTTAGCTCACAGTTCTAAGAAAAGAAGTCAGAATTGCTAGAAAAAAGTCAGAATTGCGAGTTTATATCTCGCAACTAAACAATTTACTAGTTTATATCTCTTTCTCACAATTTGGAGAAAACCGTAAGATGAAAACTCGCAATTGCGATAAAAGTCATAATAAATAAATAAAAATTAGATTATATATCGCAATTCTAACTTTATTTCTCACAATTGACCGTTCGCAAAAGTCACGCCCCTTAGTTATTGTTACTACGCCCGTCAAAACAATTGAGAACCATAGCCATGGCTGGGTTGCGATCATAGACTGTAAAAAAATATGGACGTAGTGTCCGTGACGTCACCCGTAGGTTTCTAAAGAGCATTTTTGAAGCCTAAAGTGGGCGGAGCCGGCCGTCGCCATCTTGGCCTCGCGTCACCGCTCGTCACTCCCGGATAACAGAATATGGGCAAAGAGGCGGAGCTGAGGAGCCGGGCTATCTGAAACCACGCCCACCTAGCGCGACGTTATGGAGTTAGCTCCATGGTTAGCGCAGGCTTGGGAGCTAATGCTATGTGCTACTCACAGTACCAAGTCTGCGACTGCACAGGGGCTCGCGCTAAAGTGACACTGACAGTTGATGATTAAAATCAGAATGCCAATTAAAAAGGTCCTGCTTTTGCCCTTCGAAATATTATAATAGTTAAAAGACATAGCTACAAGTGAGACTGTGTATCGCCATTCTGTACAGCTATTCTGCTAGTTGAAAATGTATTATGCAGTAACTTTACAATATTACTCCGAGAGAGTGTGTGTGTGTGTGTGTGTGTGTGTGTGTGTGTGTGTGTGTGTGTGTGACCGTGATTATGTGCATACATGTCAGTCACTCTTTATTACAGTCTATGGTCCGTCAGCGCGGCATCGCTCGTCAAGTTCATAGAGCTTTATTATTCAGTCCATTTTAAATTCTGATTTTGGCCGCATCTCAATTCTCAAATGGGTCAAAACATAGATATACTACCTATGAAGTTAAAGTAAATGCGCTAGAAATCCACGCTCATTCAAGGATGTGCATTTATTGCATGGACGGAGAAACACAGACACCTGCAGGATTTCATCTGACGGAACATAAGCATGTTATAATCTGTTCCAGAGCAACGGCACCGCAGAACGAGTGTAGCCTTATATCTGAAAACTCCAAAAAGCAACGAAATTGTCAGACATCAGTGCATGATGTTCACAGAGGAGAACAACTAGAATACAGCGCTGGTTGTTCTCTCGAACGATACTCGACGAAGTAATGGGTGTATTAAATTATATGAAATAATCCCGAAAAAAAGCACAAACACGGCAGAGATGGCAAGTTCAGCGGCTGGAATTTGCTGAGGTGAAGTGACGGCTAACCGGCTAGCATTTACATAAGCGGGAATCCACCTGTCACTCAAAAGTGGACACACCCTTAATTTTGCAGAACTTTAAATATTAATCAACTAAACGGGTGAGTTATAAAAAAATGCACCCCCCTCACAGTTGTTATGAATGGAAAAATTAGCTGTATAGACCAAAGCCACAGAGAGAACCAGGCTGTAAACATGTTTTTTTCTGCTGTAAAGTTGGGCATTTTAACATGGGGGAGATACAGATTTGACTCCCTTCTGCAGCCAGCCTCAAGCGGCCAGTCGATGAATTGCCGTTTAATTCACTTCCGTGTTGGTTTCAAGAGAGAGACGGGGAGGTTGCCGCTTGGTTGCGATCCATACATTAAGTGATTGGTTTTGGAGTAATGCAGCAGACATATCCTCCAGAGTACGACAGAAAGTATAGACAGAATAGCGCACGGGAGCACATGCACAAAACAGTTTTGTAAAATTATATATCAATCATTTTTATTTGATCATATATCATTTTACAAAACTGTTTTGCGCATGTGCTCCCGCGCACACTATTTCAGTCACAACACTGCAATCAGAGGACGCGCTGAAACCATCAACTCTCAATGCTGTTCTCTTCATTCATAACTCGTAGCCGACTGAGAAGGATATATTTGTGTAAATAGTTGTGCAACTGCACAAACTTTGTTTTGAAGTTTAATGTTTGAGCTCCAGAGGAATTTGTGACTGTGTACCTGTTCAACCACATCAAACTTTCGTAATTAGTAAGTTCGTGCTTTTTCTCTTTTTTTTCCTCTTGTTTGCTGACTGATGAGGGGGCCGCAGTGCCGTAGTGAAACGGTGTTTGTACATGTAGCCTATTTTTTAATAATAGTTGCAAGCAATCATAAAATACAGCAAGTTTTAAGCCCGTGCAGACCTCACTGCCATAGGCGCATCGTTTCACTATCTTGCTGAAATCGGAATGTTTGACGGAGGTCCTTCTCCTTAGTTACAGTTGCTGAGCTAGGATTGGACATAACCGTTCGAGGGCGGGGTTTTGCGAACGGTCAATTGCAAGTTTACATCTCACAATTCTGAGATAAAAAGTCGCAATTATCTTTTAAATTGTTTTATTCCGTGGTGGAAACAAGCTTTAGTCAAAATAGTTTGGTTACCAACATTCTTCCAAATATATTTTGTTAAGTTCCGCAAAACAAAGAAAGTCATAAATAAGTTGCAGTCACACCTCTCAAGATTGACAACCATTCTTTCTTGAGGTTAGATAGAGAAGATTGATTGCGATGGGGAAATGTAAAATTTGCATTTTACATTTCAAGTACTAGCCGCATCTGTATTGAATAAATGTGCCAGTGCAGTGACATTCCAGTGGCCACCACCTGCTCTACTGTCTTAATTACTATGTGTAACGTGTGGGTGTTTATGCTTGTGTTTGGGCTGCTGCTTCACATGTCTATACACTTGTGTGTCTTTATTTTTACTGGAAAACCTGAGTCAGTGTCGCTAGGGACTTTTATGTACTAAAGCATGAGGAAGTTATGGATAATTTAAACCTGACCCTGGTTTTTGTTGATCCTCCTGATCTGATAAAGGAATTGATATGAATGTTTCCTGCGACAATGCACATTTTTGTCAGTTTGTGTTTTTATTTTTGTGTTAGGCTACTGTGTACACTACCATTCAAAAGTTTGGGGTCAGTAAGATTTTAAGATTAACTTGATCAGAAGTGACAGTAAAGACATTTATAATGGTATAAAATGTTTATTTCGAATAAAAGTGTCTCTTTTAACTTTCTATTCATCAAAAATCCTGAAAAAATACATATCACGGTTTTCACAAAAATACAATATTAAATAATAAATTATTATATTAATTGTATAATATTATATTATTATATTTAATAATATTAATAATATTTATTGAGCATGAAATCAGCGTATTAGAATGATTTCTGAAGGATCATGTGAGGAATATATTAAATTCATGGCAATCACAGGAATAAAATACTTTAAAGAAATATTAAAATACAAAACTGTTATTTTAAATTGCAATCTTATTTAACAATGTTACAGTTATTACTGTATTTTGATCAAATAAATGCATCCTTGGTGTGCACATTTTTAGAGAGGTCTTTCAAAAACATAAACGAAACGTACTCATCCCAAACTTCCTCCCTCATGCAATAACTAGCATATTTTTTTTTTGTCAATTGCACGCATAGTTTTTTTTAAATAAGTATATTAAAGGAAAAAATTTCATTTTACGCACTTAAGTATTTTCTTAATTCTAAGTATTTTCTTAAATGCAGTAAACTCTTTTGTGAATGTTCAACTTTTACAAGGTTTGCAGTTGTTACACAAGTGAACTGTTATAGCTACAACCAGTCAGTCACTAATTATAATGACTTAAAGCTAGGGTAGGTAATCCTGTTCAGAAACATTAGTCAATACATTATGTGTTCAGAAAAAGGAATGAAAAAAATCTGACCTCTGTAGCAGCTGTAGAACAGTAAAAAGTCTGACCAATCACTGCCATTCGGTGCGAATGTAAAGAACCAATCAGATGCCTTCATGTCTCGTGCCCGAGCACCACTGCACAGCACATCACAACAGCAGTGATGCACGGGTCAATGTATAAACAACCTGCACCCGACCGACGTTTTCAACTAACCCGCCCGCAACTCGGACCGCAAAAAAAAGAAAGAAAATATTGTACCCGACCCTCTTCCTGACCCGCGTTTTTTAAAGTAGCTATAGTAAATGCTCATCGCGTCATGGGCCATAGACGGAGGAACTAAGGGTGCGCATTTTTCAGAATGCTGTATGATATAGCCTAGTGTTTTGTAATAAAGGCTTGATTTATTCATTTATTTCGTTTCATTTTCTTAACAATTAAGATGCTGCATGTGTTTATCCAGTCTAATCGAAGTGTGCGTCTCTCCCCTGACTTTCCCAACAAAAATTCCGCCCCCTCTCAAAAAAATCCCAATGCTAACAGTAGCTTCTCTGTCGGTGTAAGCCAGTTGCGTTACAGGTCGTAGGTACATGCAGCTGACTCCAAATGTGGATGCGCGTTCATGTTTGTGTGTGTGTGTGTGTGGGGGGGGGGGGGGGGGGGGGTTCGTAGCTTTGGACGGAGCACTGACATGAGGGGGCGGAGCTTAGAAGAGGTGCCACTTTCAAATCTGGCTAGCTCTCCAACATGACCTACCCTAGCTTTAAAGGAGTGGTTATAATACCCTTTTCACAAGATGTAAAATAAATCTCTGATGTCCCCAGAGTATGTATGTGAAGTTTTAGCCCAAAATACCCCCACAGACATTTTTATATAGCATGTTAAAATTGCCACTTTTTGAGGGTAAGCAAAAACGCACCGATTTTGTGTCTGTTTCTTTAAATGCAAATGAGCTGCTGCTCCCGGCACAGGGGGCGGAGCTTCAACAGCTTGTTCTTAGCAGCTTTGAATACCTTACACAGACATCCACTGAAAATGTAAAAAACTTTTAGCCTTTTATGTTCAAACCGGAGTCAGACAAAATGGAGAGACTCAAGAAGAAGTGACAACATGTAGACAACATTTCTGACTGGTTAGTTGATTCATTATGTAGTTTATGTGTAGTTATCTTCTAGTCATTGATTAGCATATTCTGTCTTGATAATCTATAAGTTGCGTTCCCGGGGGCGGGGTTTATGTACATTTTAGGGTTTGTGATGTGACTAACCCGGGAGGAATGTCGTGTAGTCCCTACCTACCGACTTTGTTGAAGTCCTTAAAAAGTAATTTCTTTAAAAGAAAATATCTCCCTTTGCTTTGAACTTTGAGCTTCGTAACAACTTTACAGGTGTTGTTTATGCTTAAACAGCAACATTACACACTAGCTAAAGTTAGAAAAGTGAAATCATAATCAACCACTCCTTTAAGTGATGCAAGTCTCACTTACATAAGTTTGTAATGTGGCATTTAAATGGTTAACCCCTTTAAGGTTTAAAGATCTCCGACGGCCCCAGATTATTGTTGTTCAACATTCATCTCACGTTAAAACATCACACTCTTACTTGATCTGGACAAGTGTGTGATTTTCATGCGATTTGGGCTATTTTCATATCAATGATGGATGTTTACATTATAAATGCTAAGCAGGTGTTACGATTAGCTCCATATAAAATGCTATAACATATTTTAACATATTTATGAGACTAAAATCCACATTAGATCACAACCGGAAAGAAATACAAACATTAGTTTTGAGTGAAAGTGTAATAATCTTTTCAATGTTATGTAGATTGATGCTAATTGTAGCTCTATTCACATAAAGTCCCAAAAATAATTTTTTGTTTTTATTTCTAGAAAGACTTGGGTAATGGATGGATAATAGGTGAATTCATGTATAGTGGGATGAATGTGGTGTTGTTGGGCAAGCCTGAATAAAGGCTAATAATGGCTGAATACAAACAAAAGAATAACGATAAAAGAATAATGATGATTAGGTCTCATACCGGTAGAGGTGTAAAAAGGTTTGTTGAGTGAGAACAACTGAGCAAGAATGGAGCAGTTCTCCTCCCCAGACATTAGACAATGGATTGCTTATTTTCAGAGCCAGATTACAAAAACAAACCATTTTATGTCTTCAGAATAAGTTAAGTTGAAAAATCATCGACAACATCAGGGACTTAAAAAGTAAACAAGGGCGATTTTGATTTTTATGTTGACTTCAATGCCAAGTTCAATAGCTTTTAATCGGTAAAAACAATATATTGGTCGACCTTTATCAGAGGATTTAATTTACTCAATTAGTTTTCACTTTGAAAGATTGTGGGACCCTAAGCGAGAAAATTAATCGTTATTGTGAATTATTTTGGCCACGGTGATCGTGGCCAGAGTGAATTGCAGAGGTTATGAAGAAGTAGTAAATATTGACTCTTTACATATATTGAAAGCTTTTGCCAAATAAAAGCCTTTAAAACTTGTGAAATGCTTATCATTTTCTCCCAGAATACCATAGAAAGGTGTGAAAAAAGAATCTACAAATACTGAAGCAGCTAACTTTAAATTGCGATTGCAATTCATACTCCGGTGACTTTATCTGGGGTTTAATTATGAGTCATTATCAGAGCACACTTAAAAAAAAATGTATGTTGAGTTATATTTTAAGACATATTATGGATTAAATGTATTCACAAACACTACGTTGGAGCCAAAGTCCTGTTGGCAGCGCTTAGACGCATTTGCCTGAGACACAGTCAGGCAACCCAAGTTTGAGTCCCGCCTCGTGGTCCTATCCCGATCCTGTGCCCCTCACTCCTCCCCTATACCTTCCTGTCTCCTCTATCTAATAACGGCAAAATTGCCCAAAACATAATAAATAAAAAAACATGCATGTACACGATTTTTTTCTCACTGAGTGTCATTTCCGGTTAAAATTTTCCTGTAATGCAAGATGTGTGCCAAACCACACCAATTTTTCAATATAATTAATTTGTTTATTCACACTCCTCTCTCTCTGCTTCTTTGTTTCAGTTACTGAAAGGATGGAACAAGAACAAAGAAAAAACCTGTTTTGTGCACAGCTCAACACACCCCAATACAGCAGAGCTCATGCAAATCGTGCTGATTTTATTTAGTTGAAATTTGAAATTTTAGGTCTGTTTATTTGTCCAAATTCAAAACGCACACATACATTCTTCATAACCAGATACCTTATTGGCTTAAAATGGCTTATCATGATCACAGAATTAGCCCTAATATTAGATGACTGTACTTTATCCCACTAGTTATGTCGCGACTTACAAAAATCAATCAATCAATGAATCAATCAATGTATCAATCACCTTAAAATAAAGTGTAACCATGTTTTCTTCTAATGTAGTTATTTCTCAGTTTACAATGGTTAAGGTCTGAAAAACATACTGTACATGTACTGCATCATATTTTTTAGTGCAAATTTCTTAAAGAGCCAGACCATTACTGAGCACTATGTTTGATTCTACAGCCCTTATTGGTCATTTAACTTGATCCTCTGCAGGATCAGGACTTCCATTACATGGTTTGCTGGATTAAAATCACTCACCATCCTGTAGAATTAGCTGAAAACAGTTTTACTTACTACAAGCTATGTATATCCTGCATGACAAGAGTTTGACAGATGAGAGTTTTTTTATTTTTTTGCTAGTAAGTTGAATCACCCAAGGCGCATTATAGGGAATTGAGCAACCAAATATCACGTCAAACGTTTGTTTGACAGGTAGTAAATTCAAAAGATCTCTATTAGGAGCATGACTTTTACTTCCATAATGTCAAATCAACGTACCAACACCATTTCAAATCAATATGAACGTAACCCCAACACTAAATCTTATTGGATTTTGAATTCATCAAGCTTAATAACAAGTTGTCAGTCATAGCTGAAAAGGTAGGCTGTATTGACAATAGGTATGAATCTGTTGTTTCTTTATGTATATGACAATTATGGTCTCAAATTGTGTTGATAGTGCCATGATAATAAAACGAATGTTTAGAAAAACCCAACGCTTATTTGTGGCTGTGTGTTTGCGTGCTATGTATATGATTTTGCTTATGTGTGAAGGAAGTTATGTGGGGGATATGCATGTATCGAGAGCTGTGTGCATGATATTCTAGTAGGTTCCTGTGCAACCAGTAAAACAACTTGTGTACGTGATACCTAAATTCCTTGAAATTCAATGGTACTGTATCTCAAGAGTTTCATATTCAGTTCAAAAGTAATGGAGACAATCACAATACGTAATCTAAAGGGTTTAGACAAGAGTCATTCTATGTTTGCTTCTCGGAAATCATTTTGGACATCTCAACTGTAACATTATATTATAGTGATATGATGTGATATGACATGATTTCTCTGTGATATTTATTCGGGAGCAAATGTTATGTGTGATATTGCACTGTAAAAAAAACTATTCCAATTATTCTAAAACACATTTATTTAAACTCATTTTGGCATTAAAGAAATAGAAAGAATAAAAAAACAAAAACAAATGATCAGGGTTAATATACATTTTAAAATATAAAAATATTGTCAAAACAGTTCTATGCTTTGCTGCCAAAGTATCGGTGCTTCTTCATAAAGACTTGCTAAAAAGTCTTTTTTTTAAATGTAGCATTGCTTATTTGAACAGTCTTACAAATCAAGGGTATTTACAGACTAAACATAAAAACAAACCTTTTTCCCTGAGCTGACCCTTTTCATGTTTATATACATTTTATACAAAAGGTTTAATCACTGAAAAACATCAGTCAACAAGTCCATCCTCAACATTTCTCTTTTCAGTTCATCTTTTCAGAAATCCTTGTAAAAGAAAGTGATGCAACAGAAAGTGATGCAACGCAAGAGTCTGATTTGGCAAGATTATGACATTGGCCAAGGTGAAAAACTGCAAATTCTTAAAATGTCTGCCCCCTTTCCAGTCTATAGGGCAGGTTTGCCAGAAGGAATTTGAGGTGGTCTGGTGTCAAAGCTGGTGCAATGTCAGATGTTCCCATCACTTTCTCGGACTTTCTTCCAGGTTTCATGGTCAAAGAGAGTGGAGTGTCTTCACTGTAGCTGCGGAGTCTGGGGTTCATGCTTTCATGGTTGTATGTCATAGGAACCTGTTTAGGTTGAGAGGGCTTGTGTATATCCCTGTCCAGAGAGTGCTTGAGAGAGTTGTTTACATAAAAAGAGTTCATCATCTGGAGCTTTGATTCTGCTGAGATGCCATTGCCGCCAATGAGTCGGTGCTTCTTTATACCGTTATCTTGAGGGATAGTATCAGAAAGGTTTCTGAAAGGGCTCTTCAGTCTCAAATTGGTTGGCTCCTCGCATGTGGTGGAACTCTCGGATGTATCTGAACGTGATCGCATGTATAACTTGTGCTCGGGTTGTGCTTCAGCTTTGGTTGGGCCTTGAGAAACTGGGCCGTTTCCCGTAAATCCCTGGTTGGAAACCAGTCCTCTCTTAATGAGCTCATGTAGAAGCTTTAGAGGAATCTGGATCTCCATTTTTCCATTGGTATCCAGGGGTGGGTGTCCAAGGGCACTGCTTTGGTTTAAGATCCCTCCTAACTTAGGTGTTGGTGCACCAGAAGACTCTTCCTTCAACCAGTCCGTGTATTGGTCTCGTTCCCGTGCTTTCATAGAGAACGCTTCAGAGTAGTTCACTCTACGATTGAATAGATTCACTGAAGGAGGACTTGCTCTACGTGGCACTGGATTGGCATTGGAAGAGGACGTGAGATCAATTACATCAGCCATCACTGGGCTCGGTCCTGCTCGGACAGTCCCTGCCTCTCCTTCTCCTGAGGAAGTTTCATCCCCTGTTTCCCCTTGTTCTGCTCCTTCTTCGGTCGTCAAACCCCTTGGAGGGTAAAGAGGGGAGGCTTCGTTGAGGAACTTGGGCTTTTTAGAGGGAGGTGGGCCGAAAGATGATGGTGTGTCACTCAATGTCTCAAAACTGTTTTCTTTCCGACTGAGGTTAAGGGGCTCCTCCAAACCGGTTGATGACTTGTACTCATTAGCCAGATGGCGTAGCCTATCAAGTGGCTGTTCGCAGATCTGAACTTCCGCAGAGGACGTGCCCAAGTATGAGGTAGGCCTTCGGGGAAAGTCTTGAGAAGGATTGAGGCTTAGTTGGGGCCGTGTAGATTCTCGAAGAGCGATATAATTGGGTAGAGATGTACTTCCATGTGGGAAGTATGGAGCAACGTTCAAAGGCATGTTAAAAATCGGTCTCTGATGCTCCATTAACATGTTCGGAGAGGTCTTGAGAGGAAAAATAAACGAGTAGAATTTGATTAATTCTCTTATAAAACCTTTCCATTTCTAGAATGCTGTTGTGAGAAAAATATTTAATATATTAAGTTTTTTAAGACGTCATACCTGAGGGAATGCCGGGAGGTGTCGGAAATCTGCCCGTTTGCCAGTCCTGGGGTATTCGTGCTCAAAGTCGTTGAATCTGCTGGGGTGGAAGTGCTTTTGTAATCGAGGCGTCCTGAAGACAATATCGTCCCTGTATCCACTTTGGTGACACTCAAAAGGTAGAAGTAGCCTGGTTGGACAAAGAGAGGTTTGTGACTAAACTGTTTTTGAATAATTATATTATTAATAAAATGTTTCTTACTATAAAAAATGTAAGCAGCTGCTGTCTAAAGGCCAATTCACACTTTACCGACAGACGCAGACCATCGGTGACAGTCACCAGATTACTGCACGTCACTTCTCAGGCATTCTAAGAGTGGCTAACGGCGTTTCAGCAAGTTCAAACCTGACAAATTGTCTGTTGCTGTCTGCCGGTACAGTGTGTATTGGCCTTAAGGTCATATGCACTTACTTTTCATAGTGTCTTCGAGTGCAGGTGGCTGCACTGGTGCTACGTGGGTTTCCTCCAAGTATGTTGTAAACTTTCTTCCACAACTGCTGCGTAGTAACCTGGAGATCACACACATACAGTTGGTTTATTTCTTTCTGGCACATGAAAGTCAACAAAACATTGCTCTTGGGAGTAATCTGAAGTTATTCATTCTAGTTGAAGTTGTCTTCAATGTAAATATCTGTTTACCTGTTGATAGCCTCCTAGCTCCTTTACTGTCTTGTACATTAGGAACATATCGACTGAAAAGGGAAAGAACATGCAGATTTTAATACTCTGAAATAAGCTGGTTTTAGACATACGTTCACTACTTGTCTCTCTCACTCACTCTGTTTGAAGCCGAGATGAGGTATTCTCTCAATTGGCGTGTCTCTCTGTTTCATAAAGAGGTAGAGGTCTTTGAGGAATCTCTCTTCTGTCATATCCTCTCCCAGATCTGAGCTCCTCTCCTGCGGGCCATCCCGTTCCATCATGCTGACCTGGCAATACAGTATCAGCATGTTTAATATTATCCAGATACACTACCAGTGAAAAGTTTGGACACACCTACTTAATTATTATGTTCCACAATTTAGAATAGTATTAATGTAATCTAAGCAATGAAATCACACGAGCATTGCCATTATTGTCTAATCCAAACTTTTTTTGATGTATCCTTATTCATAATTGTCAGTCTAATTAATTTCACCAAATAAATTTTGCACAGAGTAAATGATGCAAGAACCAACTTGTTAACACTGCAAAGCTCAAACACTTAATCAATAATCAATGTAATGTATTTATTTGATCATTATCTCAAACCTTCCACTGGCCTAAGATTTTTGTGCCCTTCTCAAGTCGACAGATTAATATCTTAATCGTGACAGATCAAGAACATATAAAGATTTATCTCAAGGACTCAGTGTACCATGACTTGTTACAGAGAGTATCTAATCTAAACGTGTGTGACGCACATGATGCTTATCTGCGCTCAAGAAGAAAAGGCGGCTTGACAGCTATATTAAATCTCTTTTTGTTTATACTTGTTCTTATATTTACTTCCTCTTTGATTTTTTTTTCGTTTTGTCCTTATTTCTTGAGGCTTGTTTGGAAAGCGTTCAAAAAGTTAGCTTGCACCACAAAAATACAGCCTTCTTTCTTGCTCATAATCTTTAATCTTATATATATATATTTTTTTTAAACTCAAAACCAGTGATGGATTAAGTAAAATTGTAATCATTTATGTGTTTGTTTCTGATCCCTCCAGTGTGATGCATACGCTCCATTGTCAGACCTTTAAATGAACAAAGATGTGGAAGCAATTACTTAACTCAAGAAATTTGTTTGTCTCATTGGCAACTCACTAATCTGACACTGACAATGACTGATAGTCATTCACTCTCAAGCACATTCTTACATACTATTCATCTTTAATCATAATGTAAACAGTTTAAGACAATCAAGTGTGATTTTGTTTAGTGTATTACCAATGTAAATTCTCTTTTCTGAGATTTAAAAGAACCAGAACTTGCTGTAATTTACTTTTGTCCTTAGAATGAAACTCAATGGGATCCAAAACAACGAGAGAGAGAGAGAGAGAGAGAGAGAGAGAGAGAGAGAGAGAGAGAGAGAGAGAGAGAGAGAGAGAGAGAGAGAGAGAGAGAGAGAGAAAAAACTTGCCCTGTAGCTAAGCGACCACTAATTTTGACCCAAAATTAGCATCATTCAATTCGTCTTACCTGTATCTCTTTAGATTTACGTCAGTGGGATGATGGATTGCTGGGTAGCTCCTTAGCAGAGAAGAATGTAGAGTCCAGAGAAAGTTTAGCCAAGTTTTCGGCCCTTAGCAAACTAAGCGAGCGGTTTGTTTCGCACAAGCGCTTCGTGATGCCTACATGCCGTTTCTCTACACCAGAATGAAATCATGGCCACTTTGCACTGAGATGTCATTTCAACCGTCTTCCTGTTTGGAATGTTAAGTTGGACAGGTTTTTCCTGTTCTGAAGACAAATGCCAACTTGAGTACAAATATCGCCGATAATTACTCATGAGATTATTACGTTAATATATTCGTCATCAAGACTTGTTCTTCTCAGGGGAACTTTGTCATTATTTTTTTCACTAATTACATTTTCTTTTTAACACCACATGAAATTATGTCCCCACCCCGACATTATCCAAGTTTTAATGACATTGCATTCCACAGTAATATGCAGTTTTATATCAATAAAATGAACATTTATTCTTAGTCAGATTTACATTGTCAACCTTAAATTACCTCTTTTTTTTTCAATGATAGAAAATGCCTTTTATGGCCATTGATCAGTTTTAGACATCACACTGGTCTTGCTCAGGTGTTGCTTTTTCATATATAGCTCTGGACACTTTCTCATTTACTTATAACGAAACTTTGCAACTTATAACAAAAAAAAATTATACACAGTAGACAACAGGGTCTTTTTCTCAGAAGAAAAATGTGTGACTTAAGAAAGCGTCTCTTTTTGATCTCCAAATAATCTCATTGTAGTCTGAAAGAAACAATTGTTCTTGTGTAATGTGTTATGACTAGACAATACAGTTTTGTTGGACAGATAGAGCTTCTTGTGGTTTATGGCAGACTTAAACTTAGTCACTGGCCGCCGTCTATAGTCCTGCGGCTTCATCTTCAGTTGGCACTTTGGATTGTTTTTCTCATGTGCAAATCATGAAAAAACCCCACCACAAATAGAACCTGTTCTCCCGTTTCTACCCTTCTTAATAGTAACCACCTGAGTGGAAAATATGTCACTATACAAATAGAAACAGACAGCTTGGAATTAAATTATGTCTCAACTATCGCAGCATGTTCAGCTGTCAGCTCTAAAAAGGCATGCTGAAAACAGTGTTCAAATGAGTCCATTCATCATGTTTAAAAGCTTTCATTTGTAGTGATGCTTGTCAGACTATTAAAGGGGGGGTAAAATACTTAGTTTCAGTCAATCTCATGTTAATCTTGAGTACCTATAGAGTAATAGTGCGTCCTTAATATCTCCAAAAAGTCTTTAGTTTCATCATATTTATAAAATAAAAATACAGCTTTCCGATTCTAACCGGAAAAAGCCGAGGTCCTTGATTCTGGGCGTGGGCGGAGCTATAGAGTCAAGCGGGAGCGCCCGGGAAGGTTTGCTTATTATCGATCGTGGTGCGGTAGGCCATATTACTATATATATATATATATATATATATATATATATATATATGTATATATATATAGTATTTGGTTTGCAAATCCAGCGACGACCTGGGTCTTGTTAATAAAACATTCGTCACTGAAATGACCAGAACACAAAACCGCACTTGCCACACTCCTTTGCTGTCCCGGAAATACAAACTGCATCCACTGTTCCAGTAACACTGGGTTCTTTGGGAAGCTGAACAAGGTAAACTTTCCCTCACATCCCAAAACACACTTTTTTGGAGACATTCTTGACATCAACCATTCCTATTTAGCGCTGCTGATGATGATTTCCGGTAGTAGCGCGTCGATGAGCGCGGTCTTTCTCTCCTCTGGTCGACGTGTGCGTGAACGCGCTTTTCCGAGAGCAATGCTCATATAAGGAGTTCCACTCTGGTCTACGTCATTAGATCTACGATAGAAAAAAACCAGCCGAAACGTGTTGCAATCCGGAAGTATGATTTTTAGCACAGAAATTCTCTGTTATTCGTTCAAAATAACTTTTCAAACTTTGGCCATTATTAGCATGAGAATCCATCTCTTTAACACTGTAAACAACTCTGAATACATGAAACACCATTGTACCCCCCCTTTAAGAGCTGAATTGCAACAGTGTTGACATGTTTGTTGGCCAGTGTTTTGTCAGTATATGGACTACTTGTGTTGTCTGTCTTTTTCTTTGTGCTTTTCTACACTTATACTACCATATATTTCAGGGCATGCGCTACAATAATACCACGATTTTCTTGTCTTGAAAAACCTGTTTTGTTTTCTTATTGAAACACCGACTGCTGGAAACTCTATAAGCACATATGGCTCCAGGAAGTATTTGGCTCTCTAATGCATACTTAATAAGGTTTTAAATCCAAGTCTCATTTATTATGAGATAATGAGATATATAGCACACTTTTTAAGCAAAACATGTCACAGATATAAGCTTGTTATGTTTTAAATGATACAAAATAGATAATATATTGTTCAAAATTAAGACAAAATACCACAGTACATTCACTAAAAACACCTTGAGAGCAGTTGGCGTAGGTAAAAGTTCAAATTAGTGAGGAGTATTTAAAAACTAAATTGATACTTAACACTTTATTTAGAGGTGATGTAGTTGCACGTTACAACATGTACTTACTAGTAATAACAGTTAATTATGCATAATTACAAGTAACTAAGTAACGTAGATTCCTGCTGATTGCAATGCAGCAAAACTATTTACATTAAGGAACAAAAATGGATATTGCAAGAAACTCATTTCTTTTTTTAGATCTTGATTAGCAACTATGTGAGACAATTCAATGATTGGCGGTAAATCTTTAACCTGCTTCCTGAAAGCATATTTTCCCAAAACTCGTTTACAACGGTGTCCACATTTTTTCTGGTCCATTTCACAATTTATTTCATATACGTACACGCTCAAAAACACGTGCCGTGCATCCTTGCATAGGGACATTAAATAGTTCAATTTATCACTGTTTTATGACAGTTTTACTGTTTTTCAACATTATGTCAGTTTTTATTTTTAAATTACTTGTCTGGATCAATGCATCGAAAACTATTTTCAAAACCATAAAGATTATATATTATACTATTGACATAATCATATTAATATTCATGAGACGTGCATATGCCACCACACCCTCCTTGAACAAGTCACGTGATTAAATCTTATCGTTTTCAGTAAATGACGTAGGTGTTCAAAGCATTTCAAATATGTTATCGAAAGGTTCTCATAATTGTCAGATTAACGGAATTGTGACAAGATCTGTTTTCAAAGCCTGAATACCAATGAATTTTAGAATGCCAGTGGTGGATTTATACCTGCATCAACATTACAGTACTTGTAGTGAAAGTTTCATTGGATTCGATTTTTCTCTATAGCAATATGCTTATAATACCTAAGAGAACTTTGTAAAGTTTGCACTATTGCTCTAATCTGTTTGTTAAATGGTGTGATTTAATTTCCGTATCAGTCATATGAACAGCTGACACAATGACTCAGAAAACAGATTCATTTCATGTATTCTTTTGGATAGAGATATCCATAAACAAACAGATCAATCGCCTCGCACAACATATTTAGACACCTTGTTCCAAGTCGTTTTTGGCTGATGGTTGCAGAGAAATCCTCATAGGAAATAAAATCAAATTCAAGAACCATTATTCAGTAACAACATAGTTCATTAAGAGGAAAATATAATAATAAATACAAATATATGCTCTGAAACTATACATAACCTACAGTGGAGATTTTTAAGTTCTTTCTAGTGAACTTTTTTTTTTCAGTTAAAAGTTACATCAGCCATTTGAGTGAAAAGCTGATTAGAAAACAGGAATTTCTGATGGCTTAGTATAGGCTGTTTGTATGTCCTTTTGCTTCAATCGAGTTTTTCAGCTGCGCTGGTTCGTGGAGTCTGAAATAATGCGGGTTGACGACAGGTTTAACAGAATCAAATATCATTTATCGCCAACCTCGTAGTTTGTAAGGCTGTCTGTAAAGGTTTATCAGTTACCATAAAAATGTTTTTGTTTTTACTTCCTGGCCTGTTTTTTTGCACTATTACAGCAGCACTAATGTTGACACACTGTAAAAAAAAATAGTTCACGTAATTTAGTTAATGCAATGAAGAAGATTGGTTTAATAAACAGAAACTCAAAATATTATGTTATCTTCACACATTAGTTATCGAAGTTGATTTGACAAAAGATAAAAAGTTACAGTTACAGTGCACGGACAAAACCTGATGATCACTTTCTCTAGCAGAATTTGAGAAATATGTCTTAGAACGCTTTATTTCGATGGTCCACTTTAGACATTCTTACTAACTATAAGTACCGGTAACTTTGCAACTATGTCAATGAACTCTGATTAGAGTATTTGTAGACTGTCTGCTTAATATCAGCTAACACTGCCAACTTACATCACATCAGGGATGGCATTAGGGTGAGTAACATTTTTAGGTGAACTATCCCTTTAAAACTGGTCTGAGACTTTTAGACCCCATTGCATATCAAGTGCATTTGTGGACACAGTTCTGAACATGTGCTACTTTCATACAGTATATTGCAGTATTGTGAACATATGAGAATAATTGCAAGTATATCACTGAAAGGTGATCGGCTGAGAGAAACATATATTGGTCATCTGTCTCTTCTATGATTCGTGCACAGTCCCCATGGTGTCTGCTGCATGAAAGAGATGGAGAGAACCATGATCAGTTGCAAAAATGATATATGACTAGGTGGATGTTGAACCACATGAAAAAAATATGCAATGGATAAATGTTTTTTTTTTTTCCACAATGGATTACATTACAACACAAGCTAAAGAATAAGAAACAAGACATGTCAAGTAAAAGACTATAGATAAAAGTGGAAAAACAACATGTACATGTCAATGTGCATTAATATGGATTTGGTCAACAGAACAAGCTTATAAACTTGTTTGCCAAGTACATTTCCCGTAAGTCAGAGGAACACACACACACACACACACTCACACACACAGTTTTTTTCATATGGTTTATTTAGCACAGGATTGTTTCATGGTATTTTATGTAAGTCTTTGTATAAAATGTTCACTTGAGCTGTTTTTAACCACTGGACTCATTTTTATGAATATACACCACAGATGAAAAGTTTGGGTTCTGTAATATATTTGATAATATATTTTAATATATTGTAATATATTTTTATATATATATCTTATGCTCACCAAAGCTGCATTGTTTTAATAAAAATTACAGTAAAAAGATAATATTGTGAAATATAAAAATGTTTCTTTGTTAATGTTTTGAATTGTCATTTATTCCTGCAAAGCTGAATTTTCGGCATCATTCCTCCAGTCTTCAGTGTCACGTGATCATTCAGAAATCATTCTATGTTCATTTGCTGCTCAAGAAACAATTATTGTTATCAATTCTAAAAAAAATTGAGGAAAATGTTTACTGTATTTGCTACATTCCAAGATACATTTGTAGAAATTAAATTTGTTTGTATTAACACAAAGGACTGGGTGTTGCATAAGACCATTAATGCATCTGACAATGCCTTCCCTGTCACTGACATCTTAGAAATGTTACTATTCAAGTTCAGGGCTATAGTTAGAAGAGCACATTTGCAATAAGAGCATTCGTTTCCGTAGATTTTTGATGTTTGGCAGAAACTGCCTTAAATATTTCATACTGATACTAAACTAAAAATGCACACCTAATCCCTGAAATTTTTTTAAGTATTATTATTTGTAATTTGCGATCATTTACAATTATTTTGAATTCACTATTGATCGAACACAATAGCAATGATTGACCTGTGCACTTATAAACGCACAACAGTATATATGTCTTTTTTTCATTTTAAATCTGTTATGGCAGAGCTGAATTTTCAGCATCATTACTGCAGTCTTCACATGATCCTTTTTTAGGGACGTAGTTTTTGTAGCGTTGAAGTTTAGGTATTGTAAGAGATGTAGAATATGAGCATGCAGAATAAGGCATTCATATGTGCTTTATAAGTACTAAAAACAGGCAATATCCTAGTAATATGTATGCTAAGCAACTAGTTAATAGCGAGAATTTATTTTAAGTCTATTCTTTTTAAAGATTTAGTTTTTAGTTTTAATAAATTTACACTCTAAAAATTGCTGATTTGTTTTAACCCAAATGTGGGTCAAATATGGACAAACCCAGCCGTTGGGTTAAATTTTTAAATTAAAAATGTTAACCCAACGCTTGGGTTCGTCCATATTTGACCCAAATTTGGGTTAAAACAACCCAACATTTTTTAGAGTGTAGTTTTAGTTATTTTACTATGAAAAATTAGAAACTACCTGAAATGTTTAATAATATATATATATATATATATATATATATATATATTTTTTTTTTTTATATATTATTATTTTTTTTTTTATTTTTTTTTATGTCAAGTAACGAAAATGTTTTTTAGTTTCGGTTAATGATAATAACATAAACCGGTTTAATATACAGTGGTTTGCACTGTAGATTTAACAAAAGTTCCACTTTGCTACAACAAAATAACTTATCATTCACTGCTAACCAATAGTAAGTCGACTAATATTTCAGTTCCTCAATAAATATAGTGTCACAGCGACATCAGTCTGTCTTACATGTCATGCACCCATAGGGTTACCTTGGCTTCTCTTTTAATTTTTTATTTGCATAAACATTCTTGTCTGCTGGCAGCATTTGTTCTTAAGGAGGGGGGCGTTCTGACTGTCAGGTTTATTTTGAAAGCAGCAATGATTTGAATGAAAACATGGATCTCGCTAAGCAAGGTCTCATCAAACATTTAGCAGCCAGAGGTGTGGCCAACTCCACACGCCACAGCGCTAACGCCTTAGTCTGAGATTGCTTGCACTCAAAGCATGAATAACCTTAATGGGTATGATTGACATTTTAGTAAACAATTTCTGTATGCACACAGAAAAACAAAGACATCTAGATATACTGTTTGGGTCGATGAGATTTTTTAGGGGCCCATTATATACTATTTTATAAAGGTAAGGGATGGCCGGGGCTAGAATTCTGTTTTTTAATAAATGCCAGCACAGGGAAGTTGTCACAATTTTAATTGGGGCACGTTGTCACAAGTTGTAAAGGGATAGTTCACTTTAAAATGAAAATTCTGTCATCATATACTCACCCTCAAGTTGTTTCAAACCTGTATGAATTTCTTTCTTCTGCTGAACACAAAGGAAGATATTTTGAAAAATGTCAGTAACAAAACAGTTACCAGGTCCCATTGACTTCCATAGTATTTTTTTTCCTACTATTGAAGTCAATGGGACCTGGTAACTGTTTGGTTACTGACATTTTTCAAAATATCTTCCTTTGTGTTCAGCAGAAGAAAGAAATTCATACAGGTTTGAAACAACTTGAGGGGTCACTTGAGTAGCTCCTAGTGACAAAATTCTAAGAACATTTGTCTTAAAATTAAATAAAAAAACCCTAGTAAAGAAAAAAGTAATTCAGAAAGCATCTTAACCCTTAAAAGAGGTCTTAAGGTCAAAATTGTTAGGAGTACGGACGAGGACTTTTAAGAGGCTTAAGAGTTTCTTTAGCAGAGGAGAAAATGACAGAAAGACGAAGAGGGAGAAGAAATGTGTTGCAGACAGTGAGTTAATAAGACGCTATAGATTAGATGGTGCAGGGATCATGTTTGTGACAGATCTTATAGAGACACGCTAACATCTCCAACACAGCGCAGAAATGCCATAGCGCCAGAAATTAAAGTATCACTACATTAAGATATTTGGCAACTGGGATTTGGGTCTGTCACGACCTTCTGTAAGCAGTGATCACACAAACAATTACAGAACCTCTTATTGTGTCGCAGTTCACAATAATGAATTTATTATTAACCGCTATAAGCTCCCACGTCTGCTTCTTGCCCCGTGCTGTGACACCCGGCCCGCATTTTCCTGTTCATCCACTAACTGGGCTAACAGTAAGTAAACACTGTTCCTCTCATTGGGCTTTCTCATCCTTCTTGTTTTTTATTGCATGTTTGCTACATTAAAACCAACATTCAAACCGTCACTTAAATAGACAGCAATCAGTGTAACTGGAAAGAGTGGAACAATTTTTACATTGTAAGCCAATCAAATGCCTTATAGTAAACTAACAGTATAAAAAAAAAAAAAAAAAAAAAAAGGATTTATATACATATATATATAATGTGTGTTTGTGTGTGCGTGCGTGCGTGTGTGTGAGTAGACCCTATACTTAAAATCGCTCTTTTTTTTCCCCCCTTCTTGGACAACCAACCAATCACAGTCTTCAAAAGATTGTGTCATACATAGCATTGTGTCAGCCCCGCCTCCTCACTAAGATGAAAGTTTTTGTCTTTTCCTTGCTCAGAGTTGCTCTCAGATTGGTCTTGAGCTAAGACTCCAACGTAGAAGTTTTTAAGCTAAATTAGAAGTTTTCTGAGAGGATTCTTAGAATCTTTAAGAATACGTGCCCTGATCTTTAATAAGGCTCTCAAAACGTTAGCACAAAAACATTATTTAAACATCACTCATGGAAGGTTTTTTCTACAACGTTTGAGTTGGGCGTTCGTCTAACATTTTTTTTAAATGTTGCTACTTGTTTCAGAATGTTCCGAAAACATTAAAAAGTAACATTCTCATAATGCTTGCAAACTCATAAAATGTAATGATTCCTTACTGTTCAGATAACCCAAGAACTTTTAAAAAACTGGACATTTAAAATTCTGAAATATTTTTTTCATAACTTAGTTGGGTACATACTACATCAAACATATTTTAGAGTTTTGTGGCTTTTATGCACGTAAGCTTTTAATGCTACTTCTTAATATACTTTTAGCAGACACATGCATTTAACATTCATGCATTCGGCAGACGCTTTTAAGCGACTTAAATTGCATTTCAAGATACACATTTTACATTCTTATCAGTACTTGCTTTCCCTGGGAATTTAGAATGACATGTTTACATACATTGTTTACGAACAATGAGCAATATATGTTTACAGCATTAACCTTTGTTAATGTTAGTTAATAAAAATGTTCATGTTAGTTCACAGTGCCGTAACTTATGCTAACAGATACAACTTCTGATCGTATACAAATACATGCTGTATAGTAAATGTTGAGATTAACATTAGCTAATGTAATAAATATGGTATAAGTATTGTTCAATGATAGTTCATATTAATCAATGTAGTTAACCAATATTAAAAAAAAAAACATATTGTGCTTATAAGTTATAAGTGTTACCGAATTCACAATCTTTCTCTAACACGGAAGAGTTATACATAACACTTAACCACAACAGCAGAAAACCGGTATGTTGTTACATGCAATCTCTAATATTTTTGGCAGGAGAAGGAGAATTTATGCTGTGAAGAGAGGTAAGGATACCGATGTAACAGTTAAAGCATTTGCACTCGGTGTACCTGAAAAATATGTCTCCTCTTTGTCTGTTTCTGATTGACATCTCATCTATCCCAGAGTCCTTTGCTGTTCATGGGTCACTGCGAAAGTGTACTTTTTTCTGTTTGTTTGATAAGAGATTAATTTAAGGTTGAGGTGTACACTAAGTAGACTTTTTGTAAAAAATGATAGTGTTATATTTCCTTCCAGCAAGAGCACTTTTGAGATTTACAATTATAATTATCATGATAAGATTTTCTCTAAATCCCTAAATTGGGGTAATTATGTAGTATAGCTGTTATCGCATTCTAGGATATCACCATCTCATCTGAGACTTGGTACATGACAACGATGTACTAAAAATGGAAAAGTGTTTTTCACATACAGACGACATTGTCAAAACGATACCCGTTCACACGGATCTGCGAAAAACTATTGAAAACGCTGTATTATGCATGTCAGTGGTTGGCCATGTCACTTTGTAAATAAACTACGCGCCTAAAGACTGAACAAAATGACTTCACTGTTTACACAAATTAGTGTTTTTGTAGTTTACACAGAGACAATAACAGTAGCGTTTTAACAAAACTTTCACATTGAAACCTGTTTTTGAACGTTTTTAGTTTTTAGTTGAGAACGGTGTAGTGTAAACACCCCGTCAGAAAAACAACAACCTACCTGTACCTGGTGTGAAATAACAACAAATCTGCAATTAACACAGAATTACCTTCCACTCCTTGTGGTTTAATAATTAATGCCTATCCAAACCAGAAACAGCATTCTTTAATAGAATGATCTGTTCTGAGATTACAGCTCACGCCTACCAATTATCTCCAAATGTTCCTCATTTATCATCGGCCGTCTTATCATTCCTCGTGTCACTGGGTGTTTCCGTGATGGTTTTGCCATCCTGCAGACATTTGTGCTTTAAGTCTTCATTGTCGTGATCACGATCAGAATCGCATTTTAAGATCTGCTCCACTTCTGTGTCCCCGACAATGAGTGATGTAGCCTCCTCTCCCTCTTCAACATCACTTATGTCATTGGTCAGATCCAGCTGAGGAGTAACGCAATGCTTTAGGCCTATCGATGTGTCTGCAAAGTAACAAAACAAAGGTTACACTTCATTTCGATAGTCCATTTCTTGAAGTAGCTCTGCAACTGCATGTCAACTACCTCTCATTAGAGTATTAGTAGACTGTAGACTGTTACATTAGGTTTAGGTGTTAGGGATTGGGTTAGTAGAATAAGTTTTGCAGTAGAATATAGTTGCAAAGTTACTTATAGTTAAAAGCGTGTCTAAAGTGGACCATCAAGTGTTAGCACACACACAATTTTTTTTAAATCTCAGCAGAAATAAGCAAGAGGACTTGCTAAACTGTGACTACAGACATGGTTAAAAATGAATTGAGAAAATGTATATGTCATAAAAAATCAACCAAGACTGTATTTTACATTTCTTATTTAAACATAACATTTGTTTTATCATTTTGGTAACACTTAAGTTCATTAGTTTTAACTATCTTAGTAAATATGAACTAAGAATGAACAATATTCTTCAGCATTTATTAATCTTAAATAATATTAATTTCAACATTTACTAATACATTATTAAAATCAAAGGTTGTATTTGTTAACATTAGTTAATGCACTGTGAACTAACATGAACAAAGAATGAATAGCTGTATTTTTATGTTAATGTTAACAAAGATTAACAAATACCGTAACAGATGTTAGTTCATGTTAGTTAATACATTAACTAATGTTGAAACTTATTGTTAAGGGTTTTACCAGTATTTTTCTTTCAAAAAAATGTTTTGGCATAAAGCTCGTCTAAATTGGTACCTGCAAAACATCCTCATATTTGTCATATTTGGGAGAAAACTTTTGGCATCCTGTAGTGAAAGCAACTCTTTAACCCCGAAACATATTTTGAGTTTCAAGTCTAAATGAAAGTAAATTTTATCAGTTTTTTTATCTTTCTTTTCAAAACGATGAACATTTCTATCAATGTTGGCTGTCAAAAGCAAATGTTACTGAGAAAATTGAGTGTTTAAACAACTTTACATTATTTCACAGAATTATTTATTCAAACATGCAAAGTTCGGGTTTGGAAAAAGTCTCTTCTGCTCACCAAGGCTGCGTGTATTTGATCAAAAATATGATAGTAAAACCATAATATTGTGAAATATTATTACAATTTAAAACAGCTGTTTTAAAATAGCAAAATTTTCAGCATTCTACCCCAGTCTTCAGTGTCACATGATCCTTCAGAAATCATGCTAATATGCTGATTTGCTGCTCAAGAAACATTTCTTACTATCATTGTTGAAAACAGTTGCTTAATATTTTTCTGGAAACATCGTTTTCAGGATTATGAAATAGAAATGTTGTGTAAGGTTATGTTGAATGTCTTCACTGTGACTTTTGAAAAACGTAATGTGTCCTCCTTAAATAAAAGTATTACAAAATTTTACAGCCCCCAAACTTTTGAAGAGTGATGTAGCCTACATTACATAAGGCATATACAATAGTAAGTTACTTGATATTAAGATGTTGATTAAAGAACTGTATCTATCCAGTCCACCATTATCATTACCTGGGTCTTGGAGGAAATGACTGACAGGTACAAGCCCCTCCCTCTCGCCTGACCGTCCAATCCTGGCTTGATTCTCAGATATCGGTGATGTCTCGCAATCAATATTGTTCCCTTCAGCCGAACCATCGGTGCCGTCCACAATTTTAGCCTCTGCGTGAGTCTGTTCATCCGTCACTGTAACGTGTGTTCCTGTGTTAGGACCCCGTTCAGCAAACGTGGCGTCTGGGCTGTTTTTGGAGGAAGCTTGACAGTCAACAGATTCAGATGTCTTCTCTTTCATGTCATCAATGCTCAGGTTGGAAAGATCAGACTCAACCTGAATAGTTGGTAAGTTTGTTTGGTGTGAGGAGCTCATCTGTGCCTCATTTTTATCTTGAGTACTTGAAATACTTTCAGGAATAGATGCGTCATTGAATTGAGATGGTTCGGTTGCATGGGATTCTGGGAAGAGTTGTGAATGCTGGGAGAAAAGCGTATCAGCACTGGATTCTTCCGTCTGGATTAAAGGCGTGTTCATCTCTTCCTTCTCATTTCCATGGTCACTCTTGACCTGTTCAACAGCTTCTTCTGTAGCCTCATCCCTCTTTATAATCTCTGTATATGATTCTTCCTCCCTGAGCACAGTCACTTTCACTGCTCTGGCTACATCATCCACACGTGACATTCCTTTATTGTCTTGGATCTGTCGCTTTTCCATCATCCCACCTTGTCCTGCTTTTTCCCTTTCATGTTCTTCCATGATTTTCCCACATTCTTCTGTCATTTTCCAATTCAGTTCTTTGTGTTCTTCCAGACTTTCCCCAGTTTTACAATCTTGCTCTTTTTCTCTCATATATTCTAACATCATATTTGTATTTTGTATTTTTTCACTCTCCATAATTTCCCAATCCTGTTCTTCATCACCATGTGATTGTATAATGTTCAAATCTTGTACTTTTTCAATCTCATATTCTTCCTCATATATTTCAAATTTTTCCCCATTTTTTTCATTTTCTTGTCCACAGTCCCCCATAATTTTCACATATTGAATTTGTTCAGTTTCAAATACATGTTCTTCTATGATGTCTCCATCTTGTATTTTTTTTTGTACTTTGTCTTCTGTCATTTTCCAATCCTGCTTGTTTTCACTTTTGTGTTCTTCTGGACTTTTCCTGTCTTCATGTTTTACTACAATTTCCCCATCATCTTCATCCTCACGTTTTTCTACAATTTTCCCATCATCTTCATCCTCACGTTTTTCTAAAATTTTCCCATCTTGCTCATTTTCTTGCCCACATTCTTCCATCCTTTCCACATATTGCGTTTGCGCAGTCTCAAATACTTCCCTGCTTTTCCTGTCTTGTTCTATTTTACTGTCAAACGCCTCCACAATTATTCCATCTTGCTTTTTTCCTCTCATATGTTCTAACAGTATTTTTGCATTTTGTATTTTTTTACGGCCTAATTCATCAATAATTTTCCAATCCTGTTCTTTTTCAATGTCATGTTCCTCCATGATACTCCCATCTTGTATTTTGTCAACCTCAAGTTCTTCTATAATTTCCCCACCTTGTTCCTTTTCACTGGCATGTTCTTCCTCGCATTTCCTCACATCTAATTTTTTTCCATATTGCTTATTTTCTTGCCCACATTCTTCCATAATTTCCCCATATTTTTCAGCCTCAAAAGCTTCCATGGTTTTTCCATCTTGCTCGTTTTCTTCCATCATTTTTTCATTCTCGCATTCTTTCAAACTTTTCCCATCTTCCTCATGTTTTTCTGTAATTTCCCTATCTTGCTCTTTTTCTAATACACATTCTAATATAATTTTAGCATGTTGTATTTTTTCACTCTCTTCTTCCTCCATAATTTCCCCATCTTGTTCTTTTCCACACTCACGTTCTTCTAACTTTTTCCCATCTTGGTCTTTTCCACACTCACGTTCTTCCAACATTTGCCCATCTTCTTGTTTTCCACACTCACGTTCTTCTTTTCCACTTTCAAGTTCTTCCATTTTCCCATCTTCTTCTTTTCCACTCTCACGTTCTTCCATTTTCCCATCTTCTTCTTTTCCACTCTCACGTTCTTCCATTTTCCCATCTTCATCTTTTCCACTCTCACGTTCTTCCATTTTCCCATCTTCTTTTCCACACTCATGTTCTTCCAACATTTTCCCATCTTCTTTTCCACTCTCACGTTCTTCCATTTCCCCATCTTCTTCTTTTCCACTTTCACGTTTTTCCATTTTTCCATTTTCTTCTTTTCCACTCTCACGTTCTTCTAACATTTTCCCATCTTCTTCTTTTCCACTCCCACGTTCTTCTAACATTTTCCCATCTTCTTCTTTTCCATTCTCACGTTCTTCTAACATTTTCCCATCTTCTTCTTTTCCACTCTCACATTCTTCCAACATTTTCCCATCTTCTTCTTTTCCACTCTCACGTTCTCCCATTTTCCCATCTTGTTCTTTTCCACTCTCCCATTCTTCCAACATTTTCCCATCTTCTTCTTTTCCACTCACCCGTTCTTCCAACATTTTTCCATCTTCTTCTTTTCCACACTTACGTTCTTCCAACATTTTCCCATCTTTGTCTTTTCCACTCTCACGTTCTTCCAACATTTTCCCATCTTGTTCTTTTCCACTCTCACGTTTTTCCATCCTTTTACCATTAGATTCTTTTTCACTTTCATGTTTTCCCATAATCGTCCCATCATGTTCCTCCTCCTCTTTTTGACCTCCCTTCCCTTCTTCCTGACCCCTTCTCTCTCCATCCCTCCCTGGCACATATTTCCCCTCATCTTTAATCTCCCTTTCCTCATTCTTTTCCTCCACATCTTCCTCCTCAACCGTAGGTATAACCGATGCCCGAGCAGTGAAATCTCTCACCGGTTCCAGGTCTTTCAGCATTCGTGGGGCAACAGGCAGCGCAGGAAGCGGTCTGGCGGGGGGCTTAGCAGGTACCAACAGACTTGATGGAGGAAGAGATGACATAGGGGTATCTATGGGGTCGACAAGTGTCTCAGGCTGATTCACAACCAGTTCTGGTGAATTCTTAAATCCAGAGGGAGGTGGAGGAAACTCATCCACCATCTCTGATCCCTCGGTTATGAGCTGCTCAGCAGTTGAGGGAGGTGGATAAAAGACCAGACTATCTAGTATATCACCAATTGGAGTTTCTGTTTCAGATTCATTTGCATAAGTTGAAGGTGGTTGTTTTTCGAGGCGTGGCACGGGGCCAGCGGCAGTTACGGCATATGACTTTATCTTACTCGAGGACAGATTACTTTTGATAGATAACGTTGCACAATTCTGCAATGAGGAAGCTGCAGTGTTAGTGAAAAGAGTTGGGCTCTGGGATGTGGGAATCGACTGAAAGTAAGGAGATAACAATGATGATCTGTACGGGGATGCAGGTGGAGAAGAAGGTGATTCATTGAAACTGAAGACACTGTCCGTCTGACTGCGATGCAGTTGTCTATAGGGACCCCTGACTGCAAAAAATGAGAAAGAGATTTCAAAACAAATGGCACTAAAATATGAAAATTACAGTTACAAACCAAGCTAGATTACTGTCATTATAATCAACAAATCAGTAAACACATGGCAGACGTGACGCACATTCAGTTACCAAACACCCTGTTTTTATTTTTATCGTGCTGAATTTCTCTGTACAGTCACATCTGATTTAAAACATTTTATTTACAACTCAAATATGTCAATTGATTACTTTGAATTCACTATATATTTACCTAACTGGTAACACTTTACATTAAGTTTTAGTTTGTTAGTTAATACAATAATGATGAACTAAAATGTACAATTAATTTTTTATTGTTTTGTTTTGAAAGGCGTTCACCAAGTCTGCATTTATTTGATCAAAATACAGTAAACACTGTAATAAACGTTCTAGTTTAATACATTTTAAAATGCTAATTATTCCTGTGATGTCAAAACTGAATTTTCAGCATCATTAATACAGTCTTCAGTGTCAGATGAAACATTTCTTACTATTATCAATGTTGAAAACAGTTGTGCAGATTTTTGTGAAAACCCTGATACAATATTTTAGGATTCTTTGTTTTATAGAAAGTTTAAAAGAACACCATTTATTTGAAATTTTAATCTTTTGTAATAATGTAAAAATCTTACTGTCACTTTTGACCAATTGAATGCATCATTGATGAATAAAAGTATTAATTTCCTAAAAACATGCAAACTTTTAATCAGTAGTCTAGAAATACTGTATGTACACTGTAAAAAAAAGTTGCTGCCTTAAATTTTTAAGTGCAATCAACTTTCAGTCATTTCAACTTAAATTACATTAAACTGACTTTAAAAAAAATAGTTGAATCTTGTATAATTTGCTTAACTTATTTTTATGAGTTAAAGCAATGTTAAAACATATGTTGTCACAACTTACTGATCATATATCTTTTTACAGTGTAGAAACATTAACCTAGATTAATGTAGCAAATGTATTGTTCTGTGTCATTTCATAATAGCTAATACAATAACAATTTTATTGTTTTATTTATTTTATTAATTTTTAAAAATGCAAAAATAAATTACTTTGGATTTTAAAATAAGTTCTTTAAATGTAAGACATAATATATTTGTTTGTGGGCAGGTAGTGCAGTAGCGAAGTCGTTCTCGCCGTTCAAGTCAAAGGGAACACATGCCGGTTCACTTTGTATTACGCTTTACCTGGTGAGCTGGGACTGGAGGCTGTGTGGACACTTGTGGAGGACAGTTGTCTGAAAAACTCTCTCGTGTTTGCAACACGCTGAGACACTAGAACTGCTGCCTCCTGTTGGCCATAAACCGTATCACATCACAGCATTAAATTCACAGGCCACAATACAGTAGGCTATTTAAGGGAGGCGTTTAGTGGCAGGTTTAAGTTTGATTGACAGAACTCACCGAAGATTTTTCCTCTGATTCAGAGCGGAAATATCTAGCTCTCGTTTCCTCTTCTTCACGCTCCCTTTCCTGGTGCTCCTGTGATATAAATATATATATATTTATAAAATAGATTAACATTGAACATGTGCATGTAAACACACAGAAACACATTAATCATACCCATTTTAATTTCTCTTGTTTGTGGGCCTCTGCATCCATTTTGGCCTGTATTCTCCTAAAAAAAAAAAAAAAAAGAAGATTTTAAAAGTTCACTTTTGGCCCTCTGGGATTTTGTGCATGTATGTGGGGGAATGTTTGACTGACCTCTGCTCCTTTATTTTCTGTTCCTTTTCATTCAACCTCCTATCTCTCTCAATCGCCTCTCTCTTTTCTTGGAGCATTCGCTCTCTCTCTCTCTGCCTCCTGTCCTCTGCTGCCCTCCGCTGTTCCTCCTTTTTCCTTTCCTCCTCTTCTCTCTGTAAATAAATATAGTAAGAAACCGACCTCTGTTATTGTATTGCGTTATTTGTGTTTCGAAGATGAACAAAAGTGTTACGGATTTGGAACGACATGAGGGTGAATAACTAATGACAGAATATTTGGGTGAACTAGCCCTTTAAAATAAAAGAAACATTTATAGTAAAAAAGGAAATGTGTAAGTTCTGAAATCCAATAAAATAATGTGCCATGGGTTGATAATAAAAAGGAAGACGACAAAATATTCAACAACACAACTGTATTTCATTTCTATTATTATTATTTGTAACTTGTGATTTATTACCAGTTACACATAAAATGAGTGGTATCAGAATTTACTCCTGTGACATAACAATTTATTTATTTATTTTGTGTTGGTAATGTCAGGAAATTTGGAGATCTGGAGAGTTATTCTTTTCTTGCCATAACATTCATAATTGATAATATCAACCGTGTAAAGAATAATAGGCAACAATGAAAAAGAAATGTAAAATCTCACACCGTACCTCTGCTTGTGCCCAGAAAGAATCCCTCTGGATTCTCTGGATCTCTGCGGCTGCGATTGTTCGTTTGTAATTAGTGCCCTGTAAATGGTGAGGAGTCAGTTTGATTTGTTTGACCATTTTCCTGATTTTAATAGTTTAATTGCCTGACTGGCTATACTTTTCAAAACAACTTCATCACTCAGGATTCTTAAAGCCTTCCCTCTTGTGGTAAGAAATAGTCATGGTGTCATACCACAATGGCCTGTCTGTCTTCCATCCGGCGTCCGGGTCTCCCTCTCGGCCCCTTCGTGACCGCGGCAGCATTATAGGCCAGTGTACAGATCCTCTCTTCTGTGATTTCATCCAAAGTGTGGGCAGGAAGAAAGATGTGAACTTCCTGAAGCACCAGAAAGACAAAGATAGCAACATTTTATTTTAAACATATAATCCATCCTGACAAGAAAGACATGCAGTCTAACAAGACTTCTAAAAGAAAAAATCTAATTTAATATCTGCACGCTCACATGATCACGAAACAAGAACGACTATTATGTTCCCTAATTCGAATTATCTCTATATACGAATAAAGCTAAACAAAATGTGCAAAAAATTAAACAGCTTTTCACTGAGGCTGTAGGCTACCCTTAAAAGGAAACACTTTGTACCTTATCTACCCTTAAAAGGTGCAGTTTAGTACCTAAGGGTGCTTTCACATCTGTGGTTCGGTTCATTTGGTCCGGACCAAGGGAAAAAATATATACTTTGTTTGTAGCAGTTTTCAGGCGTTTTGGTTCCTTTTATTTCACACCACACTGATTGCTCTAGGTCCGAATCAATATGAAACGAACCAAAATGCAGTCACGTGACAACATCCACATCACTCGTTGGTCAGATGGGTCTTGAACGTATTTTCATAACTGCACTTCCATTGTCAGAATTAACGTGAGGGAAAATTCCGTCAAATAATTTATATATTTATTGCACAAGTCATACATATATAAATGTTTAATCATTCATTCATGACGTGCATGAACGAACAAAAAAAAGGAACAGGAAGAAGAAAATCTTATAATTCCTGTCGCTTATTTGTGCACATAAAAATAAAATAAATAAAAAACAGCTGCTTTATGAACTAATCAACCCCAATCCTCACCCCAAACACCAAACATTTTCAGTAATGCCTCTCTTTACACTTAATTATCATCATTTTAAGCATGCTAGTCATCATTTTTCTTGTAACATTCCTTTATTTTTTCCTTATACAATTTCTTAAATTTACAAACACTTTTGCAGCACTTCAGTTCATAGTCCAAAGTGTTCCACAATTTAATTCCGTAAATAGACAAACACTTCTGTTTTTGTGTAGGCCTAGTACGTGCAAAAAGAGTTTTAATGATATTGCCTTCTATGGCCATCTTCCTCTGATACAAAAAGTGAATACATTTTGTAAAACCATAGACAGAACTCTCTGCTTAGCTTTCCACATACAAATCAAAATCTTCAAATCAACCAAATCTTTGAATTTTAGGAGTCCAGAATTTACAAATAAACTATTAGTGTGTTATTAGAATCGATTCCAACAGAACTGACGGAAGTAAACAAAGAGGAGGAAAATCCGCCAGACAACACGCCGCTTTCGAGAAACGACTTCGTGGGCTGATTGTATCCCTGGTCACGGGCCACGGCAGCTGGTTTAATCAAAACATGCGCAGTTATTTGGCAGTTGGGTCTGTTCGAGGTCGGATGGATCACGTTCTCACCACAAACGAACCTCTCCAGAGTTTGTTTGAAAGCGTACCGAGACCACCTCGGTACGCTTCTTTGGTCCGCTTTTGGTGCGCACCCGAGTGCGATTGCTGCATTCACACCTGCACAAACGAACCGCACCAAGCGGGACTACGAACTGCGATTCAACCGAACTAAATGAGGCAGGTGTGAAAGCACCCGTAATCAATATTTAGTAATTCATTTAAAATAAAATTAACCTATAAAATGACTATGTTTACAGGTAAATGAGGTTTAAAGATAATAATTAACTCACCCTCAAGTTGTTCCAAACCTGTATAAGTTTCTTTATTCTGCTGAACACAAAACCCCATTGACTTCCATAGTTTTTTTTTCCATACTGTGGAAGTCAATAGGGCCCATCAACTGTCTGGTTACCCATATTCATCAAAATATCTTCTTTTGTGTTCAGCATAATAAAGAAACTCATACAGGTTTGGAACAACTTGAAGGTGAGAAAATGATAACAGAATTTTCATTCTTGGGAGAACTACCCCTTTAAAGGTTACTGCCCCAATGACAATAAAAGTACAATGTGTAAAAAATGTTTATATATTATATAATTACCATAATCCCTCCCCTCTTTTACCTTAAAGAAGTTCCTGATCGCTGGTAAATGACTCGCACACTCAGCTCTGCAGTACTCGTCCACTTCATTTCCTACCTGAGAGCCCACAAACACTGGTTAAAGGGGAATAAAGTAAAGTGTTTTACATTAAACAGAACTGTGTGGAGGATGAACTAACCCATAATATCATAACGATGCAGGGTTGAGCTGTGCCCACTCTGCACATCCCGTAAAGTGGCCGCATGGGGTGAAGTTTAGTCGACAATTCTTTCAATCCACCTACTATAAAAGAAATAGCATTAAAACAAGCTCCAAAACTTAAAACATTATTTAAAAGGCTTTCTGTGCAGTGTGCACTTACCTCCAGAATCAGCCAGTTTGAGTCGGTTCATTATTCCATCATAGGCAAATAAAGCCCTGTACACAGAAAATAAAACGGCCACAAGGAATATTAAGGTTTGTGTAATTTCATTAGGATGGATAACTCAATAACAGAGAATAATGTATTTTAAGTTCTCTGAAATTTAAGTCATATGAATGCTCTGCACTGATGTTTGAGTTTTGGTTATATCTGATATACTGTATATGATATATTGATAGATTTCGCTCTTTAGTGTGTAATGCAAAAGAAATGTCACAAAACTATCAGTACAGTATTGACTGTATTTACACTATACCGTTCAAAAGTTTTCAAAAGATTTTAGTAAGATAGCAAGATTTTACAGAAGTAACTTTATGCACACCATTTATTTGATTTTAAATACAGCAAAAAACAGTAATATTCCGATATATTTTTACAATTTAAAATAACTTTTTTCTATTTAAATATATTTTAAAATGCAATATAATCCTGTGATCAAAGCTGTATTTTCAGCATCATTACTCCAGTCTTCAGTGTCACATGATCCTTTAGAAATCATTCTGATATGCTAATTTGCTGCTCAAGAAACATTTATTATTATTATCAATGTTGAAAAAAAAATTCCCCCAAATTATTTGATGAATATACAATTTCAAAAGAACAGCACTTATATGAAATAGAAAGCTTTTGTAACATTATAAATGTCTTTATTGTCACTTTTAACCAATTTAATGCGTCCTTGCTGAATAAAAGTAGCCTATTCATTTCTTTAAAAAAAAAAAAAATCTTACTGATCCCAAACTTTTGAACAGTATGTTACAAACGCTTTCTATTAAAAACATTTAAAAATCAGAGCGATCTAAAACTTTGACCGGTAGTGTGTATATATTAGGCACAAATGGAATCATTTCCTTTAAATGACGCCCATAAACAGGACCCTTCTTGGATCCCCAGGGGCTTCTGTAAAACAAACCCAAGAAACAACAGGGCAGTTTTCCCACATTCTCACGACAACAATGTCGGAACATACAAACCTGAGTACTCCATTTAGAAATGACTCCATTTAAAATGATAAATTTAGACACTGGAGCCATTATTTTATCTTTCTTGGAAATCACAATGCCAAGTATGTCACAGCCATTCTCGAAAGCCTATGGATAATCACATAGACTGTTACATGTTTCAACTTCTAGGTGAATAGTTTGATGGCTTATGCAGATGTCTTGAGCTGAACTCCTTGACCGCATATAGACTCTGTCATGCATGTTATATCTAACTTTCATAAGACACGCGTTTAAACTGCTTGGGTGTTGTTATGTTATGTTACTATAAAAAAAACTGTTTTTTAAATATATTGACAGCATTTTATGATTTATGGAGTGTTAAAAAGAGATCCAAAAAATCCCCTCAGTAAAAAAATAAAACTTTCATGTCAACTAAATGAAATAAAAATGTCAAAAATGGCTTTATCCAATGTTCAAATTTGAGTTCTTGCCTCATTTGCATATTTCAACAAGAGTTCAGAAAGCTTGCAATACAAAACAATTGTCTTAATGTACTGTAGGCTAGTCATCTGGGGAAAGTGGTGATATCTATTAGTTAATAGTTATTACTTTTTACCTCATTCATCTGTAGTGTCTACTGTGGATGTGAACAATACATTATGCTTTACAGTAATATATAGGCCATACGTGAATTAAAGGGGGGGAAATGAAAGAGACAGGAAGGTTATTTAGATGCAGTGTCCTGCTTTTTCAGACTTCCGTGTTTAGACTAGTAGGCTACCTTGATAAGCCAACTGGCACTTTCTATCTCCGTTTACGTGCTTGAAGCCATTATTAATATTAACTTTGAATATCTGATTAATTGATACAGATACATAATGTAATACAGATCTGAACTACAAGATCAAATTACTAGGATATGGTTTGAATAACATCTTAATTTAACATCAAATCAAATGTGGCTGTATGAATGTCAGGAAAGAATTCCCAAAGGTTTCTCTTATCAGGAACAAACTGACTGAATAAAGTTCCATCATAAAAATAACAGAATTATACTTTTTTTAGCTCTCAAACAATAAAGTTCTTCCAGTGGCGACATATTTCTCCCTTTTAAAACGTTTCCTGTGACAACAGTAGCCAAAACAACAGGAACTGCTCCATGAATATGTCTGCATTTTAGCCCCCAGCATGGTCAAAAACAATCTCTCACACACATCATGTCTGAAGAAGACCCCCACACACACCTCCTTGATTCATCATGTCAGATTGTAGGATAGTTTGTCATACAGAGTGGTTTTGCAGATAAACATACTAATTAAGATAAGCAGGGGTATTTACGGAGGAAATTGGTCTGGGAGGGGGTTGTTTGGTCATTAAGATAAGACAGACATTTTGAAATATTGTATATTCCATCAGATGAAGACACCACAGCTAGTTTGGAGCCATATAGCAAAATGAAAACAACCACAAAAAACTTTAAGAAAGAAAAAACTAAGTCATGGGACACAAAAGTGCACTTTTTTGTGGAATGTGCCCTAATTATTTTAAATATGAGATGAAGAGTTGTCCTATTCATTTAAACGGGGTCGCCTGCACACGCACACACATTACAGCCATCTGTGGAATTGAACAGGCGCACATTATTTACCTTCTTTCCAAGGAATTTCAGCTTGAGCGTTGTGTTTTATGTTGTTGTCGGCGTTTATGAATAAGTAATGCATTTAACAGCTACATAGTAGCAACGGAAATTGTCTTTTGTTCAAGAGTCAGGAGTGTTCCAGTGACATACCGGCAAGCAGAGTGGCGCAGCGGAAGCGTGCTGGGCCCATAACCCAGAGGTCGATGGATCGAAACCATCCTCTGCTAAGACTTTTCGCTTTTGCAATTTAGGATATTATGCTTTGATTATATCATATTATTACGCATTTCATATTCGTTATAATTATTGTTGTTAGTTTAAATGCATGTCAGGGCCAGGGGTATTGTAATTTAAACTAAAACCAAAACACTTTCGATAGGCTACTTATTTTATTTCTCCTTGTTGTCAAAGCAACATTCCTCATTTTTATTTTATAGAGTAACTAAAACTATATAGATATATTTAAACAATAAATATATAATAAATATGACAAAAACATAAAACAAAATTAGCCTACTAAAACGGCCTACTAAAATTAAAATACAAAATAATTTAAAATATTTACAAACACTCAAAGTAACACTGATGTAGGCCTATTAGCTATTTCATTAGTAACATTAATGTTATATGGTCAGAAACATTTATTGGTATTTATTTTTTAGGATTGTGAAAACGTTTTTAATTTCAATCAACTTCACATGCACATGTAGGCTATGGATTTTTTTTTTTTAAACAAGCAAAAATTGTCATTATACCAGTTTGTTGACGATCGTGGATTCAGGATATCTTCTTTTGCCGTAAGTAGAGACAAACTGTATGTATCCAGATTTACTTCCCTCATTGATTTCATGGTGATGTTAGTTTTTTAATATTTCCAATCCTTAGATGCAGAACTTGACTACAATAACCTTTGCTCATACAACAGATCTCGTTATGGCAGCAGCTATATGTCCTCCTGAAAGATCAAAATAGCCAGCATTTGTCAATTGTGTGCAAACTCTTAGGAAGTTTGGGGGGGAAAAACATAAGCCACTCCTGCTCAGAATAGCGGTTTGCATTGTTTCAAAGGTTAACGACAGACAAATCCCACCCATTCAATTTAAATGAATAAAACAATTCTGAATTAATGATTTATTTTGCATTAACAATAAGTGACAAAAATAAAAACATGTTTTAATCTAATGTTTATGTAAGCATTTACGATCATGTAATCAATCTATGCGAGTAATGTATGTATGTGTTTATGCTCACAAACATGAACATCAGATCATTTTGAGCTGGGAGGTATGGAACATATTCATAAATGTTAATTTATTCCTAAAATGTATTGTATCCTTGCTGTATTTTGTCAATCCAAACACAAATAAAATCTTTAAAAAAATTTAAAAAAAAGAATGTAAAAAAAAAAGTAACAGCCAACTCTTAGCCAATAGCAGTGCTCCTAGTGTGTGACGTCAATTGCATGCGCCGCAGATCCACACACGACACCGGCTTCGTGTGATTTTTCTGTCGAGAAATATGTCAAATGTCCAAGAAATTGATGAATAAGCTCGTTTATCGTTTGTTTTAATATCTCGTTTTTATTATATTTAGTGTGTTATTAGGTTAGCGCTGTTATAGTTTTATTTTGTGACCCACGTGGGCACATTGATGACATTTCGTGTGTGCTGTAGACTCTAGTTATTGACAGCGGTCTTCAAAGGATAGCCTTTACAGATCTCCCTCAAGTCCGAGTCAGGATGAAGTGTCACTATGAGGTGCTGGGCGTTAAAAAAGACGCTTCGGACGACGAACTGAAAAAGGCTTATAGGAAATTAGCCTTGAAATGGCACCCAGGTATTTGATTTCATCTTATCTATTTCCAAATCGTCCCATATTATTATGAAGCTGTTGGTGTCGCCTCCTATTTGCACATGTTGTTCTCTAACAATTCCTCAGCGATGATCTGTCAAGTCACGTGCTGCCAATTATAGGATTTACGTCAGTTTAATCATGACATGATGTAATAATGTATTCTGATTCTAGACAAGAACTTGGATAACGCAGATGAGGCTGCAGAGCAGTTCAAACTGATCCAGGCTGCATATGATGTTCTGAGTGATCCACAGGAGAGAGCCTGGTAAGACCTACAACAAACCCTGGAAAAAACAACACCACTGTGGCCTGGTTTCACAGACAGGGCTTAGATTAAGCTAGGATTAGGCCTTAGTTCAACTAGGACATTTAATTAGCTTTTATAAATGTGCCTTAGGAAAAAAACATTACTGGTGTGAATCATGAGACAAAACAATGGCATTAAAAACATTTTAAGATATGTCACTGCAAGTTGCTGTTAGTTAAAACAGCTCAAACATGCTTTTTAGTCCCTAGTTCCGTTTTACTTTTCTGGACTCGGATTTAATGGTTAAATTATGTTAGTAATCAAAAACATGTATAATAATTTATAATCATGAAACCTATACAGTTAAAAATGTAATAAAAATATTTTTTAGGGCCCTATGAAATACATTACATATTTCTCAATTTATTTTTTATTTATTTTATTCTGTGTTTTCCTCTTTAATTTTCAGGATTCCAACAATCAAAAAGCATGATATGCCTTCATAAAACTTTTACAGCTTAATAAAAAATGTTACAATAATAGGGCCCTATGAATAATTATTTTCTTTTAGAAATTCTGTATTTTATTTGCTGTGGATTTTTGATTTAATACAAATTAATTATCAAAAACTGTGGTAATCAAATGAAGGCATGAAACATTAACAATTTGTTTATTCTGTTAAAATGTAAGCAAATGAAAATGAAACCATTCCTTTTATTTATTTTTGACAAACAAAATGCTGCACAACAGGGGTTAAAACTCCCCTGTGTGGAAAAAAAAATGCAGAATTGCGAGATAAAAATTCATAGGCTCCAGAGTTATGATCCAAAATGCAAATTGCCTTATTATAGAGCCACATAGTGTCAGGGACTGAGAATTTGCAAGGCATATTTGTGAAAACTAAAACCAAGTAAATAAATAAATCCAGCTTTTGGAATCCATTTCCACCCCCATGGTGAGAGTTGTTGATTCTACCGTGTATGGGGATCCTAACCAGTATCAGTTTGGTAAATATTAGAACTTCCTTGTACAAGAAACGTGGTATGCACAGAATCAGATGGTGAGAAAATGTCCAGTTTTCAGTGAGTAATTCATTCCCGTGTGTGTTTAGCTTTAAAGCCACACTCTCTCATATTCTGTTATTGACTTTGAGCAGCGCGACCTTCGCCACTGTTCCGTGTGAAATACTTGTATACTTGGTTTTCTTCCGTTTATTCTCTCTTGAACTTCAACCAGAACTTGGTACAAAATTGATCTGTGCGTGTGTGTGTGTGCAGTGTGCACTAACTTGGATAAATGCAGAGGACAAATTCTGAGTATATGGGTTGCCTGCCATACTTGGCCTTCACGTCATAAGGATTTCATACAAAAATGTTTTCAGTCTATTTGAGCTGATCCTTAAGCACGTGACGTCACACCCTTATAGGAACGTCCACCTGGAGGGAAAAACAAGGCTTTCCTCCGCTAACCGCCTGTCATTTTTACCATGGTTTTAGTTAGTACTAATGTAGTAATATTGAAAGATCAAATTCAATAGACCTTATTGATGATGCATACTTTGTATAGGCAAGCAGATCAACACAGACTATAAATGCAACACAAGATTTCTCGTGAGCGTTTTTTTCCCCATCGAAAACCATTATAAAGAAAACGCATTGCATTCATAATCTGGGCTCATTTGCTCACCTGTATAGAGTATGCATCATCAAAAAGGTGTAAACTGAATTTGAACTTTTAATATCACTGCTTTAGTGTACAGTAAGGCACTTTAGGATTAAGCATCTCAGCCTGGGATCGGTTCACCCTCCGCCTATTCTGCTTGATCAGCTTTAAATTTAACAGTCTTTCTACGTAAGCAGTTTATAAAGACAGTTGACATTTTGAGAGAGAGAGAGAGATTTTGCTGCTCAATAAAAAAAGGAAATGTAATATTAACATTGTTGCTGTTCAATTGGCAAGTCCATCATGGTGGAGAAAATAAAGGTTTTAATCACAGGTTAGAATGTAATCCCTGATTTGTAAATTAAGAGGTGCTACAAAACTCGATTTAAAATAAAACCCAGATCAACAAATCCTTGATTAGCATTAAACTTTGCTTAATTCAATCCTTATTGGTGCAACCCACACTAAATGTTTTTCACGTTAAGCGTATTAGAATGTTCTGCTGTTTTTAGTGGTTGAGATTCTATCAGCAGGTGCTGTATATGGATCACAAGTACATCATAACTTGCATCTTGTTCACATATTTTTGTTTTTGAGATGGAAAATTGACAGATTTGTGCTGCAGTTCTATGGCTGTTTTGCCCCCTAGGGCTCCACAACGACACGTGACTAAAAACAATATATTCTGACTCTTTGACAAGAAATTCTTACATGGTCTTTTTAAAAGACCAAAGCGTTCTTCAAGCTGCAGCTCTTTCATTCTCAGCTTGTGGGGGTGCTAGTTAAAGGGTTAGAGGAATAGTTCACACCAACGTTAACATTGTGTCATTCTTAAATTCTCATCCTCATGTTGTTCCAAACCACTATGTTTTTTCCATTGAACACAAAAAGGTGAATTTTTAAAGGGCTATTTTCCATATGGTGGTATGGATGGACTACTTTTGTGGAGCTTTTTAATAGAAGTGGCCGCTGCTGCTGTTGTATACAAAAGAGCTTCTGTGTTCTATGGAAAAAATAACAGCATATGGGTTTGGAATGACAGAGAGAAGTATTTAATGTTATTGTTGCAAATTCTGCTTCTCTACATGGTCTAGCTGCCTAACAGGAATGAGGATTTGTCAAAACTGTGAACTTGCATGAGTATTGGATGCATCTGGAATGTGTTGAAAATTGCAAACAAATCCGTAATATAATATGAAAAACAAATATATGAAAAAAATATGATATACTTACTTGCAGCGTATGCCATTGCTGAATTTATAACCATTATTTCTTTATAAATTCCAGCTTTTATTGCAAAAATATGGCAATAGTAATTCATTACGTAGTTATTGTTATAACTTATATCAATAAAAATTACTGTTGTTTTCTGACACGTTATCTCTATAATATGTGGGCCTTGTAATACTAATCAGTATTAGTAAAAGTACCAGTAATACTAATCAGTTTCTGGCCGTTAGTATACTAAAATATCTGATTCATATTTAAGTATTAATATGGCGGTTACTTTTGTTTTAAGGTATGATAACCACCGAGAGGCGCTGCTGAAGGGGGGAGTCAGCGGAGAGTACCAGGACGACAGCATTGATCTCGTGCAGTTCTTCACTGTCACCTGTTACTCGGGTTATGGAGATGATGAACAGGTGCATATTAAAATGTATTTTTAGTTGGATAGCCGCATACCTAGGTGTCCGTTCATCCTTTTTTTTTTTTTTTGAAAATGTTGCATTGTCCATTTATCTATTTTTAATGTATAGCTCATGTGTATGGAAGCTTGTTTCCGCCACAGAATAAAAAAAGTTAAAAAAAAGGTAATTGTGACTTTTTATCTCACAATTCTGACCTTTTCTTGCGATTGAGAACTCTATATCTTTTTTAAATCAAACTTATAACGCGCAATTGCAAGTTTACATCTAAATTCTGATGTTTTTATCTCGCTATTTCGAGCTTATCTAGAAAACTCACAATTCTGACAATGTATTTTCACTTTTTCAGACTTGTAAACTATAAACTGGCAATGCGAGTTAAAATGTCTGAATTGGAAAAATAGGGAAAATGTCAGATTTGTTTTATTCTGTGGGGGAAACAAGTATCCATACATATGTCTGCCATTTATATATATATATATAAAAAAAAACTAAACCAGTTAATTTTCTGCTTAACATTAGCAATCTGTAAAGTGGACACCATCATGTACCACTGGAGGGCAGTAGAAGTTCATGTTGAAAATGCACTGCAATCCAAATCTGAGTGATTCAGATTATTAATTCATGTGTTTTTAATTTTGTCTCTGTAGGGCTTTTACACAGTATACAGGAACCTGTTTGAGTCTATTGTAAAGGAGGAGAAGGAGCACAGTAAAGATGAGGAAGACGAGGAGGATGAGTTTCCCTCATTTGGAGACTCTCAGAGTGACTATGACACTGTATGTAGACACTAGCACACATTATTACAGCTTTTACTCATTGTTATGTCCTGAATTTTGGGTGGGAGGCATGATATTATTATGGTTTGAGCAGCAAGTGACTGGTCAGAGAGAGATATGGTAATGAGGACTGCTGTTGATCTACCCCATGATTCATTACAGGATGAGTAGAAACTTCTGCAGACCTTTAACAGAGGGTTAAACTTAACAAAAGTCTTGCATCTGTGGTCAAAGCTGGCCTCTAGCTGGTTTGCTTCTATCAAAATGTCCTTCCAGCAATGAGCTGGTCATTGTTTCTTAGTGTCTTTGAAAAAATATATAATACTTGAAACTACTGGTTTCCATTAGGTTCTTAGCATCTACTGTTGAAAAGTTTGGGGTCAAAGGACAGTAAAGACATTTATAACATTACAGAAAGATTTCTATTGGATTTCTAACTTTCTGTTCATCAAAGAATCCTGAAAAAAAACTATAATGGTTTTCACAAAAATATTATGCAAAAAAAACTATTTCAACATTTATAATAATAAAAAAATGTTTCTTGAGCAGCAAATCAGCATATCAGAATGATTTCTGAAGGATCATGTGACACTGAAGGCTGGAGTAACAATGCTGAAAATTCAGCTTTGCGTTACAGGAATAAATTAAACTTTGAAATATTTAAAAATGGAAAACATTTATTTTCTATTGAAATAATATTTCACAATGTTACTGTTTTTAATGTATTTTTGATCTAATAAATACAGCCTTGGTGAACAGAAGAGACATCTTTAAAAAATATTGAAAAAATCTGACCAACCCCAAACTTTTAAATGGTACTGTACGTGATTCTGACTCTTTTGAGCTGGCTCTTTTTAGTGAATCGGTCAAAAATAATTCTGTTATCGGTTTGAATTAGTCTAAAGACACAAACGTCTTCAAGTACTCATAAAATTGTTAATGGAATCTTTAAAGAATTAGAATCAGAACCAGAATCGTTAGAAAACTGAACAAATCTTGAAACAGAATTGAGAGACATTTCTTTTTGATGAATTGTTTAAAAAAGATGATTTTGAGATGTTGTTTTTTTTCAGATATGTATAGATTGTACCATGAAAACACTTGATTGTCCAAACATGGCATCAGAGTTCTTCAGGGGGTCTAGTGCATTTTAGACCTTTCAGCCAAATGAGACTGTGGATTATTAACTAGGATAAATGGAACACGAAAGCATTCCCATCTAAATACTTGTCCAAATAAGCTAGTACATGTAACAGTAGGACGGCAGTATTTCGTATCTGAAAATACATTTCAGATTGTTCGATAGAAGAGGAAAATCTTGACTCACATTTGGTTCAAGCTATCCAGCATTTCTTTTAGTCGTCAAGAATATTTTCTCCAGGGTCTGAACAATGAAGTTCACCCACTCCAGCTAGACCTGAAGGCTCTTAAGTGATCTAAACCATTTCCCTTTCCCGGTGTGGCCCGTACCTGCACTTTACCTAATGGAGGTTTGGGAGTCATTTGTCATTAGTGGAGGCCTGTAAGAAGCAGATGAAATGAGGATGACTGTATAAGCCTCTTCACATTTTTTGTTAAAAGGATGAAGCATCCAGGAAGTTTATCCAGAAAGTTATATAGTATTATAGGTTCTCTTCACATTTGGCTCTGGTTTCTAAATTCTGTCTCCCCGGTGCTCTCAGGTGGTGCATTTATTCTACGGCTACTGGCAGAGCTTCTGTACGCGCAAAAACTTTGCATGGAAGGAGGAATATGACACGCGACAGGCCTCCAACCGCTGGGAGAAGAGAGCCATGGAGAAGGAGAACAAGAAAACCAGGGACAAGGCCAGGAAAGAGCACAGCGAGCTGGTGCGGTCACTGGTGGCCTTTGTCCGAAAACGTGACAAGCGCGTTCAGGCCCATAAGAAACTGGTGGAAGAGCAGAATGCAGAGAAGGCCAAGAAAGCTGAAGAACTGAGGAGAAAACAGAAGCTCGACCAGGCCAAGTGAGTGAGATTAGCCCTTTTTTATGGAGCTGGGTGATATGGCGGCATATTTTGTCCATACAACCGTAAAAATGTGTCAACTGGGAGAGATATTTAGCTTTATATAGATAGCCCCACAGTCATGTAAAACCAAAGCTGCATTTATTTGATCAGCCATGACTCCAGTCTTCAGTGTCACATGATCTTTCAGATATATATATATATATTATATACACGCACACACTTTCATATATACAATTTTGTCCACTTAATTTTAGCTGATTTAATTTATAGTTATATTTTATATAAGTAAATATAACTTTTTGAAAAACATACTTTTACTTGTACGTCAGGTCTTAAAGTGACATCAGCCTAATAATCCTGCTTGTGTCTGTCATTAATGTTAATCAAAGAACAAAAGACAAAAAAAAATTACTAAGTCACTACTCTTGACTGAATCACGGTTATAGCTTTAATAAGGATTCATCTACTGGTATATATCATTAATGCAGTGAAGATTGTGAAGTGTTTGATTAATCAGTTTCTGTATATTTGCCTGTTTATCGCAGTTTATCTATCAATCAGATGTGTGTGAAAATTGTTCGTTTCTACAGTAACGGATAAATAAACAGTAATTTATTCCTGTGATGGCAAAGCTGAATTTTCAGCATCATTACTCCAGCGTTCAGTGTCACATGATCTAATATGCTGATATGTGTGCCATTAGGCTGGCGGAAGACTATAAGGAACAGAGTTGGGCCGCCATGTCAGAGCTGGAGAAAGAACTGCAGCAGATGGAAGCCGAGTACGGTCTAGAGTTTGGTGACGTGTCAGAGAGTGAAGAGGACGAGGAGGAGGTGGAAAACAGGCAGGAGAGGGCAAACGTAGACGGGGGAGGTGAGTTCTGGTGACGTACACATATACTTGAGTGGTTTCTGGGTACAGGAGGTCACAGGTTCAGGGACCAGTCAAAGATTCACTGCACATTATCATTTTGAGACTGAACAAAGTTTCGAAGGATTAAAAACAGTCCTGCAACACCCGAAGCCGTTGTAAGCACACCCTCTCAAGCACAACTCGTGTTGTTTTGGTATATTAAATCTATGCAGTGACTTTTAAGTGTGACATCAGTGTCCAAATAGTTGTAGAGGTCACTATATAAATAGACAGGACAAGTCAGAGCAGTCATCTGTGATTCATACATGATGCAATGATACACAGAGCGTCACCAAGTCATGAAAAATACCTTAATCATACTGTAAAACATTGAGTAATGGACGGAGCGTATCTAACAGCTGCTTGACCTTTGTCAGATGCGGTGCAGGCAGATGGTGCCGCGGAAATGGACGACTATTATGATGACCTGTATTGCCCTGCCTGTGACAAATCTTTCAAATCCGATAAAGCGTGAGTGAACGGAGCAGAGTGAACACGTGCACTGCTCTGTCGCACACCCTTCTTCACCTCACTGATCAAAATGTGGATTTCAGATTTTTTAGTTTTCAGTTGGCCGATTCACAAATTAATAAACATTATTTTATTTTTTCTAGTTCAGTTCTAGTCAGTGTACATTTATAAAGTATAAAAAATTGACACTGCCATTCTACAGTTGTTTTTTTTATCTCTTCTGCTGACCAAGGCTGCATTTATTAGATCACAATTGCAGTAGAAACAGCAATATTGTGAAATATTATTAGAATTTAAAATAACTGTTTTCTATTTTAATGTATTTTAAAGTGTAGTTTATTCCTGTGATGCAAAGCTGAATTTTCAGCATCATTACTCCAGTCTTCAGTGTCACATGATCCTTCAGAAATCATTCTAATATTCTGATTTGGTGCTCAGGTAATATTTCTTATTATTATTACCAATGTTGAAAACAGTTTTATATAGTCTTGCTGTTTAATATATATATTTTTAGATAATATATATATAATATATAGATTTTAGTTTTCTTTGATAAATAGAAAGTTCAACTGAATAGCATTTCAATAGAAATACTTTAAATAGAAATCTTTTGTAGCATTCATACTGTAACTTAATAAATCCAAACCTTTGAATGGTAGTGTAAATGGACACAAGACTAACATTAGTGTAGACATTTAATGATTTACATGTTTTATTTATTGAATAATCTCAAACAAACAGCATGTTTTGAACTAATTTGCATTACATGGATATAATTTAGCAGTATAATCTGTTTCTCTCACATCAGCATGAAAAACCATGAGAAGTCCAAAAAACACAGAGAGATGGTGGCATTGCTACGGCAACAGCTGGAGAAGGAAGACAAGTCGCTGAGTCAGAACTCTGTGGAGAGAGAGGAGGAAGAGGACGACGATGATGATGATGATAGTGATGAACTTGGTGGCACACCGAGACAGAAGTAAACCATAGCACTAGAGATGGGCTCTTTGCAAATAAGTTATTTGTTTTGCTATTATAGTATTTCACAATATATGCCTGAGTTATAAGTGTCTACTGTGAGCATTAATCAAATGCTAATGTAAAAAGATTATTAATTATATTCATGTTAAAATCAATAGGATTGATCATGCACTACTGACATTATAATGGCAATGCTGAGTTGAAAATTCAAACATTTTATTTATTAGTTATTAAATATATATATATACTTATATATATATATATATATAGTAATAAATAAAGGAGTTTGTAGAACATCTATAAGTTTGTGTACTTAAATCTTCTGGTGGCATTATTGGCTGTTCCTGTCCACTGATTGGTTCATTTGATTACAGATTATCTAAAAGGCAGAAGAAAAAGAAACGGCAGCAGAAAACCGTAAATGTAAGTCACTGAAATCTAACTTCAGAAGTATTAGAATTGGCTAGACTTGATCCAGTAAAATGTCATTTTTCTAATACGGTTGTTCTGTAGAAGGTCCCAGAAGTGCCCGAGATGGACAGTCCAGTCCAGCGGTCCACAGAAGAGCGTCCCCCACCTGCACCTGATTCGGGCAACAGCGAGGACGCCCCTGTCCCCTCTGAGGACCCAGATGAGAATCTAAAACCAGAGGGATGTGAACCCACAGACCAAAAAAGGTGCCTCTCATATGCCTGTTTAACAATCCAGCGGGTTAAAATGTTATGTTGTTATAGTTCTCTGTATATTGATACGGACTGAGATGAACTCTTATGTCACATTTATACAGCTCTGAAAAGTCAAAAGGGAAGAAAGGTGGAAAAGACTCTAAAAAGAACGGCAAACCACATGGCGGTGTAGAAGTTGCTCAAGAGGTGTGTACAGTACTTAAGTTAGCGTGTGTGTGTGTGTGTGTGTACATGTGAGCAAGCAGCCACTCCTCTGGCCTTACAGCTGTTTTATAATCATCATCCAGTCATATACAACTTTAATATGACTTATAACATGATTTTCTATATAATTGAATAAAATTTATGCATACGCCAGCTTTGTTTATTCTCATTCTAATTGGTGAAATAAAGCAGTTCTACACTGTTTAAATAAATGACTAGTATAAACGAAATAATTATTCTTCCCATGCTTGTAATGAGAAGAGCTTATCAATCAAAAGAAAAGCTTTAAAGGCTCCCTGCAGTTTTTCATCAAAATAAAATGTAATGGTTTAATTGAGACCCATAAAATTAGTATTATAAATTTACATTTGTAATGTAAAATATAAGTAGTATATTATTTTCTTAAATACTTGGATTTTTTTTATTTTACAGGGAAATATTATAGTAATCTTTCTTCTTTTTTTTGTCATTTTAATTTTTTTTGTTTACCGGTAGTAATATATATCAATATGGCTATAACATACCACTACTAATATATATATATATTACACCCCCCATGTTACAGCCCGAGCTTGGAGTTATTATCGCTCTCAGAAATGTCTGTCAACAATTGGTGGCAGTAAAGCTTAATTTATCTTTTTCTCATTGTTTTTTTCTGCTCCTTAGAAGGAAGCCATCCTGCGCTGTGTGACCTGTCAGTATGAATTTGCCACCAGGAACAAACTTTTCGATCACCTGAAGACCACAGGCCACGCCACTGCCCTCTACTCTAGCAACGCTGCACAAACGTGCAAGAAGAAGAAGAACAGATAACCGAGAGGCAGACTGAAAGACTGAAGCCCCTCTGACTGTACACTTGTTCAAGAAAACCTCGTTTGATGGCATGCAGTTGTGCAACCACCAGGGAGTGCGTTTATGGCCCTGCGTGCCCCTATGAGAATGAATTTGTGCCCTGTGGGCTGACATTTCTTTTGTAATGCACCATATGCCAAAAGATTTCCCAAGAACTGCCATTTATTCCTACCATAATTGATGCATAATCTGGTGTGTCAGAGCGGTGCTGTAGGAGAATGAGACTTCTATTGAGTAGACCGTGAATGTCGTTTTTTTTTTAGGAAGTTAAGAGTAATTATGATGGCACGTTTTATGTCACATTTAGTTGCATTTTCAAAGTGACCGTTCCAAAGTGGTAAACTGTTAAAGGCAACGTGAGGAATAAAACTCCACTGGATGTTTTGAACATGGATGTTTTTGACATTTTCATTTTATTGGAAATATTTTGGAAGGTGGAACTTCTGTTTGGAGAAATGCGCCATGAACCGCAAAATCTCACAACAATGTTATTATTAGTAACAAGACCATTGGGTTTAAGATCGTAAAGAGGTAAAAGCTAAACATTCAAATGTTAAATGTACCACGTGTGTAACGGGTCAGCTGCAATATAAAAAGGCTTAGTGTTATGCAAAACAATACCAGTGGATTTCCAGGAAAGGATCTCAAAAAGAACTAGAAAAAAAACAGCGGATGCTTATTTAATAAACAGTTGCTGTCTTTGCAGGACAGAAATATCCTTCTCTTCATATAACGTTTTAAGAGACAACAGATTTATGTATGACCTTGCTTGCCTTAATGGTATAAGCTATGAATGTCACTTGAACTGGGTCAGGTTTGAATTTAATCCCTTCAAAAATCTCCAAACATGTTTTATGTATTTATAACAGTGTCGTTTCTAGACACGACCTGCAGTTGATGTATATGTAAAAAAGCCACGGACATTTGTAGAAATCTCTTAATCTTTTATCTTTTAAGTCTACAAATGTGCTTTAGTCTTTATTTAGCATTGCAAGAAATCATCATTTGTTAGATACTTTTCTTCAGCCCTGAAAACATTTCCCTTATTGAAAAGGTAGTTTGTACCCGATTATGAGTTTGTTTGTTGCGTAAGGAAATCTTTCAAGTTCTATTCTGACAGTATAAAATCAATTGAAAACTTGGTAAGATTTATCTGTACCTGTAAAACAACACAAACCTGTTACACCGGCTATATCATGGTGTATTGTTCGAATATAATGCTGAGATGACAATAGTGTCAAATATATGATTAAATAATTTTAATGTACCAAATAATTGTTAAATTACTTTATTACATGAAGGTAAGATGACTAGAATTATTCTCCATGTCCCCAAAAAGATTTGAGAGTAGAACTGGTCCCAGTTTTTGAAACTTCTTAAAGATCTGGTGTTGGATGGTCAGTCAAGTGCTTATAAGTACCTATTGAAAGTGCTACGTTTCTGAAGTATAGAGTACTCCAATCAGAGTGCTACGTTTCTGAAGTATAGTGTACTCCAATCAGTTACTGATGAGAACTGTTCTTGAATAATGTGTTAGTTGCCTTTAGTGCTCTTTAGATTAACTGCCCAGACCTGTTCTGTAATGTGACATTTTCCAGACAATGTGAGCCAATGTGTCTTCATCATGTTCTGCATGTCTTATCTTCTCTCCATGTAGTTGAGCACTGCCTGGTTGAATACAGCGAGGAAGAAGTCTGCGTCGTCTTTAGTTATGCACATAGGAGGCTTGATCCTGAAAGTCTGGAAAAGAACAGGTGAGGTGAGGGGGGAGGGGTTTGAGGATAAAGTAGCATGCGCAAGATTAAGATTGAAAGATTTGAATGTGAGCTTTGAATATATAAAATAAAGCATGCTACACAAATGTTGTCAGATTTAGCCACAAAGGTGCATAATGTTCCCAAATTGACCTAAACGAGCATCTAGTGAATTTCTGAAATGTCTAATTTTATATATACACAACCATTTAAAAGTTTGGGGTCAGTAAAAAAAAAAGAAGTATACTTTTATTCAGCAAGAATGCATTAAATTAATTAAAAGCGACAGTAAAGACAATAATGTTACAAGAGATTTCAAATAAATGCTGTTCTTTTGAAATTTCTTCTCATTAAAGTATCCTGAAAAAAAACGTATCACTGTTTCCACAAAAATATTAAGCAGCACAATTGTTTTCAACGTTAATAATAATAAGATGTGGCAAATCAGCATATTATAATGATTTCTGAAGGATATTAATGTGACACTGAAGACTGGAGTAATGATGCTGAAAATTCAGCTTTGCATCACAGTAATAAATACATTTTAAAATGTATAAATAGAAATTTCACAATATTTCAGTTTTTACTGCAGTATTTTATATTCAAAAATAATGTCAATAAAAAAATATAATAAAAATCTTTTAATAAAAAAAGATTTAATTTGATTAAAATGTGTGTGTGTGTGTGTATATATATATATATATATATATATTTAGAGGATTTTCTTTTTGGGGTGAATGTTCCCTTAAGTGTACATTTCATTGCTTCCTGTGACTATTTCTATAAGTTGAGACAAGCAGGATTCCTGAGGCATTGAGCGACCATGCCACTACAGGACCGAAGTGAATCCCTGGAATACCTTTTCCATTGCACAACATCCCCGGCTATACACCTCATGCATTCATGTTCCATCATCTCCGCAAGAATCACTTCACATATAGACCCTGTCACCTCGCCTACCTGTCCGTACAGTCCTCCTTTTCCAATCAGCGCGCCCATGTCTTTAGTGTCCTCGAAGATCTCAGCCATGGCCTCTCGAGGGAGCGGGTCTCTGGTGACCTAGACATGGGTTTGAGAGAAATGTCAAAGTGGGTTTGAAGAGAGCGATTTCAGGTATGCTGCTTGATTAAACATGTTTTTGGTTAGAAAATGTAATGGAATAGTTTTTGGAAAAATTAAACTTCGGTCATTTACTCACCCTTAATGTCATGCCAAACTTATGTGACTTTCTTTTATTGGTACTTAAAGATGTAAAGAAAATTTTTTAATAAAGTAATTATAATTAAAGTGATAAGGTACCGCCAAGCTCTAATTTGTTTTGCACAAGCTCCAAAAAGCGTGTGTGTGTGTTTGTGAAATGACACAGAAATGAACCAATATTATGGTGCTTTTTGGAGCTTGGCCAAAGTCACCTTCCACTTTCATGAAATGAAAAACAGCAGCTTTGACTTTCAGCAAAATATCTCCTTTCATGTTTAATGAAAGGAAGTCAATAGGTTTTAAAAAACAAAGTGAGTAAATGTTCTTTTTTTTCCTTTTTTTTTTAAGTACTTCTTCCACTCTGTGAATTTCCATTTTAATAGCACGGAAATCTGTGTGTGTATTATCTTTCTAGACACATCCTCAAACAGTTTCCAGTAAATGACCATAGGTAAGAGAGGTCCACTGGGCGTTTTTAACTCCGGCAGAGAGCGGAGTGTATTTCTGGGAATGTTCAAACATGCTGTCTCATTGCTATCTCTAGTTAATGACTAACACTTTTTGTAGCTTATTCCCTGTGAGGAAAATGACATACACTCACAACAAACACTCTGAATCATTAACTCTTCCATCTGGAGCTAAAGTAACTCCTACATTCGACCCTTCTCGTACCTCAAGGTCAAGAAACCATGATTGCTCTACAAATAAAGTTTAATGAAGTGAATGCACAATCACAAAGCTTGAGGATTTTCACATTGATTTCTGAAGCGAGCAAAAGCCTGAGGTGTCATTGGGATTAACATTCACAAAACAAGAGGCTTTAAGACATTTTAAAGCGAAAAACGTCTCGTATTTTATGCGGATACTATTGCATCTGTATTTGTCTCTTGGTGAATTTTATTTGGAGCTCTTTTTAGAAGAAAAGCTGCAGTAGTGCTTAATGCACTCATACCTGAAAGGTAAAAGTGAGGTTACAGCATCAGATGAGAGGCAGTTTCCATCATTAAAGCTGTACACAGTGGGACACGTGCACCGCCAGATGTCTTTGTGTATTCAAGGCATGAGTTCAGGTGGAACAAAATGTCTTTACTAAAGATCCTTCAGCTGACAAATATGTACTCCATGCTGTTTTCGTAAGCTGGGGAGTTTGTACTTGCGGATACTTGCTGACATTGGGCAGAAACGTAGGCTAGTTTCTATAACAAATAAACGTATAGACTTGCTTCATTCATTCTTTTTAAGATCGAGATATGATATCATATAAAGATAATAATAAATGGTTTGTATTCTTACAAATTATTAATCCCAATCATATACAGTACACATTTATTGTAGATAATTTTTTATTGGATGTCTGTGAAGCAGACAGATTAAATGCATGTAACTTTTATTCCTTCACCTTGTCTTTGACCATCTCCACCCCGATTTGAAGACCTTTTCCCCTCACGTCGCCGATGATCTCGTGCTTGTCCCGGAGTTTGGCCAGTTCGGTCAGTAGGTATGTCCCCACATCTGCACTGTTCTCCTGCATCTTGTCTTCTTTTATTGTCTGAAAGCAACATACAGCTTTCAATTTCAAGTGTTTATTAGCTAGTATGAATCATATAATACTTCAAATGCAGTTCCATTTCAAATGATCTCATTTAAATTTAAATCTTATGTATCCACTATTGCTGAAACCAAATATTTTATGAAAAATATTTTCATATAAAATATTTTAATATTTTATTATTGTAGTGGTTTATCATCAGTGCTGGGTAGATTACTTAATCAGTCGTTGATGATTACAAATGACATGACTAAAAAATGTAGGTAGTAATGTAATTATTAGCTTTCAACTTTTTAGGTAAATGTATTCTGACTACTTTTTGATTACATCTAGATTACTTTGACCGAACTCATTTATCACATAGATAGAAATGTAGGGTTGAATAGAGTTTATACTGCAAAGTTTCCTTCAAAGTGAATTTTTTTCTCTAAATCCAGTGGTAACCTGAACAGTGGCCGGTGTGTGCCATTCCAAAACTGGAAGACTTCCTCAATCTATTTCCTCTGAGTGTGCGGTAGGCATTTTTAAGAAAAAAATGTAAAATTTAGGGAGAATCAATACATTTTTCTGATTGATATGTAATTGTAATCAATAAAAAAGATAACTGTATTCTCGTACGAGCATTTTAAAAAGAAATATAATCTAATTACAAGTACTTAATTTTTGGAATCTGATTATGTGATCCAGTCATCCAGATTAACATGTATTCAGTTACTATACCTAGTAATGTTTACTCACTCCCTCAACTATGTTGTAACCATAATACCACATATCTTATTTTATTTTTGTTCTAGTTTATAATTTATTAACTAAATAACTAACTAAACTAAATATAAAAATAACTAATCACAAACTAAATAAATAAAACTAACAGTATAACTGTACACAACTAAAAAGTAAAATGATCTGTACTTACATCTAGCACTGATGATGCGACCGCACAGGCTAATGGGTTTCCTCCGAATGTGTTGAAATGAACTCCCTTCGCAAATGACCTGGCGATCTCTGCAAAATACGCGAATCACATGATATCAATGCTGAAAACAATACACATGACGAGATGCTTTAAGTTTTTAGGTTTTATTTATTTTGTTGTCAGGCATGTGTTTTTTAGATGCGTTCAAACTTTTCAGGCTGCATGTGACTTAACACAATTCTCTCTCTCTCTCTCTCTCTCTCTCTCTCTCTCTCTCTCTCTCTCTCTCTCTCTCTCTCTCTCTCTCTCTCTCTCTCTCTCTCAGCTTCTCACAGGATGAAGAACGAACAGCGAGAGCCAGAGGACCAATTAGAGTGAATGAAAAAATAGGAAAGTGAGCCGTGGCACTCCAGCCTGCTTTCAACGCTCAAGTATGTGGGACTAATGAGGAATTTGAACTCATTATTTGATCCACATGTGTGAATGAGGTGAATGTGGCCCTGTGGTGCCACATTATGAACACGATCTCAAATAAAACTTTCTTTAAAAAAAAAAACGTTAAAAAAATATCCTGCATTTAACCACAAAGCATTGAGGTAAACACAAGGTTGAGCCTATTAATGCAACATGAGAGCGATTTAATTTATAATGTGTGGTTCATTTTGTTCGGATAATATTTAATTGACTGCCGTGCGGGAACTTAAATTCGAACTAACTACTGGGTTCATAGCGCTCCTTCCTGTTTCACAGTTCCCTTTTCTGCATAGTCCCTCATTTAACTTTGAAGAATAAGACTCAGTGTGTGTGTATCACCACGTCTAAACGAACGCAAACTTGCTAAAACAGAATACATTTTAAAAACCCATTGATGGCTTAAATTAGCAAATCACACAATAAGTTCATCAGAATTTGTCTGATGTAGGCAATAGCTTCACCTGCTGTGGTGACTAAAGCCCCCATCGGGAAGCCATTCGCAATGCCCTTTGCCATGATAACCATGTCTGGAATGACATTATGTCCTTGGAAGCCCCAAAAGTGGCTCCCTGTGCGGCCAAAGCCAGTCTGGACCTAAAAGAACCAAAAATACCAATAATAAAAATAAATCTCTTTTTTCACACTGTAATTATGATTTTTCAAAGTTGTAAGTACACAGATTAGTGGAGTGTGTTTTACAAGTAAATACTTAAAGGGATACTCCACCTCTGGAAAGATGAATGTGTATTTAAAATGGGTAATTTATGTAGTAGAAATGTGAAATTATTTTTTAATTTGGAGCCTTCTAGACTGAGAAAAGCCAGAAAATGTATTTGTGGCTCATGTGGATGAAAGACAACAACTCCCAGAATGCACTTGCTTCACTGCCCTACGAGGCCACACCCAAGCCACGCCTACCGTTAAGAGAGCGCAGTTAAACAAGGCTACTAGTGAGTCTCCGTGACAAGTCTGCCAATTGTGTATTAAAATGTCTAAGAAACAGCACATGTATATCTGTTTGCTACATTAGAGTGACAGTATTCACTTCACTAGGGCTGTGTCCGAAATAGTATACTCTATTGAGTACTTATTTTGATTAAATAATTATTTCACTACTGCTAAAAATATAGCATTAATGCATCAATATAGTATTAATGTAATCCGCACATACTACATTCGCCATGTTGTTGTCATCATGTGAACTACCAGCTACAGTTAGCCTATAAATCCAGACCTAAATCTGAAAGATTAATGGTCTGGCGTCGACTAATGAAAACCGGCCTGCTCGAGGGGCGGCACCAAGCATGCATTTGAAAATCTCACTGCACGCAATTGAAAAACACTATGACCAATCACAACATTACACAGTCTAAGCCGCATACGCTTAGCTACCAGCGGAGCTAACCATAGATATACATAATAAAGGCTAGATGTCTTACGGCGGAGTCTCCAACGTCATCACCCGGTGGCCATCTTGTCACAGGCAAGCTTTCTGGCGGGCTCTGTGGTACCTGATGTAAGGTAGTGATCTGCACGAACACAAATACTCTCATCTCGCTGAAATCTTGACGGATTTACAAACGGTTTGGTTTCTTACAAACGTTATTAACGTGGCTATAATTCTGGATGCTTGAACATGTTGAAATATATAATATTATAATTATTCATAAGTATGCAGTGTCATAACTACAGTTCATCTCTGACGTTTATAACAAACCAACCCGTTTGAAAATTGGTAAAAAATTGAGCAAGTTATGGTTATTTAAAAAGTACATGCACCATTAAAACACAATGTTACGAGTGAGCGAGCTGACTGTGACAAGATGGCCGCCAGATGCGGACGTTGTCCTCCATTGACCAGCAGCGCGGACGAGACATCTAGCCTTTATTATATTTATCTATGGAGCTAACTGGTAGATTAGACTTTTGCCGTATCCGGTTGGCAAAACAGCAAAAACGTCCTTCTTGCAAAGGAACGATTCGAGCGCAGTTTTCTGTTCCTCTTTTAGAGAAAAAGGCAAGTCTAAATCTTTCACTGTAGCACCCAAAGCCGTTTCAAACAACTGTTGTTCATCCATAGCCATCTTGCAATGTTTACTAATGACTTAGACGTCGTAGCGCTGTTATCATCTCGCCTCTGGCCCCCTATATCAGATAACCCGATGTGATTGGTGCAGCTCAGATACAAGGGCATATTTAATGAGCATCATTCCTCTACACCAGACAGAGTAACTCGCTGAGCAAATTCAACTTGTGCTCTCTAGGGCTGGGTATCGATTCAGATGTTCCAATTCGATTCGATTCGCAAGCTCTGAATTCGATTCGATTTCGATTCTTGATTCAATTCCGATTCTAAATTCGATTTCAATTCCCGATTCGACTAAATGAATATAGATTTAATACAAATCATATATTTGTTTATTTTTAAACGGTGAACATAAGTTTAAGTGGTTAATTATTAAAAAGAAATAGAGCCACAAACCTGTATATTAAACTCTTTTCATTTTAGGTACTCTTGGGTACATTAAAACACAACTTCAAATGCATACAATGAATAGACAGGATTTTGATGCAAGATGAAAAATTGATGCTGAAAGTTAGACAAGAAAGTTAGACAAGTTAGACAAAAGTTGCATGCCTTGATCAATCAGGATCAGGTTATTTTATGTTTAAGATAAAACTAGCATAAAATCTCACAGCATTAGCTGTAACATGGAGGCTGCAAGCCTATGAACACTGTAGGAAAACTAATACTGGCTTTTGGGTGATAGGTATAAATAAATATGGAAAAAAATCGATTTTTGGCCTTTGAGAATCGATTTTGAATCGACCACATTTTAAAAATCGATTAATCGAAAAATCAATTTTTTTGCCCAGCCCTAGTGCTCTCGTGAGAACTCTGGATTTCCAGGGTAAGCTACAGTTGCATCGCTTCACGGCCATTCACAAATCCTCTCCCATGGCCTCATAGGATAGTAAAGTGTCCATCTTATGAACACTTCAGATTCTTGCAGGAAGTAGTAAGTAATCTGAGGACTTTTTGCCTACTGTTTTATAGGGGCCACATAATGTTTTTTTTGTGTTTTTTTCGGATGCAGCCTAGGGTTTGTTTTAAAAAAATATGAGAGTGATAATTCCGAGTCATCTCTACTATCTGAAGCACCAACCATGCATATTTGGCTTCAGTGATGTACAGAATAGGATTTACTAGCAAATTCTTCAGACCTCATCCGCTATACAGATTCCTCCTTTCTCCCGAACAAGCTGGTAGGAGTCTTTCAGGTAGTTTTTTGGAAACTGAACAGCCCCACCAACACCCTGCAGAAAGATGAAAATCATGATATAACTTGTCACATGTTAATATTTGAGGGCAATGAGCTTGTTAGTGGTATTTTGTTTTTACAACAGTACACCAACACATCGCATATTTGTTGATTTTAGTCAGGGCTGGAAAAATATGCAATAAAAATGCAGACAGGCTGCTGGCCTGTTTATTTAATTACACTTGGATGAAAATGGAAGCAGTTACTGATCAGAATCATTTTATATAATTATAAACATTAAATGCAATCTCCCATTAACTAGACTGTGCTACAATCTACCATTTACAGCAAAATACTGACATCCTGCTTTGAAAATGCGAGTTATTTGCACTTATGTTGTGCTAACTAACTTATTTCATCTATTAGCAAAGTGCTGGGTAATGGATGTGGTCTTGTTGGTCAGCTAAAATGCCACTTATCATGTGAACGACGCAAATTACTCAACACTTGCAACTGGACAGCAACTGTGTTAGTTGAAGTACATTAAACTACAGCAGTTTCAGTGCTGATCTTTTAGGACACGCAGTTTATATTTTCATAGCATTTGTTTGTTTATATACCGTAATTACATTTATACAAACACAGATTCTGTGTAATGTATGGTATAATAAAACCTGGATGGGTTCTGCAAAGAAGGCAGCAATACGATTGGGAACAGTTGTAGCAAGCATCTCTTTGAGCTGACTGATATACATATCATTGGCCTGACAGTGACCTGAGAACAGACAGAAACAGAGATTCACAATCTATGATGCATGACATGTGTGCTAACAATCGAATAAGAGCTAGATTTGATGAAAATGCAAGTGGTGCTTGTGCAGAACTTGCTGCCACAGTGCTAGGGCCTTGTGAGTGGTTGCCAGGGTGTTGCTAAGATGTTCTGAGTGGTTTTAAGCACATCGCTAGAATGTTCTTATTGATGCCGGCCTCATCAAGCAACACTAATTAGTGAAGAGTTAACAAGCTCGGCTCATGTGTTGTGTGTTTGTTTGTTTGTTTTTAAACATAGGTGCTGGTTGGGAAATCTCATGATGCTTAAAAATGTTTGAATATAATGAGACGATCATACCTTGTGCTTTAAACACAGTATTTACAGGGAATCACTCATTTTGAAGATGTTTATTTTTATTTTTTATACAGGTTTTGATACAGGTAGGTATGGCACCATTCATATACACTGGTAATTCAAACATCTTTTCAGTAACATAGACATAAAGAAAAAATATATATTTATGGTAACACTATAGCTCAGAGTTAATATTAACTATTAACTAGCTGCTTCTTAGCATGGATATTACTAGGAAATTGACTGTTTATTAAAACTTATTCTGCATGACCATATTCTACATTCCTTAAACCTACCTAAATTTAACAACTACCATACTGACTATTCATAAGCAGTAATTAGGAGTTTGAGGCAAAAGTCATAGTTAATAATTCTTTAATAGTGAGAATTGGACCCTAATCTAAAGTGTGACCATATTTATAGTATATATATTTGTTATGTTTGGGTTAAGGTTAGGCTGTAGATTTAAAATATATTATTAGCTTTATATAAAAACAGTAGTCTGCCCTCATTATGCGTGTGTGTGTGTGTGTGTGTGTGTGTGTGTGTGTGTGTGTGTGTGTGTGTGTGTGTGTGTGTATACCTGGGGAGCAGCTGCATTCTCGGATGGTTTGAACAGGAGAGTCTCTACAGTGGCTTCCTCCCCAGAGGCCGCTGAACACATCGGGACACATGGTCTACAGTGAACACAACCCACATAGGAAATAAAACTCACAAAATGTATCAAAGTTTTGCAAGACAGATCTCACAACTCAAACACATACAGTTTTAAGACCTGCTTTTTAAATATGAAAATGCATTATATTCTTAGCATTTTTGTTTGTTTTCCATTTACTTGAGAATCAGACTTAAATTCAGACTTACTCCTTGTAAATTAAATCATAAACCTCACTAAATATTATGCTTAATTCAAGAAAAAATGTATATATAAACAGATTTTTAGATATTTTAATTATTTTTGTTATGGGGGTAAAAATGTTGGGGGTTTGTTTTCTTTTTCTTTTTGCAATGGCACTTAAATCATTAAACAAAAGGCGGAAATATATTTTTTAAATATTTTGTATGGATCAGAGATATTTATGGAAGCTTGTTTCCGCCACAGGAAAAAAAAAATACAAAAGGAATTTCTTTTTTTTTAAATATCACAGACTTTCCCCCCAAAAAAAGTTACATTTTTAATCCGTGGTGGAAACAGGTTTCCATAAATATCAATTTATCCAAATTTAATTGTGAGTTATAAACTCGCAATTGCGAGTTATAAAGTCTAAATTGTGAGATATAAACTTGAAATTGCGATAGAAATGTTATAATTACATTTCAAGTTTATATTTTGCTATTCTGACTTTATTTGTCAGAATTGCAAATTTATATTGCAATTCGGACTTTATAACTCGCATTAGCGAGAAATCAATATGTCAGAATTGTGAGATTAAAAACAATTACCTTCTGTATTTGTTTTATTCCAAGGTGGAAACGAGCTTCCACAGATATCATCTTATGTACTGGGCTCTTATTCAAACCTCATGAGGTCTGACAGTAATTCTGTTACTTTTGCATTAAACACATACACCAAAATAACTTCTGATGTTTCCTCTTATAATTTGGTTTCTGGACTTGATACCGAGGACTATCATATTATAAAGCAGGTAGCTGACAGAAGGAGGATGTGTGGGTGTGAGATGTACATTATGGCAGCCTAGAGAAGAGGGGACGGGATATTTGTAATCTGCGTTGGACGTCAGACCTGTCGCTTGTGGACTGCCACCATGATAAGAACCCCTGCGCAGACAAACACAAAAGATGCCGTGATTACTGTATCTATGGTTGAACAGGGCTGCTTGAGCTGACACCAACAGATTGCCCAAGAACTCCCCGTCATCCATTTATTCAGATATTGGAAAAGATTTATTGGCAAATAAGTTCAATCACCTGAGAGTGATGACGTCAAAATTTCCTGTGTGAAGTCGGGCCATTAGAACTGCAAGGTCATTCGCCTCCGAGCCACTGTTGGTAAAATACACAACCTAGAAAAAAAGACCATCGCAATATTACAAAGGGAAATATATGTAAAGTATTAACATTTTCTGCATGCATAGGTACATTTATAATTTATAAGTTTTGTGTCAGTAGGTAGTTATTCTAATGGTTTTGAAAGAAGTCTCTTCTGTTCACCAAGGTTGCATTTATTTTAATCTAAAATACAGTAAAAATTTGAATATGCTGATTTCTTATTATTATCAATGTTGTAAACAGTTGTGCTGCTTAATATTTTTGTGGAAACCGTGATAAATTTTTTCATGGTTCTTTGATTAATAAAAAAATTAACAGCATTTATTTAAAATATAAATAATTTGTGACATTATAAATGTATTTACTGTCACTTTTGATCAGTTTAATGCATCCTAGCTCAATATAAGTGTTAATTTCTTTCTTTTTCTTTCATTTTTATTTAAATTTAAATCAAATTTAAATAAAATCATTTTTATTTTTATTTTAAAAAAACCCTTTCCTATGATATAAAGGCAGCTATATATTGTTATGTTAAAGATCCACCTTATTTTTAACATTGGAGCTTCTGGTGTCATTCACTTCCAGTTGTTTTTAGCTGTTTAAAAACTGCCATTTCTTAACATATTATTTAAAGGGAAAATTCACCCAAAAATGAAAATTCTGTCATTAATTACTCACCCTCATCTCGTTCCAAGACCTTCATTCATCTTCGGAACACAAATGAAGATATTTTGATGAAATCCGATAGCTTTCTGACCCCCCATAGACTGCAACACTATTACCACTTTCAATGCCCAGAAAGGTAGTAAAGACATCATTAAAATTGTCCATATGACCACAGTGGTTCAATCTTAATGTTACGAAGTGACGAGAATACTTTTTGTGTGCAAAAAGCAAACAATTTCCTCTCTTCCATGTCAGTCTCTGACGCTGTTCATGTAGTAAACACAGTGCAGCGCTTCCGGGTTCTACGTCAGAACGCCAGCTCAATATTGGCCGGCTATTTTAGATGCATGCAACTAATTTAAAGATGTCTTTACTACCTTTCTGGGATTTGAAAGGGGTTATGAAGTTGCTGTCTATAGGGGGTTCAGAAAGCTCTCAGATTTCCTCAAAAATATCTTCATTTGAGTTCTGAAGATAAACGAAGATCTTACGGGTTTGGAACGACATGAGGGTGTGTAAATAATGACAGAATTAAAATTTTTGGGTGAACTATCCCTTTAAATGTATTGTTGTAATTGTAAAAACACTGGTGTGTAGCACAAACGGTTTTACTATTTACTGCATTGTGCTATTTTCTTCGATTTACCGAAGTATCCGAAAATAGCTTACTTTCACGTTGCAAAATGAGGTGGATACTGTGAAAAATTGTATAATATTTAATTTGTATCAATTTCCCTATTTTTTTTGTATCTTCAAATAATATATGTATATTTATAATTTCTTTATTATTTAAGGATGAAATCCTTTGATTTGTTTTGTTGTTATTTATTGATGAATAATAACATTTTGCTTATTGTTTTATTTTTTCTATATACAGTATTAGTCATTTAATTGTATTTCATTTACAGTATAATATTTTTTTAAATACTTGTCCTAAGACAAAACAGCCCGGACCCCAGTTTGAAATCCGGCTGTGCTCCAGCAATGAAAACATACCTTCAGCGGGTCTGGCAAAAGGGAGGCAAGTTTCTCTGCATACTCCTGCATTTGTGGATACACATAGATGGGTGTTGTGTGCCATAGACGCTTTAGCTGTTTCTCGGCTGCCTGTGTCACTTTCCTGTAACCACATTCAAACTTCTGATTCGATTTTTAGAACTAACACCATTTCATAAACAAAAACTAAGCCCATGTAAAAGCTCAGGGCAATAACATGCAAAAACAAGTACACAAATATTAATCTAATTGCAGTCATTTATTTAATTTCAAGCTAACTATAATGCACAATCATGAAATAATGAAATAAACAAATAATGATGTTGCATGGCAACAAATTGAAGCTTACGGGTTACAGTGTCCTACACTGACGGTGGCCACCCCCGCAAACAAGTCCAGATAGCGTCTTCCATCCACATCCCACAGCCACTGCATGTAACCCTGGTTTATGAAGACTGGCTTCTTGTAATATGTTACCTTCATGGTCATGGGGTTGCAGTTGTGTTTCCTAATCTCTAGTAAACGGCCTTTAGACATGCCCTATAGGAGAATTCATTCATGCTTAAAGATCATTTGATTTCTCTGTGTATTTGATGATTTGATCTCTCCATGTGAATTATAATGATTGTCCCCAGACATTAACCTATTACCTGATATGGCTCAGGTTTATAGTCACATGGGGGAATCTGGGGCAGGACAGGTGGTGTGTGTTTTACTGCTGATTTTTGGCATAGCACACCTGGGCAGAGGTACATTTTAGTGCTTAGAAATGCATTGGGACAGTTCTATCTGTCTCTCTCTCTCTCTCTCTCTCTCTCTCTCTCTCTCTCTCTCTCTCTCTCTCTCTCTCTCTCTCTCTCTCTCTCTCTCTCTCTCTCTCTCTCTCTAGCAGTAAGAAAATGTATTATTTTTAAGTATATTTAGTCTCTCCATTTCTATGAATCTCTCTCTAGTTTTATGATGGATAGATAGATAGATAGATAGATAGATAGATAGATAGATAGATAGATAGATAGATAGATAGATAGATAGATAGATAGATAGATAGATAGATAGATAGATAGATATAGATAATGGTGACAGGGCAGCCATTCGCAATCAAAGATAGGCTGTCATGGTAATGTTCAAATCAGAGTTGTTAAATCAAACGCATATAGTTATTCGTCCTTTTTGTTATGACAGGACTGTTATGGTCGGAGTATAAATAGCCTACGCAACACATTTATGCAAAACTTTACACTAATGTTTCGGTCACTTTAAATGTGGAGACAAAAACACTGCATTCTTACCGCCTTTGTGGAATGCCACACAAACGTTCACTGATTTCCACGAATCCGTTTTCCCCAACACAGTCGGGCCGTGCAGCCGAGAACAAACTTTATGCATTATTACTGTTTTCAGAACAATTCTACAGCGAATCTAAAAATTAAGTGTCGAGAAGCGGCGAATTCTTCCCCAAAGAGTGCCCGGTGGTCTGGGTTTTCCCAGGCTAGCTCGGGGAGGGTCGGGCTCAACCAATGACATGTCGGGGTAAAGTCTGTTTCGAGGCCTTTCATTGAGAAGTGTCATCCGTCCCTTTACAGAGAAGGGATGTTCGTTTGGATTTTATATTGTTACATTTAATGGCTAAAAGTAGGCCTATGCCAAATCAAGTGTGTTCAGTCTTATCAGATTGTATCCACGGAATGCTAAATAAATTAATGTAAATGTCGAGAATATAAAATATATAGGCCTACTGTAGATGGGTCAAATTAATGTAACGTTTACTAATACATTATCATAATCAAATGTTGTATTTATTAACATTATTAATGCACTGTGAACTGTATTTGTTTTAACTAAAATGAACCAAGATGAATAAATACTGTAACAGATGTATCGCTCATTGTTAGTTCATGTCAGTTAATATATTAGCTAAAGTTAACAAATGAGACCTTATTGTAAAGTGTTACCATAAAAATAATCATATAGGCTGAAGTAGAAAAAAATTCTGAGATTATTTTAAGCCCAATAAATTATTTTCAATATTGAAAATACTAAGCAATATTTTCCACGAACAACACAATTTGGTTAAATGTGTTTAAGGGCAAAATAAAAAGCCATCATTCTCATAATGACCACTCCAACACTCCTGAAACAGTCTGAGCATGTGTTTTAATGGTTTTGCTATGCGCTTTCACAAATAATGTGTGTTATGGAAAAGCAGAACACAATAAGGATGTATTACAGAAGATGTACTATAGTCAATTTACATGGTTAACATCACACGTTTAATTTCAGCACCTCCAGTTGTTTGAATTCACACACACACAAAAAAGACAGTAAAGAAAATAGCAACATCATTTTAACAAGACATATTCTTAGTGTGTAACAAACTAATGTTTTTGAATTTAAATTATTTTAATACAGCAAATGTTGATTAAATTGGGTTTGGTATATTGACATCAAACTGATTTCAGTAACAAAGCTTGAATGCCTATCCACATGCCTTTTCCTTAATAGCTTACTCTCAGATGAAAAGACGGAAATATTATTTCACACTGTTGTCCTGAGAATTCACATTAAATTAGATGCTGTTAAAAACACACATTTAGCAGATTTGCAATTGCCTGAGTTATAAATCTATTAAAGAATTGATGCATTACTTTTTCAATGCAGATTTATTATGCATGAAACTGAGAATGTGACTGCTGAACAACAAAGACATAAAAAATGTTATGCTACTCACAAATCAACAAAGTTAGATTATAGGATGATTTATACTGTATGGCTTAGGCAAACCCAACAAAACTATTTATCTGTAATGTCTGTAGATCACATATAAATGCATTTCTACATATTATATATAACAATTGAATTTATTGTATATTTACATGTACACTTTAGACATAAACATGTTTAGTGTGTTTAACTCTATCCAACAAAATACACATCAGTCTTCTCTCAGATATTTCTGCATAAAATAAGGCAACTTGGAGTTTGACTCTTGCACTCGTCTCCATGTAACTGGATTTTAATGGTTAGCGATTTGTGCATCAATAAGATAATAACTATCTGGTTATTTTGGAATGAATTAGTTTTATAAAATATTTGTACATTTTCTTTTTTATATCAAACATAAAAAATATGCAATGCTGATTTAATGGCTACCTAGGATATGCAGATTTGGAAAAATAGATTCTCACAGGGAAACAAATTCTTACAGCGAATCATTTACTTGGAAAAACTGTCAGTTTACTTGTTTTTTCTTTGTGTTCAAAATCAGTGCCAATAACATTTATAATAAATACATTCGGCAGAAGTGTTTAAGCGACATTACCTCCACCTGAGAGTTGTAAATATCAAAGGCAAATTTTACAGTCTACAATCAGTTCAAATCCCTTTTAATGTATTTATATTTGCACCTAAAGTGCACCTAAAATATGAAGACATTTTGAATTGTACGGCTGAGATTACACTATGTTTCCAGAATGAACACCATAATATGCAAGTAAATACTATTCCATTTAAAATTCATTAAATGTGAACACTTTAAATATCCAGATGAGATTATTATGTAACGGAGGGGGGGGGGGGGGGGGCAATCAGACTCCGATGTTGAATGACAAAATAACCTTTTAAAATTCATACACAACACGGTTGAGTAAATAGTGCATAAGTGCATAGTGTATAGTGCGTCATTTGAGACACAGCTAAAGCCTAACTAGCTATTTCGCTATTGGGTAACATATAGCCAAAAGTAAAATTTGTACCAGAGATGGAGAATTCTTTTAGTTGGGAATTTTGCATAAACGTATATTAAAGTACATAGGATCCGTTTTGATTTCATGTTAACTTTAAAGACTTTAAGTGTAAAAAGAAGAACACATTTTTTGGTGTTTATAAGCGTCACCTCATTCAAAGTACAATCTGTCAAAGAAACCTCTGTGAGGTCTCTTTACAACGCTCTACAAACTGCACACGTAAAGTTCACAGCGCACAGACCCTTTTCAGAACTCAGCTCTGAAACAAGTCCTTCTTGCTTACATCTAGTTAAAAGTATCGTTTGTATAAATATAAATCCTCTTTCTTAAACCAATGTAGCAAGATAAAGCGCTTCTTTTAGGGCTTGGCATGAGCTGTTGACAGTCTTAGTGTTTAGGATATTGTTTTAGCTGCATTCGAGGCGGATCACATCTCTGCCTTCATGCACTGGACCACTATGTGCTAGTAGGATGGCATCAAGACTGTAGAATCCACATAACCGTTTACCATCACCCTCATGCCTTCCTGTGGCATGGGACTGTATGATTGGTGGACGGCAGGTTTGCGGGGGTGAGGTGATTGCTGGCTTGTGCAATGATCAGCCTGGGTGTAATCGTCCACAAACTGATGGGACGTTTCCCTTTGCAGAAACAGAATATTGTTAGATGTCACTTCTTTGACCTTGCTGTAGTCCTCCCCGGTGCGATCGGACCCTTCAGCCTCACGGTTAGGGTCTGAAAGTGGCCTAAGCAGTAGCATATTGTCTGGGTTGACCCTCTGCACTTCTAAGTATTCCAGGGAATGTGACGGAGGCACGCAGTGAGCAGGAGTGTCGGAGCCGTCCCGATTGAACTGGTTGTAGCTTTGGGAATGTGGGCAGGCCGGCTTGCTGAAGCGTCCCTCATGTGACGGGATGTCCTGACGGTGAAGTTGGGGGTAGTTGCCTGCCGTTGCATGTGGTGACAAATGGCTGAGGATCTCTGGGACGCTGTGATAGGCCGGTTTTGCAGATCCTACTTGGTAGTGGTGGTGAAGTTGAGGTTGGGGAGACGAAAACACAATTGGCCAGGTCTTGACGCGTCCATCAGTGGATTCTGGAGAACTGGGTTCAGGGCCCTGGCTTTCACTGCTTTCAGTTGAAGCCCAGCTCGTTTCTCCATGCTGGCTATACTGATGTTGATCGCTTCCGCCTCCTTCCCGTCCATCCACGCACTTCTCCAAAAGCAGGGTGCGACTGTCGCAGCTGCCCCGGCCCGAGTCGCAGTCCGATGGGCTTTTGGACTTCATGCATTCCTCTGATAGATCTTTACCGTCCAGTACCAGCTCTTGCTCCTCATTGTCGTACACCTCAAGGTACTCCACCAGTAAGTCATCATAATCGGTGGTCGGAGGGAAACCTTGGATCACCAGAGAATTGAAAACTTCCTCGGATTTCCCGCTCTGTAAAGAAAGCAAAGCAATTGAAATAACTGCCGAAAAATGCAATTCAAATAATATCAAAATGTCATATTTTTTATAATGTCAAATAATCAAAACCTTTATTTCCTCAGCACATGCCTTCCAATTAATGAACTTGTGAGACATTTTAGGGGGTATGAAGATTATTATAATTTGTCTTCTGAGGCATTTAAGGGGAAAAAAATGGCTACCTCAGTCGGGATTTAAAAGACAATCATGAACTGACAACATTTGAACAGAATTGAGCTGGATAATGACACTAACTTTGTAACATCGACACTGTTATTGAACTGAACTGAATATTGACACTATTGCTGTGATGTAGAAGCTGAGGCAGTTAGATCCATTTGCAGAAGTTTATTAATACAGGATACAAAAACGAGGAACGCTGACATAAACTCAGGCTGATGATAGAAGGAAACTCAGGCAGACATAAGAGGAATTCTCAGGCTGGCATTAGTAGAAGGGCAGTCCAATAATCAAAGTGAAACACAGGCAAAGGTCAGGGCAGGCAGCGAAGGTTCATGAAAACATAAGAGAGTCCAGTATCGAGATCGAGGGTCCAGAGATAACAGGGAAACGTGCGACATCGGCAAATCAATACTTCACAGAGAACAGAAGAGAGAGCGGTCCATATAAAGGGAGGATGAGGATGAACAGGTGATAATGCTGAAGATGACAAGGGAATTCGGCAGGGCTGGACGGTGATGAGTGCAGAAAGGGGAGATGGGAGATGAAGTCTTAATACTCAGGAGAGAGGGATCGAATGACGCCAGAAGGAGGCGTTGTCGAGCGTTCTGTGACAATTGCCTTCTGTAAAGCTGCTTATCGCTATATTGAAAAATAAAAAAAATTGGAGGTGCAACCAAAAAAAATCTAAAATTCATGAAAGTTAGGAAAAGGTGCAGCACTCACTCTTAAATAAATTCAACTTTAATAGTTCAAAAACATGTGACGTTTCCTCGATGGTGGCCGAAACGTCACATGTTTTTTTAACTATTATAACTAAATTGAACTAATTTCATAATTGATGAACTTTGCAACATCGACACTTTTTGACCTGAATGAATCAACGCTGAACTACCGTAACTTGAGCTGAATAATGACACTATTAGCATATGTAGAGTATTGTATTACAGCTGAAATTTAATTTGTTTCATAATTGATGAATTCTGCAACGTTAAAATGTTATTCTCCTGTTTATTACTGTGAAGCTGCTTTGGCAGTCTGTATTGTACATTTATATTTATATCTGCTATATAAATAAATGTCACTTTAATTGATTTAACTTTCAATGGTTGCATAACATAATAGGCTACTTAGCATTCAATCTTTTCTGTCGGGCGTTACAACAAACGCATTCAATCTATCTTAAAGAGTCTATCTTTAAAGATAACTTGAAAACTTTCAAAGATGATTTGGAAACAGGCTCTTCTGAGTTCCGTGAGTGACCGTTTTATTACCTTGAGCAGATGTTTGTCGAATCCTTTGATTTTCGGTCCGGGAACAGGAGGCAGCAAACAGAGCTTCACACTGAATACAAATATATTGAAAAAAAGAAAAAGAAAAGTGAATTCAATATTGTGCTCAAAACTGTTCTTCAAAAGGTGAAATACATTTTTGTAGATAAAATGTACTCATTTGGATGATTTATTTAGATAAACAATCATTATAATTTCCTAAGGTTTTTGATAGTAATAGGTCTTCCTTTCTTTGTTAATGCATGGTTAAGAACAACGTCAATCAACAAATGTTTTTCATGCATGATCATAATATAAGCACTATGGATACTGAAAAGGGATTTATCTACAATACGGAACAAAAGCTTCCACGTGTCCCGACAGGATTAAGAGATTAATTTTGGATCCCGTTTGTCCTTGTACTATTGAGAATCCCTCACATTATTTGACCACGTAATTAGTCTATCTTTTGTCTATTTCAATCTATGTTGAGAGAAACTGGCCTAAAACTACATTTGAGAGTGAAGTGAGGTACTGCAAAATCTGGATCAATCCTCTAATGGCAGTTTAATCCTATATAAGTATTTGTCAGCAAGAACATTGATGTGTATAAATAGCCAGAGCAAATTTGGTTTCAATCACACTAATAGGTATGAATGAACTAATAGGTATTTGCCAAGCCAGGTATAAAAATAGAATAAAATGCAAAACTAAAAAGATGAGATCTCAACCAGCGAAATATATCTGTAAACAAAAACTATACATTTGAACCCCGATTAAAGAGACCCCGACATGATTGTAAAACGCTTTGGGTGTATAGTAGTACATATGAAAAGCGCTATATAAATGCCTCATTCATTCATTCATTCATTCATTCGTTCATTCATTCATTCATTCATTCATTCATTCATTCATTCATTCATTCATTCATTCATTCATTCATTCATTCATTCATTAATGTCTCTAAAAGGACATGGTGAAGCAACGTTTCTCTGGGAACGTAAAGCATTTGCGAGAGAACACGAAACCATTGCCAAATATTTTTCTTCTTCACCATGTCCCTCATGGGGCTCCGTATATTGAAAATAAAGTAAACATTTTAAACATTTAACATGTAAAATGAAATAAACTAAAAATATGTAAACAAAGGAGATGTGTCAGGCTCAAAAACGCACCTGTGTCTATTTATGTTTAGCATCCAGGTGAGGATGAGGACGAGGAAGACAGAGAAAACCGTGATTATGATCCACAGCGAACGCTCTCTGGGTATATCTACAGCACAAACACAAAAACAGGAAATGGTGATGAATAGAGTGCATCTCCACTGCAATTTGTTTTCTACGTATGACACTAGATTGCGGTGACACACTGTACTGCCAAAAATGAAAAAGAACAGGATAAACACTAGGTAAAAATTGGGTCACTGCATTTAAAAAATAACCAAAAATACTATGAAAAAAACTCTCGCAATAAACTAATTGGAACAGTGTGGTGTGTGAAAATGCTGTGAGCTGGAAACAGGATGATCTCTGACTCATTTTGCTCTATTTCATGCTTGCCGTCGTCAGGTGCGACTCCCACCGGGCCTGACTTTCCACGGAAGCTCCAGGGCAACTGAGGCCATACAGGAGCAGCAGATCAAAAACATGCGTGGCTGAGGTTGTGCTAGCCGGGTAAAGATGAGCTCATAACTCCCTGGAGAAACTGAAAGCCTGTTGGTCCTCCCTCTAGAATTGTCTGCTCTGTTAGATACATATGCGTAGAACAGATTTGTTCTCGGGCTCAGCGGGAGACCATAGATACACAGACTATGGTCCTGAAACGGCTCTCTGGCGGTGCTGGATGATCATTTAACAGGCTTCAAGATTACCTCAAACTACTGGACCAGATATGTATAAAAAATATAAAAAATGAAAAGAAAAAAGACTTACAGTCAGGCATTGTGACATAGCTGGTTTGGGTCCACTCACTCCAGAAGCCATGGTCAGGTTTACATCGCACCTGCACCATGTATTCTTTACCAGGGTGAAGACTGAACACGTTATAGAACTTCTGCAAGCCAGCATCATAGTTCTACACACACATAAAGAGAACACTTCAGATCACTAATCAAAAATATATGAAATATATTTCCATTATTAATAATAACTTTCTTTATGTTTCTATTAATACAATATCTTAAAAATAAATAATATACAAATATTAAAACTCCATTTGTTGAATATTGCTAAATATGTTATGTTGTTGTTGGTTGAATTCAAATCAAAATAAATATTTTCTTAAATGTTTCTGCAGTTAACTCTTAAAATCAAGACAATCGCTGCATCAGCAATGATCATAAGTTGTGTTGCCTCAGTTCATAGAGCCAATACTATTGCTTTCGGGTTACTCTGTCACTAGGTAATCATTATTGCTCATGCCTCTGTCTTACTGAAGCACAGCCTTTGGGGTAAAAAAACAAAGAAATCTGGTTTGATCTAGTCCCCGTTGTTCTGCATATCTAGCCTCCCTCAGGTTTCTGCGGACTAATGAAGACATAAACCCAGGCTGGGACAGTCAATGATTAAACTGCTTTGTGTAACAGCTGATTTAATGTCGACACTGGCTGTCCAACTGCGCTCCGTTCATTTAAGATCTCGGATAAAGTCACAAACGGACAACTGTTAACTATTTTCTAGTCTGTTTGTTAATATTTAAAAAGCTCACATTCAACAAGTTAGATGGTAATACCAGGCCATCATATCAAGAAAACAAGCATGTAAAGCACTGTAAGTTGTGAAGATGGCAAACTGCATTCTAGTTGTTTCCTCTAGGTGGCGCAAACAAGGTAATAAATTAGACTAATCGATAATCAAACGCTTTCTAAAGAAGATGCACAGATTTTTTTTTTTTCAACCCACCTCCCATTCTTTATCCTTTTCTTGTTTAATTCGTAGCTGGTAAAGTAGCGTGATCCACCCTGAGCGGGTGTCTGCGTTTCGTGGTTTCTCCCAGGTCACTTTTACAAAAGGACCCTGGCCTTCATCGTACACTGCTGCTGTGACGTTCTCTGGGGTGTTTGGTTGAACTGTGGGTGAAATAGAGAGGACAGGATAGGATAAGCAAAATATACAAGAGGTAAACCTACTAATGTGATAATATGATCCCGTGATATATTCTTCAATGAACAGAAAGTTCAGTAGAACGGCATTTATTTGAAAGAAAAATATTTTGTAACAGTCTTTGCTGTCACTTTTGATCAGTTAGATGCATCCTTGCTGAATAAAAGTATTAATAAAAATAAATAAACAGACTCAAAACTTTTGAATGGTAGTGTACATCACCATTTTGAATATAAAGGGATAGTTCACCCAAAAATGAAAATTGTGTCAACATTTACTCACCCTCATGTCAAACACAAAGGGCCAGATTTACGAGCAGCTTGCGCCAGCACGAACCCTTATTTGGAGTTACAAAACTACTGTCAGGATTTACTTACACTTTCTCTGGTAGATTTTCCACTCCCATCTGAGCTTTTTTGGTTTTGCGCTTTCATGCTAATTTGCCATGTTTAGTAAATGTAGAAAATGAAGAATGCTTATGCAGGTATCACTATATAAATGTAGCCTATATTCATTTTGTTTAATTTCACTTTCACATTTAGTATGCATTATTTTTCCTTTGCATTTGTTCTTTTGGGCGATATTGGTATCATTTGTAGTATTTTTTTGTATTATTATTATTATTATATATATTTTTTTTTATTATTATTTTGGGGGGGGGGGGGGGGGGTCACCTGTGAGTATAAGGCATGGTGTGTTTAACTTTTAATTGTCTGACAAAGAGCCTGAGTGCTCAAAACGTTACCACCTGTGTGTGAGCCACATGGTGTGCTGACTTATTCCTCCTTTTTAGTAAATCTAGCCCTAAATATAATATATTGCAGAATGTTAATATATTAGGACAAAAACAAGAGTTCGATATGACTTTTAAAGCCATATGATCACTTTGTATGAGATTTGCATCATTCACTGAAAATCTTGCCCTTTCAAATCTCATTCGCTTATATCAGAAACCAGTTTTGGAGTTTGACAGCCCCTAACTTTAATTGATTATACAGAAAAGAGTAGCTTTTGTGTTACAAAATGTCATGCAGGTTTATGAACGACATGAGTGTGAGTAAATGATGACATTCATTCTTGGGTGAACTATTGATTTCAAATTCCGTACATTCAGCAATAATTCAGAAAACTAGTTTCTTCCAGATTGAGGGTAAAAAGCTTGACACCTAATAAGGTCAACCTAAGTGACCTTTGCACACAAACCAAAAAAACTTGCTGAAGAAGGATGAAAGAAAGAACAGAAAAGTGCGCTTGGTATTGTGAATGAGTGTTTCGCCCCTTCAGCATAAATTAAAAAAACATCAGTTAAAGTTTAGTCTCGGTTATAGTTGTACGTATGAGTTAATGATAAGAAGCAATTGGACTGCACAAATTGTTCAGATCAAAAGAAGGTGACATGTCAAATTGTGCAGGAACTTAAAATAAACCAATCCAATAAATTAGATTGGTAAAAATGACCCTTTTAGCTTAATGCGGGAGAGAACATGAGACAGACGGAAACTGTGTGTAATACTTTATGACCCGAACGACAGAATAATGTTCTTTCGCAACAGTGATTCCAGACGGGCAGCAATAACATTCCTCTCATTGATGACTCGACCGCAATAAAATTGGATGTAACATCCAATATGCACTAATGAACGAAACTACAAATAAATGAGACATTATGCAGGAAAGAACATAAGGTGAGAGGGGTGGATGAAGAGAAATGAATGGGAAGGGGGTGATACAGTACAGGACGCACCTACAGAAAAGCATACAGTATACGCATACATACCTATATAGACCACGTCCACCTCCTCAGGCTCTGAAATATTCTTCCCCAGGGCGTTAGTGGCCACCACGGTGATGTTGTAGTTGACCCAAAGCGATGTGTCATTTTTGTCGAAGAAACACGAGTTCTCGCCCGCGGTTCTGTAATCCGGGCACTCGTAGACCGTCTCGGAGCTGAATATGAGAGATATCAACAGACAGATTAACACTTAATAACCGAAATGATCAAATATGAACATTTCTAAAGCTAGTTTGTGTCTGAACACTGTGACAATCCATAAACCAGAGCCAACATGCACAGCCAAAACTGAAAACACATTTTTTGATGATAAATGTGCCAAACATAATACTCAAAACTCATGATGTTACCATCAAAATATGAACTTAACTTGATCAGTGTACTTTTCATTTACTACTGTATGTTTGGGCCAAAAAGAAAACGAGATTCTCAGTGTTTAGTCCATGTCTGTTAGCTTTGATACTAATCTAAACTACAATTCAAAGGTTTGGGGTCAATAATAAATATATATTAAGAGATAGTTTATTTTAAAATTGATCAAAAGTGACAAATACTTTTACATTATTACAAAAAATATATATTTCAAATAAATGCTGTACATTTGAACTTTCTATTCATCAAAGAATCCTAAAAAAAAAATGTTCACAATTTCAAATAAAATATTGAGCAGTTATCAAATTGATAATACGAAATGTTTGTTGAGCGGCTAATCAGCATATTATAATGATTTCTGAAGGATCATGTGACACTGAAGACTGGAGTAATGATGCTGAAAATTCAGCTTTGACCACAGGAATAAATACATTTGAAAATAAAACAGTTATTTTAAATTGTAATAATATTTCCCAATATTACAGTTTTTAATGTATTTTTGATTAAATAAATGCAGCCTTGGTGAGCAATGTTTTCAAAAATAAATATTACCGACCCCAAACTTTAGAACAGTAGTGTAGTGTACACCTTAAAGTTGACAAAATAAACCTTTTATTGCAGTAAATGTACAGTCTTTCTGGGAAAATGGACCAAAAATATTGACAATTCATCTTCATTTTTTGTAAACGTATCCCAACAACATTTCAAGCTCATCATACTGCACCCTTGAAATATTAGAAGTCAGCACATTCTTCACATGAGAGCTGTACGGACATGAATTCTACGAACTCCATTTGGTGTGGCATTACTGTACGTTTGATCTGTTTGTTTACAGTTCTTGCTGAATCTCAAAGCCATAATGTTGGCATAACACTTCATGGATCTGCTCCGGTGAAAATCGGAGTAAATTATATTTGGCAGGGTGTGTGGGCACGTTTGTGTTGGCTGAAAGCAAGTCATGTATATCTTTCTGATTATTTCATGAGCTCAGAAACAGACAAATAAACACATGGCAGAGAAAATCTAGTTTAAACCACTACTGAAGAGGAAAGGGCAAGACAAAGAAACGACGAGGCTAGAAAGGAAATGCTTTCTTGGCTCTAGAAAAGGAAAAAGAATAGAGACTGACTTTTCTAGATGGTAGTAGAGGGCATATGTGGTTGGCAGACCCCCGTCATCTGCAGGCTCCCACCAGCAGGTGAAGGTCTCCTTATCTGGGGAGCGACAGCTTGTGAGTCTGGGTTTGCCCGGGGAACTGACACCTGTGGATATATATTGTGCCCATTTAGAGTGAATAGAGAATCCGGAAGACTAATCCGGATGGTTCCTTTAAGATTTCCGTATGTTTTTTTTCTTCAATTTTTGAGTAAAATAAAGTCTGTGGTAAACATAACTTGACGATAGGAACTATGACATTTTGTGCTACAACGTACAATGCACACATTCACACACACCCCAAGCTTTTCTAGTTACTTTTTAAAAAACATACGTTTTCATAAATGAACATGGCTGCTTAAAAATTCACATGGGTGTGTGTAATTTAAGTTAAAGCCCAAAACGTCCAAGTACAGTCAAGTTATGTATACCACAGGCTTTATTTTACTCATAAATTGAAAACCCCCCATTATAAAACCCCATATGAATGAATTAATGACACATTAAAGTCACCATGATATCAAAATTGACAGTCATTATTTTTATGGAATATTGTATTTTTTTATTATAAATGATTTATTCGTGAACATGAATTTTTTTAAATGAATCTTTAATCAAAATAACTTCCCCTCCCACTTGCTTGTTTTTTCTGATGATGCGAGGGCCGGAGAACCTGTCACTCACGTGAGATCACTAACGACAATCATCCAATCAATCGATGGACCAAATCAAGTCCCGCCCTACATTTTTTCTTGTCCCATTTCACTCTAATACACGTCACAATAGGGAAGAAAAGTCTATCTCGAACTTCATTTCATGTCAACTTTTAGATTTTTTTAAATAGATATTTTTCTGTTTTTAAGACTATTTGTATGTAAATTAGCACATTAAATTCAATTGGAAAATGAAGGATTTACACTAATTTGTTTGCTTTGCGTTGAAAAGACACTGTTCACGAATATACTAACAAAAAAAATTTTTTAAGTATAATTTGAGAACCGTGTAAATACCATGGTACTTGAATATGGCAATCATTCAGTACCATAGTATGTATGCATAGTATATGCATATATTATAGGATATGTTAAATATTAATAGTACAAAACAGTAGACTACGCAAAAATGGATGACAAGTCCATACTAACGTTTAAAAGCTTGGGGTCGGCAAGATTTTTTAAAATGTTTTTGAAATAAGTCTCTTCTGCTCACCAAGGCTGATTTATTGGATTAAAAAAAATTGTATAAACAGAAAAATTGTGAAATATTATTACAATTTAAAAGAACTGTTTTCTGTTTGAATATATTTTAAAATAATCTGAATTTTCAGCATCATTACTCCAGCATAATAGAAATATTTCTGAAAGATCGTGAGACACTGAAGACTGATTTGGAGCTCAAAAAGCATTTCTTATTAATATCAATGTTGAAAACAGTTGAATATTTTTGTGGAAAAATTAGGATTCTCTGATGAACAAAAAACTCAAAATAAAAGCCTTTATATGAAATAGAAATCTTTTGTTTTAACTTTCATTTTAGGTCAATTTAATGCATCTTTGCAGAATAAAATATTCACTTCTTTACAAAATCGTACTGACCCCAAACTTTTGAATGATAGTGTATGTGTAAAGATAAAGTTAATCAAGTTGAACTGCTTACTGTAGGTTTATAAGCAATGCTCACCTGCTGCTTGTGATATTAAATTGGTAATAAAGGTCAAAATCAGCACGGCCCCAGAGTTCCTCATTGTCCCTGATGGCTTCTAACCCCCTTAGATCTGTCAGTGAGAGAGAAGAGAGAAAGCGAGATATTAGATCTTTATGATATCCATTGGCATAAAGAGCCCATTTAATTATTTAATAGATGGGGGAAATACTGTGAAAGATGTTTAAAATACATCTATTACAAATATAAATGTGCACGAGCAAATAAAAAAATGACAGACAGAGCAGATACAGTAATTATAATTGATTCTCACGAGTTAATGAGCCTCCTGTGTTTACAGTAAACATAAGATCATGTTCATGTGGGACCATTACATTGAAACAGACACTGGACAAGACAAAGACATATTTATTTGGAAAACTTTCTTTGTCACCTCACCTGTCACCTGAAAATATCTACTGCTTACAAAGCAGAGCAATCAAATATACTTCTGATATTTTTAATATGATCCATAAAAAATAAAAAGCATTTCTAGATTAAATTATTTGAATTTATTAAATTATTTAAGCATTTGCTCTTAAATGGTTTGTTTGTTTGTTCAGATCCGATTTCATTATTTTTATTTAAATATTTTTCCTGGAACAAAATGTTCGTTCCCCTGAGAAACATTTCGCGTGCGAATGCAAAATGATTGACGTACTGTATATTTTGTTAACCCCCCCCCCCCCCCTTTTTTTATATGTATTTTCCATCTTTCAACACTTTCTCAATCATTAGTTGCTTCAGTGTTTCTTATCATTTTAGAGATCAGGAGCAATTCAGATCAGTTCAATTCATAGTTACTATAAAAAATGTACTATCTATATTCAATGAGGTTTTGCAACCAACTGCCTACCAATTAAATATATAGCGGTCATCAAACTGCCACTTTCTACATTTTACATGCAAAGGACCATGTAAAAGAGCAGTATCTCTCGGTGGGGGAATTTTCCTATAGTTTTATAGGTCATTTCTGGATGTTTACAACATGACATAGACCTTGAGGCAAAGCTTTTAAACATCACCTTTCTGCCAATGGAAGAAAAGACTTCTATTGGCATATGTGAAACTTCCAGTAAGAATTGCTCAACTCATAAAATCGGCAGACAGATCCATGCCTCCAATCAAAGGTCTAAAGTTCTACGGAAACTATTTTCAACTTGAATTTTCATCAAAACAGACAAGCACAGCAAAACAAAGTGTCAAATGTTAAGCTAATGCAAGATATTAAACATAGGGAATAGGATTACATTTTATATCAGCTCTATTTATTTATCCATGTTTTTTGGGGGTTTGCAATTATTATAACCCCATTATCAATTTTTAGAGTATACAGATTTCCAGGTTCTAGGTTTTATATATATATATATATATATATATATATATATATATATATATATTATATATAAATGCTGCTCTTGTGAACTTGTATCAATGAATCCTGAAAAAAATGATTACCCGTTTCCACAAAAATATTTAGCACCACAACTGTGTATTTTAGTTTAGTTGTGGTCATAATTTCACTTTCTTTCCTTTTACTTTGGTAGAAGAAATTGGAATGGAAACTGGAATAAACAAGAACAGCAGGACAAAAAAAAGGAAAGGTCAGAGCACAAAAGGTGAACGTTTCTAATGAATATTCATGAGCAACCTGAGCAACCAAAGACACGCAAGCTACATGCAAGTCTAGTGATTTTAGCAAATCACTGATCATTTTTGGCACTAATGTTATTTAGTGCCAAGTCTTACAGGGCCAAAGAGAAACAACAGTATGTTAGAGAGATTTGAATTAAAGGGCCAATGTTTTGAGCAAAATATCTGAGCAACAATGCAAAAAGTTCAGACAGTGCAATTTAGGTTGTGGAGATATGTCATATTTTTGACAGGAAAAACTATTCAGAACTTCTGAAGTATGTTACATACGGCTTTGAATCAACTTGCAAAAACCTCAAAGTTTGCATGTAACTGAGCTCTGTAAGGCCCTAATCTATTTCTCATCTTTCCAATTGATGCCCTGCTCATACTAATATTTCTAATGTAGATCACAGTCATATATAGATGATGTCACAACCTCTGATCTAACCTCATGGAAACTTGACCTGTCAAAAGACAACGAGTCCTGACTCATACTAGCAATCATGATTAAGACAATTCTCTGGAAACTAAAAGCACATGAATGCATTACCATTTCCCAGGTATTTGTTTTCCTAAGCATTTAGCCGTTAGCTTGAGAACACGACTGTTGCATGAGAACACAAGCCAATCAATCAGTTTGTATTTTCTGCTTTGGTACGCAGACTCATTTTTTCACCTAACGTATCAGTTTCTGACAGCTTTACGATATTAAGTGCTACCGGTGTAAGCATGGAAATAATATGCAAATACATTTGGCATCTGACTCCCCCGGAATCGGCTCAATCTCCAGCCTACCATTAATCTGATGACAAAAATAAGCACTAAGCACATGGAAAGCATGATATTAGGACAGCAGATTGAGATATAGACATAAACATGACGGATAGAAAATGAGTGAGAGAGAGAGAGATAACTTTTATTTCCTCTGGTGAACAGGGTGGCATCACAGATTAAAAAGGAAGAAAGAAAGAAAAAAAGCTTCTCCAGCTGGCATTTTCTCCATATCTGATTACGTAAGAGATTATATCATCATAACAGAAAGACCCGGTCCAACCGTGTTGGGCTTCGTTCCCTCTCGATGCAAAGTGGAATAGTGCATGACACTGCCATGACACAAGCTGGCAGCGCACCAGCGCCTCAATGAGTTCAACCAGCATGACGATTGAAGGAGGACACTGGATTGTTGTTTTTCATTGCTGAAAAATTGCAACTGGCTTGGGATCTAATATGCTGATTCGTGGCTTAATTATATCAAGTATTGACACTCAATTAAAGACCCCCTGTGGTGAAAATCAAGTTTTTAATGTTGGAGAAAAAACTGACAAAACAAGTCAGTGGTTTTTAGTCCACTTCAAAACTGATTGAGTGGAGGCGGGGACTAATTTGCATATTTATGGATCTGTGTATACTAAATTAAGCAAGGGTGTAGTTACATTTGTTATTTCATGACATGAATAAATTATTTTCACAGGAAATGTGTCGTTTTGATGATCAAAGATGAGTTTTAACCATTGAAATGACTAAATTCAGAACACATAGCACTTTTAATAAACTGTCTCTAAACTGTCATCTAATTGGTTTGTTGTGTATTAACCTAACTAATTGGCAATTAGTCAGTAAAGATATAAAGGTGTGCGGATTGCTGACCCTTTAATCTTCAAAACAGATTCCTGGGACGAGTTTAATCCAGTATCACAACAACATAGCACAAAGGTGCATGTCTGACTGTGATGTGTATATACTGCCATTTATTATGTCATCAAAAAGAATATTATTGTTGGTCTTCAGTCGTAACGCATTATGTCAATGCATTAATCCCAAGAAATGAACATCAAAACAAACAGGTGGAATCAGCCTTAAGCAAGACCTTTGCAAAGATGACAACCCAGAAGCATTGATCTCGCATTGATTTATTGACTTGTATAAATGTGCTGAATGCTTCTCCATTGGCAAACAAATGGTGCACTCTGAACTGTTGCAGAAAAGGCACTGACAATCACTGGCTTGTTACTTCTTAGTCACGTACAATGAAAATTCAGACACTGTGGTGCCTGTGGTGACAGCCAGCAAGAATATAACCATCTACATCTAGCAGTAGATTCCACTCATTTGTCGTATACGTTCCCGTTGGCATTACCCACTGTCCAACGCTTTGATTTTAAGAATGTTCCGTTTGATCTGATAATTGGCATTAGAAGATTGCCTTCCTACTGTTTACAGCTATCTTACATAACTTCCAAGTGGGGGTAAGCCGCTAAGCCAGGCGAACAGTAGCAAGCATGGGCTTGTGCGACAAGTCGGCACGTATCTAAAGATTATCTAGCAACCCGCGCTCTCACCCACCCGCGACTCTTGTATTCCATTTCTGTCCCCTATAATTCCATAGATAGACCTCTGAGAGGTCTTTATGGCATTAGGAATTAATGTTCTCAGGTTAAAGCTATGAAAAGATCTTGGAGGATTACCTGACCTAATTTTGCCCCATCATTTTATGTACAGAAGGTTTTACATTTAAACTTTGCATTGCGAGGAATTAAAGAGGACCCGTTATGCTTTTTTGTACATTTTCAACTTTCTTTAGTGTGTAATGTTGCTGTTTGTGCATGAAAAAATGTCTTACAAAGCACAAAGTTACTCCAGAGAGAGTTATTCTCTATATTAGTTTTGAACTCCATGAAACGCCTTGATTGTAGTCTTGAGTTTTCTACCGGGAACGAACACATCACAATTTTCCTCATTTAAATAATTCCCGCCCAAGGAATATGCTAAATAAAGTGTGTGAGGCTTGGTTGAGTTGCATTAGTAGCGTTGTCACCATGTCCAAGAGATACTGTTTTTCATTTTTCAATAACGGGGTTATGGTAATGGGGTATAATATTTCCGAAACACGTTCAAAGCGGTAGACCAATCACAACACGCTGATCCAGCTGACCAATCAGAGCACACTGCTCTTTTTAGAAGGAGGGGGTCCATAGAGACAGGAACTAAACAGAGTGTTACTGACAGACTGTGAAGAAGGGTGCTCCATCAATGTAAAATATGTGAAAATTTTGATTTTTGAACATTCAAACATGAAAACCTACTCAAGTAGAACCCAAAAACAAGACTTTGTAAAAGGGCATAATAGGTTCACTTTAAATTATTGTATTAAACAACACTTGGGCTAATGTATATTAACTAACTAATATAGAATATGCAAATATAGAATGCAAACCTGTCGGAATGTTGTCAGAACTTTAGCATCTGTTTTTACTAACTACACACAAATTAGATTTCATGCAAGAATGCAAATAAACGGGAGCATGTCTGTCATAGTTTGAATATATTTTTTGCAGAGCAATGAGGTTACATGGGTTGTTTCAGCACAAATCAGGAGATAGCTTAGCAAGTACAATTTCCCATTTAAAATGACCATTTCACTTATCACTAAAGATGGTAAAACATCAGTTCAGTCGAATAGATGATATGGTGCTTGTAGTCATGGCAATGTAAAATAAAATGTATTTTTGCTTGTTCCTCTCGGTGGAAAAAAAATTCCAAGGTGGTGAATCATATGACAGCAGGAGTGCATTAGAGAGTAGTGAACATAATTGTACGTTTGCTTCAGAGAATCCACACATGTATATGCAATTAAACCCTATACTATTTTACTCTGAATGTCTCAAAAAGTATTTGACATGAAAACATTGCACTGTAGATAGAAACAAGACAGTTAGAGGGAAATAAATCTTCTAATTTATTTTTTAGGAAAAAAAAACCTTCCTATAAACTATTACAAATAAATTTAACTGGAATAAAACTGCAAACATATCCAGTATATTTTACTAAATGTTGAAACTTCAAAATTCTGCACAAATCCAAGTATGCTTTTTCACATTTTTTGGGGATCTATAAACTGCATGTTGTCACACGCCAAACGTCTGCCTAAGACACACAATTAAAGATTTCCTATGTGGGCTGTCTGTTAAGATATTATCCTGAATTATCCAGAATTTAGTGGAAAACCTAGCAGGAAGCAATTCTCAAAGAGTTTCTCAAACAGAAACTGAAAATCAACTTTCACAGTCGATTAACACTCTTTTTTTTTCCGGACAGTTTACTGTGTTCAGACATTTGTCTACAATGTGTTGTTCTTTCGATTGCTTTTTTCTCCAGCCCCCACAGTGAAACTCTGCACCAGCTGCACAATACATAACCATCCAACCCACCTCTTCTTTAGAGGTGTGAGCGGCGGTGTAGTGTTGCACTATAGTGGGTGACATAGACCTGAAAGGTGATCGGCCGTGAGCCAAATCCAGACTAATGTTAGGGATTAGGATCATGATACTGTTGACGGGTGAACCTGTGTCTTTGGGGACATATCTAGTCTGTCGTCCAGGTGGGTGGCGATGACTGCGTAAGACTAATTCACAGCAAATCTCTAAAGCAGTCTGTCGTCATTCAGGTATAATCAGATCACATGTAAACTCATGATACATTAATGACACATGGCCCGACAGATATCGCAAAAGCTAGCTACTTGTTTTAAAGTATTACGTCATTAAAATAACAGGCTTGTCTTTTTTGAATAGCCTTTTTGTTAAAGGGATAGTTCACAATTTTTTTTAAAATTTCAATATTAAATTACATTAAAATCAAACGTTTGTTTTAAACGTGTTTGAAGTGAATCACATTGTTAGTTTAGTACCGGTATACAAGTATAGTTCACCCAAAAACTACCATTCTGTCATCATTTACTTACTCTCATGCCGTCCCAAACTTTTCTTTCTTCTGCAGAACGCAAAAGAAGATATTTTGGAGCATTTTTTCACCCATACAATGAAAGTCAATGGGGTCCAAAACAACATTGAGAAAAAAAATGTATTCCAAAACTTGCTGAAATTTCTCGAATTTTGTGATTCAAAGAATAAAATCGTCATACAGATTTAGAACAGCATTAATGTAAGTAAATGATGTGACACAATTGTAATTTTTGGGTGAACTATCCCTTAAAGAGAAAATATTCACTTCAATCGTATAGTTAGTTATATGAATTAGTTGTTTGAACAAATTGTTTGATTTTAATGTCATTTAATATTTGATTTGTTACAATATATCAATGAAAAGGTGCTTTTGGCCATGAGATATACTGTAATAAGCGAGCGGCATTATGAATCAGTCTGATATAAAATCATGCTATATATTATTTACAAGCTGCCTAAATGAGATTTGACAAAACACAAAGAAAAGGGGTAGCATGTGTTGCACAGAGCCCAAAATACACTTCGTTAGTATAGATATACATCAACAATTGTTATTGTTGATGGAATAACACAACGCCTTAGAAGATGAACAACTGTGAAACTGTTAAACGGTGAAACCAGTCGGACTAGCTCTCTAACATCTTCCCCTGAAGACAAACATCACCACTTGTGTTTGTGAATTCATGTTTCTGCAAGACTGAGGATTCATTCCTGGTTGCAATGCTTTCCCCACATTTCTACATTTCATCATTACTCCATTTATCTACTCATGTTATAAGGCACTTACATTTCAGAGTGGCTTTGACAGCTTTTTAAAAGGTGTTGACATTAAATGAATAGTTTACTTAAAAATTATAATTGTCATATTTTACTCACCCTCAAGTTGTTTCAAACCTGTATGAATTTCTTTCTTCTGCTGGACACAAAGGAAGATATTTTGATGAATGTCAGTAATCAAACAGTTGATGGACCCCATTGACTTCCATAGTAGGAAAATAAATACTATGGAAGTCAATACATCATTGAGTAAATTATTAGAGTTTTAATTTTGAAGTGAACTATTCCTTTAGATTACTTGCATTCAACTATTGCAGTGAATTTCCTGCCATACTGAAATTCCTTTTTTTTTTTTTTTTTACTTTATAGTCACATTTGTCAAGTTCCAAAAAGGACAAAAAACAAAAATAGTCCACAAATTGCCAAATAGTCCAGTATATCAAGTCTTCCAATGCCATGCAATGGATTTTTTGAAGAAACAGGATAGAATTTCAATTATTCAATGAAAATCGTCCTAACCACCGAAGCTCTATCTAAACGGCTGTTATATGGGAAACAGCTTTGTGAAATTATCATTTAGTGTTCCACTGAAAAAAGAAATACAGGTTTGCACCAACATGAAGGTGAGTAAATAAAGTTTTGGGGTGAACTACTGTAAGCTATGTTCTGGCATATAAAAAGAAAAAAAAGTAACTGCTATACAAAAACAAACTGAGTAAAGCTATACAAATTATTCATTCGGAAGTGCAAACAATGACTCGACAACATCAGCGCTCTGACATGGGATCCGTTCCAGACCTGATGATGCCGAGCAATAAAAGCATATGCAGAGGTCAATGAGTTAATCAAGTGAACAGGAAATAGGTCAGTGATGAATACAAGCTGAAAATTTAAGAGCAATATATATGAAAAGCTGCTTAAGCTGGCTTAAAGGGGATATGTGTAAGAATTTCCATGTATTAATCGCTTTTTTATTGCCAATGTGTGAACAGCTTGTAACAAAACTTGAGACCTTCCAGACTTCCTGTTGACTATGAAAGCCTGTAGACACATTTGTATGTGAAGGAAAATCAAAAGGAGGCTCCAGTCCAGAGAGCCTCTCTTTCGTTCAATGACACATGAAATAAATGCATATACAATGTTCAGGATAATGTCGAAAGAGCTATTCTGTAATGTAACGTCATTGTGTCATGGATTAATTAAAAAGAAGATCTTTTTAAGAAGGTCGGAAACCAGACAGTTGATGTACCCCATTGACTTCCATAGTAAATACTATGGAAGTCAATGAGGCCCATCAACTGTCCGGTTAACGGCATTCTTCAAAATATCTTATTTTGTGTTCAACAGAAGAAAGAAACTGATACAGGTTTGAAACAACTTGAGGGTGAGTAAATGATGACAGATTTTTCATTTTTATGTGAACTATTCCTTTAAGACATCTTAACCAGTGGTTTTGAGTGGAACACTTCTGTCCCAGTTTAGGAAAACTGCCAATATTCTAATCAATATTGAAAAGAATGTTTTCTTTTTGTTGTCACTGTTCGAATGAGATCTCCGCCTCTGTTTGAATTGCATAACAGACATAAGGATCAAGTATGACAGACACCAAAACAACATTTAACTCTGAAGCAGTCGCCCATTATTTAAGTGTTGGCACTCATTGCCAAATTGGAACCTGAAGACCTCACAGCCATTCTGTCCTCTTATGCCCAGGATTAGACCGATGCAAAGCTCATTACATAATGAACGCCTATATCAGCACTTTCCAATCTCTAATATAATTAGACTCTAAAGCCCTGCTCTGATTCTGGGCCGTGTGAGGTAACTTGATGATCACGTCAAAAAATATTCAAGTCACACTTTACATTACACTGCCTGTTAAACGTATAATAATGAACACACAATGATAACGCCTGCTTCATACTTGCATGCAGCAAGTAAAACATGTTCCTGAATCAACATATTTTGTTGATCCTGCAAGATTCCTGTTTGAAACTGTAATCCTATCTCTAAACCTAACTCTACCCGTAAGTTATCCTCAAATTAGAGGGAAATGATAGGTGAATAACACTGATGTAGAAGCACCTAACCCTGGCTGTAAGCCTAAACTTGACAAACTATAAACTGTAAACTTGTCCCTCAACTCTGATTGGTTGATTGGAACTTTGTTCCAGCTGTTGATCCAGGAACATGTTGTTCTTGGTGTAATCGCTCACACTGATTCATAATTCATTCATATTTAATACAACAATAAATACACTGTATATAAACTCTTTAATGTAATAATATTGTACACCCTGATTTAAGAATTTGACAGAAGTCACAGTTTGTGTTAAAAGCAAAAACACACTATTCACACTTGTGAGCCATTTCAGAAACACACTTTTCCTGCATGGAATTTTAGTATGAAAAATCAAGTTGAAAACATATACTATATATAAGTAAGCCTTCTTTTTAAATTCATCAAATGTATAGTAAAATTCCATCAAATTGAATTGAATAATCCTTACTCATATTATGAATTAAGATTTTTAAATGAGTAAAAAAATAAAGCTTAATAAAACTATTTTATAAATCTTAATGGAACAAGAGAATGGACCATTTGATGATGTGATTGGTATTCATACATTTTTTTTTTTTTTTTTTATGTTTAAATTTATGAATACGAATCACATAAACTAATGGTCCATTCCCTTGTTCCATTAAGATTTATATAAAAATATTTATTAAGCTTAAGTATTTTTTTTACTTATTTAAAATCCTTAATCCTTAATAATTGATGGAATTTTACTATACAATTGAAATTAGTAGCCTACTACATCTTTAAAAAATCTTAAATATTTTGCATCTATCTATCTATCTACCTATGGTATCCATCTATCTATCTATCTATCTATCTATCTATCGTTTATACAGAATAAAACTGAGATTCATAGAAATGGAGAGAGACAAACGATACTTAAATATAATGCAAAGAAATCTTACTGCTTTGTCACTAGATAGAGAGAGATCTATCTATCTATCTATCTATCTATCTATCTATCTATCTATCTATCTATCTATCTGAATAAAAGCAGTTAACTCAGATGCTATGAAGCACACTGCATGCTAACTAATAACTAACTATATCAATAGTAAAGTTTATTATATATTAAATATTTAAATTAAGTAGATACAACAGTATTGCAGAGATAAATATTGCAGTTCAGTCAAATCATTCATCAGATTTTTTTTTTACCATATATAAATATCTCTTGCATTATAAACCATATTGGGTACTTACGCTATAGCATGCACGCATCTTTTCTTATTCGAATGTTAATTATATTCAGTCAATAGCATTCAATACAATATCTCCGAGATCTGAAAGAGCAGAAAAGTAGCAGCTCTGCGCTTACCTGCTGTTCATAGAGCTCGTATAATCCCTCTTTAATGATCGTGCTATCAAGATGGCTACATTGAACTGGTTGATTTCTGCTTTTCCTGCTTATGTAACAGCCCGCTCGTAAAGCTTAGTTGATGTCTTGAGCAGACGTGCGTTCCTACAGCCCACAGGTAAGCCAAATGCCTCCGGGTGATGGGCATCTCCTGTCTAACAGGTCTGCCTGTCAGTGGGCGTGGCCTCCGCCGCTCAGCCCCTCCCACACAAACTCCTCCCACTTTGCGCTCTGTACTGAGAGTTCGGTCAGATGCTGGAGTTTTCACAATACATGAATGAATAAGAATGGTCTAAAGATCGTTGGGGGTCCCAAATCAAAAGTAAAAATCGAAGAATTGGTCACTAGGAAAATGTATAGATAGATAGTAGCCTACTTAGCTGGCAGTTATTTATGACAATCCGGTATGACTCAAACTTGCAGTCCAAACACATGACAGCACATATTCTGCTCTTGCTCAAACACTGTAAAACCTGTTGAGATAAAAGCTACACCTCATTCTCTTGAGTACTTTGTTTGCCGCTCAGTGCGTCTCAATGAGATGGTAATAAATTGACAGATTACTAGGATACAATGGAACTTCCCCTATTAGTGATATCGCAGTGTTAATGGCCATGGAAAAACATATGGAGCTTATATTATGACAAAATGATTTGAATTTGAATTGTGTAAATCTGAATTATTTGCAAGTGTAATCAAACAAAATTGAATTTTAGGTGGTAGTTTAAATAGTTCTGAATTTGAATTTTTTTAAACGAATATTGAACATTTGAAATTTAACAAATTGAAATGTTTTTATGGCTGAATTTTATAGACATGTATTTTCAAACAGTAATATTCAGTTTAAAAAAATTCAGATTCAAGTTTTCAAGATGAAGAAATTCAGAACTTCAAATTCAGTTTTCTAAAATTCAATGTCAAAAATTCAAGTTCAAAAATTCAGATCTGACAGAAAGTAGGTCACAGGTCATCCACAGGGAAGAGTAGATGATCTCAGAAAAGTCGAACAGAGCATTTTGGCCAATTGGGGACTGCGGAAGTTTTCCAGCGCGAACGTGGTGGTGGTTCAAGAGGTTGCCACTCTCTGACTCTTGTCATGAATCGCCCGGAGGTCGATTACATGTACGACGCAGTCTAGACCGGACGCGAACGGTGCGACGCGACCCGTGAAATCCCCAACAGCACACGGATTCCCCATCCTATTTCTGACCTAGTCCCAGCTCTTTGCAACAGTCGCTTCAAGCTGTGTTGCGTCGCGCCGCTCGCGTCCTGTCTGTGTAACTGAGGTCTAGTAGACAAGGTGGCGTTCTAATCAATTTTACACAAAATGTAGGCTACTTTAAAACAAACACCAGAGACCGCTTAGACAAATGTCCCACGTGCTGAGAACGCTAACATATAAACACAAAATCATTCATGTTTAAGAATCTTAACGTTACCTCCGGGCGATTCATGACAAGAGTGGACATTCTAAAACGCTTACGTGAAAAACGCTTAACGTGGCTCACTGTACGAAGACAGTGATATTAAAGGACCAAACTCAGTACAAATCATATTAATAAACCATACTTTGTATAAAAAATCAGATGAGCCCAGAATACCTACGCAACGCGTTTAATTGTGCGTTAAGCATTTCCTTACCATAGAAAACCGTTATAAGAAAACGCTTAACGTGGCTCACTGTACAAAGACAGTGATATAAGGACCGTACACATCATATTAATAAACCATACTATGTATAAAAAATCAGATGAGCCCAGAATATGAACGCAACGCGTTAAGCATTTCCTTACCATAGAAAACCGATAAGAAAACGCTTAACGTGGCTTACTGTACAAAGACAAGGACCAAACTCAGTAGCCTACGCATCATAATAATAAACCATGTATAAAAAATCAGATGAGCCCAGAATATGAACGCAACGCGTTAATAGAAATTCCTTAATAGAAAACCGATATGAAAACGCTTAACGTGGCTTACTGTACGAAGACAGTGATATTAAAGGACCAAACTCAGTACAAATCATATTAATAAACCACTTTGTATAAAAAATCAGATGAGCCCAGAATATGAACGCAACGCGTTAAGCATTTCCTTACCATAGAAAACCGATAAGAAAACGCTTAACGTGGCTTACTGTACAAAGACAAGGACCAAACTCAGTAGCCTACGCATCATAATAATAAACCATGTATAAAAAATCAGATGAGCCCAGAATATGAACGCAACGCGTTAATAGAAATTCCTTAATAGAAAACCGATATGAAAACGCTTAACGTGGCTTACTGTACGAAGACAGTGATATTAAAGGACCAAACTCAGTACAAATCATATTAATAAACCACTTTGTATAAAAAATCAGATGAGCCCAGAATATGAACGCAACGCATTTAATTAAGCATGTTCTAATCATAGAAAACCGTTATAAGAAAACGCTTAACGTGGCTTAATAAACCTTAAATGGCCCTTAATAAACCATAGGCCTACTATGTATAACAAATCAGGTTTAAGGTTTATTAAGCCACGTTAAGTGTTTTCTTATAACGGTTTTCTATGGTAAGAACATGCTTAACGCGTAATTAAACGCATTGCGTTCATATTCTGGGCTCATCTGATTTTTTATACATAGTATGGTTTATTAATATGATGTGTACGGTCCTTATATCACTGTCTTTGTACAGTGAGCCACGTTAAGCGTTTTCTTATAACGGTTTTCTATGGTAAGGAAATGCTTAACGCACAATTAAACGCGTTGCGTAGGTATTCTGGGCTCATCTGATTTTTTATACAAAGTATGGTTTATTAATATGATTTGTACTGAGTTTGGTCCTTTAATATCACTGTCTTCGTACAGTGAGCCACGTTAAGCGTTTTTCACGTAAGCGTTTTAGAATGTCCACTCTTGTCATGAATCGCCCGGAGGTAACGTTAAGATTCTTAAACATGAATGATTTTGTGTTTATATGTTAGCGTTCTCAGCACGTGGGACATTTGTCTAAGCGGTCTCTGGTGTTTGTTTTAAAGTAGCCTACATTTTGTGTAAAATTGATTAGAACGCCACCTTGTCTACTAGACCTCAGTTACACAGACAGGACGCGAGCGGCGCGACGCAACACAACTTGAAGCGACTGTTGCAAAGAGCTGGGACTAGGTCAGAAATAGGATGGGGAATCCGTGTGCTGTTGGGGATTTCACGGGTCGCGTCGCACCGTTCGCGTCCGGTCTAGACTGCGTCGTACATGTAATAGACCTCCGGGCGATTCATGACAAGAGTCAGAGAGTGGCAACCTCTTGAACCACCACCACGTTCGCGCTGGAAAACTTCCGCAGTCCTCAATTGGCCAAAATGCTCTGTTCGACTTTTCTGAGATCATCTACTCTTCCCTGTGGATGACCTGTGACCTACTTTCTGTCAGATCTGAATTTTTGAACTTGAATTTTTGACATTGAATTTTAGAAAACTGAATTTGAAGTTCTGAATTTCTTCATCTTGAAAACTTGAATCTGAATTTTTTTAAACTGAATATTACTGTTTGAAAATACATGTCTATAAAATTCAGCCATAAAAACATTTCAATTTGTTAAATTTCAAATGTTCAATATTCGTTTAAAAAAATTCAAATTCAGAACTATTTAAACTACCACCTAAAATTCTATTTTGTTAGATTACACTTGCAAATAATTCAGATTTACACAATTCAAATTCAAATCATTTTGTCATAATATAAGCTCCATAAAAACACAGCATCAGGACGAGGAATGGTAGCATGACCAATAAAACATTCAATCAAAGAATGCGTTTGGTATAAATCTTCTGATCTGGGCCAATCTGTAAAAGCAAGGATGACTAAGACATTTTTAATTGCCTTTCTAATTTTTGCAACAAGGATCTAGATTAGACTGCTCTGAATAAACCAACTTCAACTGAAAATTAGTGTCTACAGCCTCTATAGAGAGAAATGTTCAAAGTATTTAAGGATAAAACATGTTTCAAGAAAATAAAGCCAGGCAACAGACAACAAATGAATACTAAGCAATGGCACACTTTATGAGACATACTGTATATGCCAGAACCTCACAGATAAGTTTGAATCTATATAATAATAAAGGGAGTTTATACTTAACAGAACATAAACAAACAGTCAATAACAAATATACCTCATATCACTAACAGTAGCTCACATAACTATGGAATTAAGTGAATTAATGAAGACTTTTCTTGAACTTTAACACTTACAGTATAACTCAGAGATTATTGGGACAGTGATAATAACAGGGTTCACAAAATGTGATTTTAAATCTTGAGTAAATATTTTAGGCATGATGCTTGAGAACTCATTGTCATCACAGCATTCTCACAGTATTTTACAGGTTTTTTATTTCTGTCACCAATGACCTACTGCCTAAGTAAAGGTTTTAATGGCATTTAAGTAGACCGAGGTTATTGCCGACTGTTATGTCATAAAGAATGCAATTAAATCAAAGGAGGTTACAGGTGCGCACAAGTACAAATAACTCTGAAATATGACGTTTCTTGCACCAGAGACACAATAGTTCAATAAGGTTTTACAATGTTTCACCATGACAACTACACTTTCTACAATTTCCAAATTTAAAATAAACCATATGCAAAAAAAGAAAAGAAAAAAAGTATCAGTTAACAACAAACCAAATCGTATCCGCAAATAAATATTGTAGTTATATGTGCTATACCTTTCTCAGAACAAATTTAACTTTTCTATTCATTTTCCCCCCAATTATTTTTAACAAACCGGTGCAGAGGATGGAGTTAGTTTCTCTCGAGTTCAGATATTTCAGAGTAATGACTATATTTCAGAGTAATCACTATATTTCACCAAATTAACCATAAATAAATAGACTTATTTGTTACAGGAAAAAGTTTGTTTGTCTGTCTTTAAAATAAATAACCAACTTTTTGATATTTTGTCACTGTATACAGTGTAATGACATATATGTGTCATATATGTAATGACATATACCTTTTGTTTTTTTTATTGCAAACTGGTATTCTTTTTTTTAATAAAATTTGAACATTTAACTGAATGACTTATGTAATGCATAATACAATAAAAAATGTAAAATATAGAGGAGGAAAGCAAGTGTGGCTCACGGAGTTGGATGAGAAAAAGTAAAAAGTAAGTAACTCCTCTTTTTCTTTTTTTTTAAGTAAAAAAGAAAACCTGGCATCAATATAGGCTCCTTAATAATAATAATAATAATATTAATAATAATTATTATTATTTTCATTATTATAAACTAATAAATAAACAAATAAATAAATAAACAAGCAAACAAACAAATAAATAAATGAATGTCAGTTCACATCCTCATGTGTATTTTTCCACCACCATGTTGCTATCCCCAGTGAACCTAAAGACATTGGACTGTTATGTCATGTGATAATGTGACTGCTTACATGCACAACAAAAATAATTGATTGAATAGGAATTAAATATGATCTTATCCATGTTGATTTCCATGCAATAAAAGCTCTTAACATCATCTTCAGTATTTATATAAATTTTAGTGACTGTTTATTAATGCAGCATGTAGGTAATTCCTCAAATTCAATTTCCCAAAAGTAATCCAATTAAGACATTTGCCAATGTCTCATCTCTTGAATAAAGTGGCATTTCCGTAATTATAATTAATTATGAGATTGCTTCTACTAGGCCAAGATAATAGCATAATTCTGATGATCTCCAATGAATTTTATCCTGAGTCACAGAGGTCCACCATTTAGTATATCTGTAGTGGTATAAGTGGATGAGCAAACAAGCAGTACAATTAGAGGTGATAAAAGGCTTTTGTCCAGACACATGTCTAGAAATATAAAAAATAATACACAAAATCACCCAGAGGTAATCCAATCAGAATGAACTATGTGGGAACATGACGTATAAAATAATGATGTTTTCAACATTAATCAGCATAATTTAAGATTAAATTAATCTTAAATTATTAAGATAATTTATCCCCCCCCCCCCCCATGTCAAAATCATGTCAAAATCATGTCAAAATGTTTTGATATGAATTTTTCAGATTTTTCATTAGGTACATTACCGCACTTGTTAACGCAAATATCTAATCAGCCAATCACATGGCAGCACCTCAATGCATTAAGGCATTGAAGAAAGGTGCTTACGTGACTTAAACGTGACAAAGTGCCAGACGGGCTGGACTGAGTATTTCAGAAACTGCTGATCTACTGGGATTTTCTCACACTCTTTATCTTTTGCACAACCAAGGGAGTAAATAATGAATAATGATGTCACTGATTTTCTTTTCTAAAATGTTCTGTCTTGTTGCTATAGTTCACCCTTTGAAAATATTATTTTATCGCCCATGTTGTTGAAACTTTTTTTTTTTAACAATACAAACGGATAATTTTTGAAGAACATAGGTCATTTTTCATGCATTTACAATTAATGGAGACTGGAGAGTTCAAACTTGGACACCATAAACATATAATATGACTGAAATATATGATTGTTTTTTGGGTGAACTATTCCTTTAAGGTCAAATTCAAGTCAATGATGAACTAAAATAGTTATATTTAAATGTAACGGGATCAAAGCACCTAATAAATCTAAAATTTGACTTTTTCAAATTACCTTGTGAATTATTCCATGGCACATGGTACAGCGTGATACTGTATGACTCAAGGCTCATTTCACCCCGGCAGACAGAAGGAAATCCTGCATGGCTCAAAGATCAGACAAGCTCAAAAGTGACCTCTGCAAATTAATGTTTCTATGGTCAGCTGAGAGACTAGCTGTGCCAGTTAATGGGTAGAAGTAGGGGCTCTGAAAACATTCAGAAGTCATAAAATAAAGCCATAAAGTGAAGTCATAAGTAAACTTTCCTTTTTGGTGGTGTAAAGGTCAGTATTTATTCACTTTGTAATGTAAACTTGCATGGATTTAATTAGACAAGGACCATGCTTTGCTGATGAGTTTTACTGGCCTGCTAGAGAATAAGACAGCTGTTTTTTAATTAGATGCTATAATACACATGCACACACTGACAGATGCGTGTACATGCAAAAACACACAGGTATAGCCAAATGTTAAAGAATTTGGACTGGAAACAAAACCTCACAGATGTAATCTCGTGCGGTTATTCACTTGTGCCCTTGAGTAAATCACTTAACTCTTAGGTCACCTCAGAGAAAGTGTGAGAGTCTAAGTATGTATAGATAAAAAAGTGAATGCCAGATGACATGCTGAGAGTAACCCAGAAACAATTAAGCTAACTACACCAGTATACAATTAAGTTTCATGGATCCTTTGTGGCACAATCTTTTTAAACATATAAAATGTTTATCTCATAATTTCAAATACATTATTTTAAATTGGGATATAATAGCAACTTTATTAGTAGTTTTTATTTATTTATTTATTTAGGCCTATTTTGTTTGTTATTTTCAATGCTATTTGTTTTAAATACATTTTAATAATTTCATAACTATACTTTTTATGTATAGCAGCACAACTCTTTTCAATATTGATACTAATAAGAAATGTTTCTTGAGCGGCAAATTAGCATATCAGAATGATTTCTGAAGGATCATGTGACACTGAAGACTGGAGTAATGATGCTGAAAATTCAGCTTTGCGTCACAAGAATAAATTACACTTTAAGGTATATTCGAACAGAAAATAGCAATTTTAAATTGTAATAATAATTCACAATTTTACTGTGTGTTTAATCAAATAAACGCATATTGGCGAGACTTCTTTCAAAAACATAAAATAAATTCTTACCGACCCCAAACTTTTGAACGGTAGGCTATATTGTATGTTCTTTTCTGTATTGTTTACATGCACCTGCCCCACTAACACAGAACGTTTAGGGAACGTTAGGGAACGTTAGTTTATGGTTCTCTAAAGGTTAGTTTGAACCAAACCAAAAACGAACGTTTAGGGAACGTTCCCTCAGGGTTATAACGTTCCCTAAACGTTAAGGGAACCAACCAACTAAAACGTTCTCCTGTGGTTGCACTGTACCTCCACACAACGTTCCCGTTTGGTTGTTTTTGGTAATGTTTATTTAAACAAGCTCCATTTAAGTTTTTGACGTAGCATATAAAAGGTTTGCAGTCAGTTGATTTAATTCACTCAAAAATGATTGGTCTTATGAAATCCAAGTAAAATAAACAGATTATCAAAAGAATATATTTAATTTTAGACTGATCAATTTAGCAAACAATACTTTTGTGCCTGATTTCGTTTTTTTAACTGTATTAGTTGAAAATACTTAAAACAAGAATCTATCAATCGAACGATTTTCACAAATAAGAAAATTCACTTCCAACAAAGTAGGTTTTTTTTTTTTCAGTGTACAAATTCAACCGTTACACCCCCACGCCAGTAGGGGCAAGTGCCTCTGTTTTCAGGTGACCGATTGAAATCATGTCCTGTGTCCTGACTTCCGTGTTCTGCGATTTACACCAAAGTCCTTCTGGATACACAACTTGCATGGGAATCCGTCTTCTTTCAGTGGTTTCGTGTAAATGGACGCTCAAGATAAATTGTTTGAGCACAGGTATGGAGCCCTTAACGTTATAGTGCTAGTTCGTTTTTTCGTCTCTTTAGAAATACACACGTTGCACCCACTGTTTGTGATTTTCACGTAGAATAATAATAGTTCGGTAAAATATTTTTAGAATACTTTTCTGCTATCACTGTTAGAATACATTCAGAACATGTTTAATTTATTCCTGTACCGTTGGCATTTTACACTCACTTATTTGCATGTATGCAAAGCAAGGCCTCTGATTAGGTGGCAATGGCGTCAATGCGTCTCTATCCAGTAATTTTCAAACATTCCAATGCCGTGTTAAATGTGCTAACGTTATAGCATTGTGTGTCTGATCGCTCCTCTATCAGTTTTAGAAACTGGTCAGACAATAACAGCTATAGTCTACATAATCCTACAGTGAAATTAAAAAAGCCATTTCACTACATGCTAATCTTGAGCAATATCATTTTCTCCTTTTTTTCCACCTTTTCTCACACCAAACAACGACGTACGACGCCATCAGAAAGCGCATTTTGGGAAATGTGTGGATCCGTCCGTTCGCATTTCTGTGTTTCTATGCATGTAGACTAGAGCATCATTGTGGTACGTATATGTTTTTACGTATGTTTGCCTGAACCATGTTTGTACAACTAAACGTAGCACAATTTGTGTGTATATATTATAAAATAATCTGTATAGTGGATGTAATGCTCGAACCATGATGCAGTATCTGTCTGCTTACTCGAGCACATACGGATGTGTAATGTCACACACTGTAGCATTATACTTTTACGTTTAAACAGTGCATTAAAAAAACAAACTCCATATCTAATGTTTAAGAAAGAAATAACAAATATTCGTGGTCGGGGATAGCAACACTCCATTTTAGTTTAAAATTACCCTCTAAAATGCTGATTGGCCAGGTTTGCTGACGTCAAGGCATGTGACGCAACACGAACGTTCCTGATTGGCTGGAGGAAATGGATAAGTCTACGTAGAACTCAGTAGACCGTTCACTATCAGGAAGTCTTGGAAAAACAACCAACAACGACCAACAACAGCAACCATTGAGCTTCACATTCTCAAAAAGTAAGTGAAATACGTTACAGTTTCATGGTTGTAATGCAAGGGTTTGGGGTTTAACTTTAAGCCGTCTAGAAAATCTGGCTGTGTACAGGTGACTTATTGGTGCTATACTATATATAAATAAATACGTTTTCTCTGTATGGAAATACTGCTTTGTTCGGCTACTGTCTCACAAAAACTTTGTTCTCTTAATGTAGATTCCTATGACAAAGCCATGAAAAAATGTCGGCGACTGATGGACACTTCCAGCATTGAGACGGAAGACGATGCGAGTGTCCACAAAAGGCAGTGTAAACGCCCAAGGAGGTTCATGACGGATTCTTCAAGTGATGGTAAAACCTTAAGTACAGACATTATTTACAAAATTAACATTTTCTTTTAGCAATCTGTACAAATTTTTTGGTCTTTTATTTCAGATGAATCTGTTCCACAAATGAGAGAGTGTGAGAACGGAGTGTGTGTCTGGAAGCCCTGTCCGTAAGTTAACATTTAAGAAACCTGAGTCATATTTCCTACCATGGAACTACTGACATTCAACCTAGTGCATATCATGTGACTATTCTGATGTGTTTGTCTCTTCCTGCCTGTTTCCAGGTCCGCAGCTGCCTCCACCACCTGCATGTAAGTTTTTTTTTCTTCCTCCTCCATTTGCAAGAAACCTACCATAAATGAAGTGATCAATATTCATATCTACTTTCTTTTTAGATGAGTCAACACCACACAGAAAACCAGCCGGTCGCCCAGAATTGGATGGGTCTATTATGACGCAAGCTGAGGGTACAGTGGCTTTGCATTTTCCATTTCCAATTAAATACTATTTCATGACAAGGAACTTGAGAGTAACTTGACTTTTTTGTTGTTGTAAACAGCAGAACTCATCACACAGAGGGAGGTGAGACATCACACAGAGGGAGGTGGCTCAGCCATGGAGACGGAAATGAGAGGTAAGAAGACTCACTTAAAGGAACACACCGACTTTTTGGGACTTTAGCTTATTCACAGTATCCCCCAGAGTTAGATAAGTCCATACATACCCTCTTCATCTCTGTGCGTGCCGTAACTCTGTCTGACACACCCACCACTAGCCTAGCTTAGCACAAATACTGGAAGTAAATAGTTCCAGCTAGCATACTGCTCCCTATAAGTGACAAATAATGGCAACATTTTCCTATTTACATGTTGTGATTTGTATAGTCACAGCGTGTACAAATAACAAGGTCACATGTGAGACAGCCATCTTCTAATCATATACATACTCTGAACTATATTCTCAGAAGGCCGAAGCACTGCTACTTCTGCGGAGTGATTTACTCCAACTCTGAGCGAACTCTCTGCTCCTCACCACGGGGGTTCTCAGGGGCTACAAGCAAATCACTCCCCAGAAGTAGCAGTGCTTCGCCTTCTGAGAATATAGACTTATCTAACTCTGGGGGATACGGTGAATAAGCTAAAGTCCCAAAAAGTCGGCGTGTTCCTTAAGTTGTTCACATATTCAAGTAATGTATAACAACTAAAACTAACATAATTAATTTTTCCATAGCCATGTGGACATCCATTACCCGTATGGCACAGCGAATGGAAAAGATGGAGCAGAGGCTGGATGAGGTGCTCATGCTCTTAAGGAGCTCCCAGTCCCAGTCACCTCCCTCTGCTCCTGTCGATGATATGTTGCTGTCGCCCTGCTCGACAGTCACAGAGCTGGAGGAGTTTGACAGGAGTCTCGGTCAACAGGAGAGGAGGGGAAAAAATGGTAATTAAGTTGCCATAGTCCTGCCCTAAGATTAACACTATATAATTGCATAACTTCAAATATCATATAACTGAACTGACGGCTCTTACAAAATGAGATTGTACAAGCTCTCCACTTTGTTCTACATGTATAATTTGTATTTCTATGTTTTACAGCAACTTTTCCTGACAACTCTTGGAGGTTCGACCAGAGGTACTGCCATCCGTCGCATGCTACGGCGAGTGGCAACTATTGACGTCCATCAAACAGTTTAGTCTGCGGGGCAGAAAGGCAAAGAAGGCCTTCCAGGACCTGACAATCTGCAGGGTTATAACAGGCAGGTGTTATTTTATTGTTCACATCAGTATTATGCTTAGCTTGGAGGTTTTAATTTGACTTGTAACTTTACTTCATTTTGACTTTACTCTAGCGGCCTTCCAGAAAAACTTCCCGGCGGTGACTGCAGCAGAGACGGAGGACTTGATTGGGCAAGTGCTGAAGTTTGCCCCACACAGACGGTAAATTAGAATACTTCTATGTGATGTTCATAATTATCAAAGGAATGGGAAAACTATCAATATTTGTCATAATAAAAAAAACAGGGTTGTTAGTAAGGCAATTTGTCTTGCGTTTGTCAACGTGTTCATTCTCAGTATGACATATCAAACTTTTGTTTATTTTTTAGACCAGCTGAGAAGGACTGAGAAGGGCTGATCGGTCAAGACAATGGAGCTCTTTTTTTATTTATTTTTTATTAAACAATTGTATTTTTGCCACTTTGGCCATTCACTTTATTGTCCCTTTTCAATGTGAAATTTGTCTTGGACTCAAAGCTGCATTTATACACAACATATATATACATACACACAACAACATATGCACAACAAATGCACATTACATTATCATTCCAATATGCATCTTGCACACTACATTTGCACTCTTCATCACACTCTTTGTACTTAAATTTCTGTTTTATTTGTATAGTTGTAAAACTGATTCTATTCTTGTATTTTTTTTAGGCCTTTTATATTTTTGGTATTTTGTAATTTTATATTGTCTATATTAAAGTTTTAAATCCCATCAAGTTTGCCTGTTCATTCATTCCTGCTAACATATAAATTAATTTCTGCTTGTATAATAATTAATTCCTGCTTATGCACAGACAGTTTAAAGTAATAATAAAATTGGTACCATTGTTAGATTTTTAAAGGTTAGTGGAATGTAAAAAAATAACCTTCGGGGAACGTTACCTAAAGGTTGCAATGTTAGGGGAACGTTCTAGGAACGTTACCTAAAGGTTGCAACGTTAGGGGAACGTTCTAGGAACGTTCCCTAAAGGTTACAACGTTAGGGGAACGTTCTAGGAACATTCCCTAAAGGTTGCAACGTTAGGGGAACGTTCTAGGAACGTTCCCTAAAGGTTGCAATGTAACCAAAAACGAACGTTCCCGGAACGTTAAGAAAACTTTCCATGGGAACCAAAACCTAACCTTAAGGGAACGTTCCGCAACCAAAAACGAACGTTCCCGCAACCAAAAACGAACGTTCCTAGAACGTTCTGGGAACCATAAATTGTTACCTGGGTGACTTCTGAATTAATATGCACACCGGCTCAGTTCTCCCTCCCTCTGTTTTTTACGTCCAATCCTTTAATCTGTGAGATTGAGCCGTCATCATGGCCAGAAAAGGTCGACTGCATGTCAGGCTCACGCCAGCTGTCCAACACTGAACGAGTGCACTGCCATGTGCTTTCTTCCGCTGTCAGTCATCTGTCCTATTGCCAAATCTTCTTTCTCATCCCATCATGCTCCCAAAAGGTTAGTCTTGCTTCCGGTTTTTGCATTTTTGTGGTAGGCTATATCCATATCCTGTTGTCAGTTCTGGTGCCTGTAAAACATTTGAATAATTACAATTGACATATTTCACAAATGCTTTTGAAATTAGAGGATAATTTGACAAATCAAATATAATAATATCTCAATACAAATGTTTTGTCATGAAACTCTCCTGCAAACTCTGCCTGCAATCACATAATTCTCTATAGGGCACAGCTGATTGGTTCCTGCTGAATCAGTAGCCAATGAGCTCGCTGCTCGACCTTCAGATAGCTCAGCATTTGCTGTATAGTTGCAGCATGCTTTCAGAAACCCTCCACCTTCCCCAGCTCGACCTGGATAGATCTGCTACGGGTAATTCATGTTTTCTATATTGTACAGCAGCAGCTTGTCTTACTTGCTCACAGCAGCGTGTTGTCAGTGAAGCAATAACAGCAACGTAGCAGATCTATATTCTGCAAAGACAAAACACATCAACACTTATCAACGAAAGTGTAATCTGTGCTCTCAGATTTGCCAAGACACAAAGTCTGCAATCAAAAATCAGAGATCTCAGTGAGAGCTCAACATTTTTCATTAAATTCTCAAAAGATCTGAGCTATGCATTCATATAGCTCTAAACTCTTATTGTCCATTTTTATTATCCTAAGGAATTTTAGGAGAAACATCTCAACTAGTTAGTTGATACTGAATTGAAACCTGTATGCAACAAATCAATTCCCTTGGTCCATGCAAGAGCAACTTCTAAACAATCAAATTTTAATTTGTCTGCTTTTTCTATAGTATATCAATGACTGTCTGTGGCATCAATGAAACTGTACAGAATAAAATACTAGTACATAAAAGTCCTTCCTCTTTCTCTACTGTAAAATACAGCATTTATCTTCTCTTCCATCATGCAATAAATCCAGGATTTTACAATTACCTAAAATGTGGCTATCCATCCAAATACATAAACACACCACTAAACAGAATCTGTCAACATCCTGCATTAACATCATGATGCCAATGAACTCTGACCTCTTCTGCTTTAAGAGTGATTGAAGCCATTAACGGGGTCATGTTTAGTTGTGTGCGATGAAAAGCTTAAAAAACAGTTGTGCGTGTAAAAAAATGCTTCTAACGAATCTTATCTCATTCTTCCAATATCTATGCTCTTCTTTCTATAGGACTTTCCACTCCTGCACACCTGCACCGGGGAGATTTCCATCAACCATATCCGAAAACCCTCCAGCAATAACTGTTTCCCAACCAAGGAACGAATTTCCACTCATGGTTGGGTGGGTTAGGGAGTGGGGCAAAGAAGATCCTAAAAAAAAAAAAAAAAAATCCTCTGCCGAACTCAACGTGTTTTGGTGTTACGTAACTCTACCATCTGGAACTAGAGTTGATTTAAAATGTGTCCATTGTGTTATGGATTTTTTTTTAACAAAAACAAATTCACGAAGTGTTTGAACTTGAGCTAACATTGACATAATGCCTACTGGCATGTGATGTATTATATTTATCCTAGCTCAGTAGTTTAAGGTTAACAGGAGATTACTCACAACTTTTATATGTAATGTTGTCTGACGGTCATGAGTCAGTTAAACATTTTAAAAGCTTTATTGAATTCAGTACCACATTCTCAAAGTAATATAATAAACCAAGCTCTATTATATAGGCTACAGTAAATTAACAATATATTTGGCAAATGTTTTTATTGTTATTACCCGGTCATATGAACCTATATTTCTGAGCTTACAACTAAGTAAAGCCCTATTTATTGCATTACACCACAGTGCTTGTATGATGTGCCACTCATCCAGGACAAATGATGGTTTAGTGGTAATATGAGGACATCTGCTGGTGCATATCTATACTTTATGGGTACTTCTCAAATAGCATGTACAGTAGGCTATATGAACCCTTTTTTTTTCCAACGTCAAGATTCATACATTGAAATGTTTTTTTTATATATACATTGTAACTGGTCACTAGTTTATTTAAATAGTCCTAAAGTGTGACAAATGATTTTTCTAAACTAGTATATTAATATTCGATTTTTTTTAAAAATAACACACTGCAGATGACTCTAATAGTTAATAAAAAAACTGACATGCCACATCCACTCCCAGTTTAAGAGAAGGTATCCTCCATGCGCACTTTTGAACAGCTTCTTCCAGTGAACTTTGACCTTGGAAGCACCTGTCCACACCTTTTTGTATTTTCGAAATACTGACTTCTAACTCTGATTAGGGTGAAGTCAGGTAAAGTGGGACACTTTTTGGTAAATTGCATTTTAAACCACCTAAATCAGTTAGAATGTATTAAAATTGTATTTGTTTTGTTTAAATAGATTGTAATGAAGGCCACTATGGTGAAATTTCCCCAATTTATGTATTTATTAACAAACTGTTCATCTTTAAACACCATCTGACACCCTCTTCAGCAAACTGGAAGCAATCAGGTTGAGTGGGACACTTTGTTAGGGAAAGTGGGACACTATTTTATGGTTAAAATGAACATGAGAAATACAAACCCAATTCCAATGAAGTTGGGATGTTGTGTAAAAGGTAAATAAAAACAGAATACATGCATTGAAAATGTGTGGCGCTCAGGTTTGGATTCCTTTTCATGAACCCCTCAAACCAGTAGTGACCGGCTTTTTGCTTTTCCGCAGAAAAACCAGGGATGCCATTAATTTTGGCGTACTGGAACGCAATACACCTTATATCACTGCATTCCAGGGGGAACCCCCATTCAACATTTTAACAAGGCAAGCCAATTCACTCTCAGCCTGAGCTGAGAGCAGGGGGCTCTTACTTGAGGCATGGCGGTAGCCACTCACCAGCCTTTTCACTCGCCTTTGCAGTGTTGATTTTGGGATGTTCCATGCCCTGGCTAAAAACCTTAATTTTGGTTTGTGTCCTTCAGTCACCTCCTGCTCATATTCTTCAATAGCCCCTGCCATTCTCTCTTCAATCCACTGGTTTAGTTTTCTTCCTTTCCTACTTTGCCGTCTTTTCCTTTTCTGTATTGCCCTGTCACTCCTTTCTCCTCTCTCTCTCTGTCCCTCTCCTCTCTGTATGGGTGCCATCTTGTGTATATTGAAAAATATTAATTTTATAAAAATGTTATAATCAGACACATTATTATTACTTATAACTTTAAAATGTTATCTTCTTGTTCATGAAATGGCTGCACTGTGTTTGCATTAGCCCTAAAACTGTCCCACTCAACCTGAAATGCACTGTCCCACTCAACCTAACACTGTCAGGTTGAGTGGGACAGTGCTGTGAATCTAATTTTCACAAATATTTTATACAGTTAGATACTCATTGTTATTTATCTCTAATACACAGACAGTATAAATATATGTAAAAGCAAAAGTTTTATTGTTACATCATAAGTGATAGAATTATCAACCTTATTATTCTAAAATAGCTTTACACTTGCCGGGTGGCTTACCGTGAGGTCTCAGGAGTCAAGCAATTTGAAATATAACAACCAGACCACATCTGTGATGTCACACCAATTACAACCTTTATTTCATATCCAATAGACATTCAGCTACAACACAGTAACAATTGTTGTGATTGGCTTACAAAATTAACCCTTTACAGTACTCAAAAGCTGAAGTGTCCCACTCAACCTGATGTCCCACTCTACCTGAATTCACCCTACATGAAAAAGGGGAAAATCTTCTGCTTTTGTTTTTTTTAGATATATTATTAATTTTAATTAATTTGTTTAATAAAGTTTTTAAACTGTAAAAGTATTTTAATACATTTTGTTTTTTATGCACACTTGTTCAATCGTGTGACCTGAAAAGCTAGGCATGCTTAAAATTCTAGGAGAAGAATCTTTAATGACTCTTATGAATCTTGTTTTAACCCTTCATTTTAATTTTTTTCCTTTATAATTTCACAAACCTGAAATTTTCCCTCTCAAATATCCCTGTATGATCCTTTTAATTGTTTCAGTCTGTTAAACATCACTTCAGTGTAGAAAGCCAAGAGCAATAAAATACAAGAAGAAACCATAACCAACAGAAAACTTCTTTTAGTTCCGTACCTCTAGGCTATTTTAAATGTACAATGAATCTTGATGCATAACATTTGGACTTTGCCCAATGTTGGGTGTTAATCATAAATTGGCACATGCTTGGCAGTATCGCTCTTCTAACTCTAGACTCTAGCATGGCCGCGGGAAGTAGGGGTGCTGAGGGTGCTGCAGCACCCCCTGACGACAGCTGTTTCACTACATTGGCATTTAAGATGACATTACTTTAAATAACTTTCAACATGTTTTTTAAAACACCTTCTACCTTTATAAAATTACTCTAAAGATTATTTCGTTTTGATATGTTGTCGAATATGGTTTTATAACTAAAAGAAATGTATATAGCCTACCAAAAGGCAAAAGCCGATCCCGCATGGAGTAACACTGCTGAGGACCAGCATCTCAGAACTCATTTGACACTCATTTAATGCATGATCTTGTTCACTCAGACGTCGGTGAAAAAATTTAATAGATGTCTTGATTAAAGCATTCTTTGGCTTTAGGAGAACGTGTTTTTCCATCCCACTCTTTTCCATTGTTTTTCAGTGTGAACGCACTCGTGTTTAACTGTTGCGCTACATATTTAGAAGACGCTTTTATCCAAAAAAGGAACAAAGCAATTCGTCAAATGTCATTCATAATACGGATTAGACAATAGTAATACAGGGCTAAGATTATCACAAATAAACACAAGATTTTGACGCATATCCAAGGGTTTGTGGCGGGGAGTGTGAAGCGCGCACTGCATGGCACGGAGGCGCGGGCGCGAACTCCTATCAACAGTGAAACAACTTCTATAGTTGTTTTTAACCGTGAAAATACTCTATAATTTCTGGTCATACAGAAAATAATAATACATTATTCGTAACTACTTTTATTTGTGTAAACTCACAATAACAAGAAAACGTTGTGCGTTTGTAAAATAAAATAAAACAATCATGCCGCGCTTTCATGATCTCCGTGAACTGGAGCGCGAGAACTGAAATAAAATATAGCCTATGCCTATGTAGGCTAAAGCTTGAAATGTCCACTTTAAAACGAACAAATTCGAATCGAAAGCTAATACATTTTGTTCTGATTATGTAATCCGTATGAAAGGTGCATTTCTCTTAAGGCGCATCCACTTAACAGCGGAGATGGAGATGTGTTTTTAGCCGACGTGTTAATTTAGAAAACAATAGTTTATTAATAAACAATTCAAATGCCTCGTTATTTTTTCAGACACATTTATTATCATTAGCTTATAAATCGCCTTTCTGTGGTTACAGAGACATAGGCCCCCTCTTCTCATTCAGCACTGCGGGAAAAATATAATTTCCAGGTTCTAATTTTGTCTTAGAAAAATAGTAAAATCAAAAAAAAAAAAATCTATATTAATTTGTGAATATTTTAAATGTTTAACAAAGGGACAATAAGTCATAAACAAAAATTCGTCTATATTTTTTTTTTTTGCGCAGCATTCGGTCTAGCCTACAGTTCAAATTAAAATTGTGTTGGTCAACTTAGCGTTTTAAAAATACAACAACCGTTTTCGTTTTGGATAAGTGCCCTGGATATAAGCCTAACTCTCTATCTCTCTTAAATATTTTTGTTCTCTCTGTTTTGTCATTTAGTAAACTTTATAGATTTCAACCATATTATTCCTTCTTGAGTCTCTTTAACAAGAACTTAGATTAATGTATGAATTGAATAGTGATTTTGTGACCTATGATGAGGGAAGAACCATGATACCCTTGGTAGTATCAAATGATAGCCTATAGCGATGTCATCAGGATACACACACCGGTAGGCAGTGGCCATCCTTACCTGGTGACCACCACCAGAATTTATAGTTTACACCTCTTTTTTTGGTTGCGCTCGCGTCTCGCGCATGACACAGCGTTCTCAAAACGCAACACTCTAGTTAAAATAAGTTAAACTAAAACGCGCCTCGAGACCTTGCGTTTTTCCCTTTTCCACTGCCCGCGTGTGGCATCTTGCATTTTCGCTTTGAAAGATAATGCATTCTGTGTGAACCGGCACATAACTCAACTGAGCATGTATCATAATGTAAGATGCAGCTTTTTGTGCTGTGTTTTTAAAATGTATCATGAGTTCTGAGCGTTCTCACATAACTCTGTCCTCATTCCTTTGTATGGTCATCTTTTTGTTTGGGCTTTTTAATATTATGATTTTGTTAAAAAAATTCTCTACCGTCACCACCCCGCAATATCAAGCCCCGCCCCATTAAGCCCCGCCCCCAGCACCCCCTAGATAAAATATGTTCCCGCGCCTCTGGACTCTAGAGGATGATAGAGCACCGCTTTTGGAGACCTGTGCCAGCTTTAAGATTCAAGAAGCTTATTACGGGCTTTTAAAAGGCCTAAGTATTAATACACATAATATATACATACAGACCCACCGATATATATGTAATATTATATACAAACGTCAAGCTCTTTAAGGATCCTATATTGGGATCTAACTACCCATCCCTGATTACTCCACAAGAGTGCAACAACTTTGCCCCGCCCTCAGTCGGCACCGATTGGCTAGTCTGTCCTCTCCGAGTTTCGGTAAACCCTGTGATTGGCGCGGTACGTTGTCACTCAATTCAGCGGGGAGTGTTTGGGATCCTGAGAGGAAGTGAATGATTCGCGTTTGCACTTGACGAGGGGAAATCATATTGTTGGGGGAAATTAAGCGTGTATTCACCGAATTTCAGCCGTTAAAAGAGATTAAACCGGTGGACGTACATCTTCTGTGACGATATGGTTTAAAAGGATAATCGTTTTTTTGCATTCAGACTTCGTTGCTTTGGATCAACTTGCATTCACAGGAGGTGGAGGAAGACAGACTTTGCTATTGTTCCAGCTTTCACACGAGTGTGTGTGTGTGTGTTTTCGTGTATGTGTGTATTAAATTGCCCTTTGGCTTTATGGCTACGAATTCTGAACCCATTTATGGACTCTCAGAGGATGAAGTAAGTACTGTTTTTTTTTTTAAACCATAACGTTACCATCTTTAAGACACAATATGCCTTCCACCACTGTAACGTTATGTTTATAATTTTTCAATACCTGATTTCTGTTTTTTTAAATGGGGTTTCCAGTGTGACAAATGATCTTTTGTTTGTGACAATTGTTTTATTGTTACAAATATAAATATGAAGGTTATTAAGTATTTAAATGCCAATTGCTATCAGCTTATTCTTCCCATTTCTCCATTAGATTGAATGGGATAGCCTAGTGTTAGAAAATGTAACGCTGTCATCAAATCGTAATATCTTCCTATTACTACCAAAATAGTAGTCTAGATTTAAGTGATCTAAGGCATAATGTGTTGGTTTTTATGATTGGCAGCTCACCTGTCAAAAATCAGGATCTTGTTGTTGGGTGTTGATGTAATTGACATTGACACTATAAATGGCTGACTGATGGATGTTTTTGTTTCTCTATTAGTAGGAAAGATGTATTTGTAGCAACACATTAATAGTTTTCCATGATATTGCCTTGAAGAAACCATGTGGGTGAAAAGATGAATGCATCATAATCAAGATTTATCTCTAGTTACTTCTTGCTGAAACCAGTATTACAGTGTTTCTAATAATCTTACAGCAGATTTTGTAGCAACCACAACACCATGTTGTTTGTCCTAACAGGGCCCGGTGTGACCCCTGAAAATTCAGGTCAACTGTCTTGAGAGTCTGAGGGCCGCCTTAGGAAGCAGGTGTTCGTTCATGATTCATTTGGGTCTGCCTTGATGCTTTTTTAGTCAATGCTGCTTCTCTCAGCTGGCATACTAAATATGTCTTTTAGTTTTTAATGCCGATGGTGATGTAGTTCAAGGCCACACATTGTTCATAGGTGTAAATATCAGTGAAGTGTTTATTAGGCGTTGATATTTGAGTCCAAAGGACAGTCCCGAGTCATGTACTACTGTATGTACAAGTTGGCATCTACATATTTAAGTCCGTATCATGTTAAATTGGCCAGTCAGCAATTTCTGGAAAAGATCTGTGATCTGGCATGCAAAGCATACAAGGTTTTTATGTGGAAAAGTACTGCAGTACTTTTAGTCCAAAATCCTGAAACTGTAACGTATGAATAGGCAAAGTTAATCAATAATTTCTGCACAATGGGTCTTGATATGTTTCATGTAAACAAAGAGGAATGTTACTAGCTAGATGTTCATCCGCAGGTTAAACGGTGGATGATCAAAGTTAAGCATTTGTTCAATGTTTGTGTTTGGGTGTTAAACCGCAGGAGAAAAGACTCAACATCCCTATGTTCTCCTATGAAAACCTTTTAGAAAATAAGATCTGCACAAAAGTGTAAACTTGACTTTATTTGATTAAAGTCAGCATTAAATGAAAATTCACCTGATCTATTTTCTAAATGCATGTTATTAATCTTATTGTGAATTACTCATCCCAAAAATTTTTTTGACCTCGTAATTTTGAATTAAAATATAACTCAGTGTTGGGGTGAAAAGTCATACTTCTCTCTGGTGACTTATGACAGGCTTCCCCAATAATTTCTGCTTAAACTTTCTAACAGTCGACTGCAAACCCGCATTTCAGTTATGACAGAAACATATTACTATTGTATGATAGAATTAACTTATCAAAATAATGATAACATCAACAAAAACAACAACAATACAATTTATTTCAACATTATTTAAGGAATTTAATTATTTGTCCTTGTTTTATTTAGTAAATTTTTGTTGTTCAGCACTTTGGCAAAAAAATAAAAGGATAAAAGTTACGTTTTCATTTGATTACATTTTAAAACATGAATTAAATAGTAAGTTTTATGCATTAATTTGATCACCACCGTTTATATATATTTGTATTAAATCATAAATCGAAAATGTAGGCTATTTCATAGGACTATTATTCTTCATTTTAATAAATTATTAATGATAGAATCTAATCCACAATCAATTAGCCTATTAGGCCTACATTTACATCAAATATTTACATGTTTTTGATGATTGAAATTAAGAAACGAATCAAACAAATGGTTTCAAGTTTGTTTAAATGAAGCATTTGTTCAAACCAAAAAAATTGTTTTCATTCATTTACAGGCCATTTTAACTATAATAATAATTTAATGTTTAATACCATTTTTTTCTGAGACCTTTACTACCCTCTGCCCTACATTTTTTTTCTACATGGATGAATTGTATCTATATATATATCGTATTTCGCCATTCAGCCTAAAAATACCAAGATATGATTTTTGGTCCATATAGCCCCAGATTGAGATGTTTTAGGCTTTTCAGTCCATGATCCATCTGTCCCATTATAAAACGGTGTATTAGGTGCATGTAAACGTAGCTTGTGTGAACCCCCCTTAACAGAAGTGGTGTTTCTTATAAGTGTTTGTTTACTTTTAGTTTTTCACAATACACTTAAAGCAGCTTTACAGAAAATACATGAGTCCACATTTAAATTTAGAGTGAATGTGATCATCATTGAATAGATATTTCAATACTATAAAACAGAATTATACTAGCAATCTCTGTATCAGTCATTGGTTGATCACAAGTATTTCCCCTCCAGTAACCCATCATGTTGACATGGCATCCCAGATTATTGCAAAATCCACACAGGCGCACAGACACCAAATGCAGACGACATGCACCGCTTCATTAGTATGCGACAAGCATCTATCAAGTTGGCTTGGAGTCAGCCTTGTCAGCGGGTCTGTTTACCACACTACATTTTCTCAGTCCTGTGGGATCCCATCACTCGCTCCCAGAGTTCCTGCTGGGCATGACCGTGCCTTTCAACTCCTATAGACCTCAGTTCCCAAGACACTGTCTGTACACAGGAATGACAAGTTCTCCCTTAGGAACAGTCTGGCAATTCCTTTAGAGCTTTTATTGACAAAACTCTTGTGGAATTTTCGACCTCATTTGTTTAACTCCCATTGAGTAATATGCTACAGGTTTATTAGATAACCATGTGTAGTTTAGGTTGCACAATGAATTTATCTGATAATATATCTTTTTCAGGATTATTTGATGAATGAAAAGTTCAAAAGAAAAGCATTTATTTGAAATAGCCTAGATATAACATCTTATGTCACCGTTATGTCTTTACTGTCACACAATTTCTATTTCACCGTGCTGCTATTCATGTTTCCAAGTAAACAGAGAAAGTTTAAGTTAATGTTTAAAGTGAACCAATCATGTTGTTGCATTTCCTTTTGGAATTGTAAATTGTTGGTCTATGTTGGTTCTATTCCATTGCACTAGATGTTTTTGAACATAAAAATGTGTCTTGTATTAAAAAAATTAAGACATTTAAGACATGTGTAATGCATACATTGCTTGATAATCATCTGGGAGTGCCCAGTTGAAGAATATTCATGAACAATGGTAATTTACCTTCGGATTAGCACATAGCCAATACGTTAAGTCTGCTCAGTGACCATCACATAACATTATTATTCATGTGTAAGCCTTCACCTTAGGTAGGATGTACATATATTACAGCATACAAACAGCAGAGTAGGTTGTCAAAGAAAAACATTAACTTAAAACCATTAAATAATAACAATAATCTGATAATTTGGACATGTGGATGTCTGTTTTACACACAGGGAGGACACACAAACGTTTACTCGATTACGCACTCACTCGCTCAGCGTCATGAGCGTGGAATGTGATACAGCGGACATGCTGTTACATCATCTTCATTAAAAATACATGAGCTATAGTTGCAGCCGAATCATGTTTTCTTGATCCGTGTGGCATGCCTCTGTGCTGAGGTCTGAAGATGAAGCTAGAAAACCTGAGAAACCGGAGACTCCTCAAAATCTACCATTGATTTACTACTATTATATATAAAGCTAGTTCCCCTATTGATAGATGTATTACTTTGTTTATCCCTAAGGGCAAGTATACACCCATATAGTGCTTTTCAACTGTAATTTCTATTTTGATGGCAGCCAGATATCAGAAATTCAGAATTATTTTTTAGTTGCGTTATAGGCTATGTTGCAGAAAATCTCTTGTTTGTTTAGGTTGCAGGCAGTGCTCCTCCTTTTAAATGTTTTATTTTCTTGTCAATATTGAATGAGTGTCTCTCTCTCTCTCTCTTTCTTAGCCAAGGTCAACATTTTGCATTTTTATATTTAAAGGGGTGATGAACTGAGAAATCAACATATGAGCTTTTGACATACAAGATGTCATCATACTATAAGAATATCCTGTAAGTTTCAGAACTGAAAACTTCCTTATTAGTCCAATAAAAGCTTTTATTGACACCAGGCACAGCGAATGACTGGTTTTTGAAAGTGGGGATCTATGACGTCAAAGGGTGTCGAAAACCCCAAGATCGACGCCTACTTTAACACTACGTGTTAGCCCCGCCCACTGATTTGCGCATAACATGAAACTCATTATTATATGCAAAACTGTTATCCAATCATAGTGGTTGTTTACTTCCCAAGTCTTCAATGCGGCACGCCCATAAAAAAACAAGCGTTTCAGGAGCTAGGCTCAAAACCAGGGTAGAAAATAGCCTATTACTTAGCCTATTAAAAACCAAGCAAGCGTCACAAGTTGACATCAGACAACAATATATCAAAAAATCAAAAGCCAGTTCATGACCCCTTTAAAGTATTTCATATCAATTTGCGTCCATGAATTCTAAGTGCGAAAGAAGCATGAGAATAGAAAGCGTGGAACGTGTTGTCCATTTAGTGGTGTTCAATGGAATTTTTGAATTTGGAATTCAGGGCGAGTTGGATTTGGAAACTGTGTTTAATTCTGTGTGCAATTCAGAGAGTAACTGAGTTGCATAGTAGGATGAAACAATAGATAGTAATTAAGCATTCCGCACATAGCAGCCGCATGCTTACTGAGGTCAGCGATGTAACCGGTCAGATCTTCCAGCTCTCTGCCCCGTCGCTATGTTTCCCCTAGAGCAACCTATAAAGTATGTTGTTTAATAATGGCACTATGAATAAAGGGAACCTTTCACTTGAACTTGCAACCTTGTTATCAAAACCAAATTCCTAAACATTGGACTGCTGCCCACTTCTTACACGTTTAGCTCTGAATGAACCCTGTTTCTCATAGTCTCCAAATAAATGAGTACCAACACAAATAATTCAATGTAGATTTTTACTAGTGTTGTTGTTGCTGAACTTGTTGACTTCGCTAGGGTGTTCTGTGTGGTTTTCATGAGACTGCTATGTGGTTTCTAGGGTGTTCTTGGTGGTTACTAGGTGTTTGCTCACTGAGTCTCAACAAGAACTGACTAGTTTATCAGCATATTTAAATATTAAATATACACTACTGTTCAAATGCTTGGAGCTTAGCAAAACTTTATTCAGCATGCATTCAATTGTTTTTTAACATTGTTACAAAAAATCTGTTTAAAATAAATGCTGCTCTTTCTGTTCATCAAAAAATATCATGTTTCCCCAAAAATATCAAGCTGCACACAACTATTTTTCAACATTGATAATTATAAAGAAATGTTTCTTGAGAACAAATCAGCATTTTAGAGTGATTTCTGAAGGATCAGTCTTGGTGAGCTGAAGTGACTTCTTTCAAAAACATTGACCCCAAACTACTCAACGGTTGTGTGTTTTAGTTTAGGGCTGTCTCAATTGCCAAATCCTACCAGTGCAATGAATCTCTCCCTAAAAAGTCACTCAATGCACTGTGAAGAATGTTCCCTTAACAGAAGTTCTGAAGTGCGAAACATCATGTGAGCCAATTCACTACACATGACGCGCAATATATGTTTTTTTTTTCAAATGCAAACCATTAATTATATTTCAGCATAAACATACATCGCTAGAGAGTTAATGTTCCAATGTGTTGTGAGCAGGGTCCTCACTGTCCGACTCCTTACCAGTGCTCGGATTTGTGAACCCGATATACTGTTTTACGACCTAGGGAGCTGATTGAGACTGTAGGATACATGACTTTATACAGGATTTCCTTAAGATGGTTAATACATCCCACAATGAAGATAATTTTATAGGTAGGTTTGCACATCACTACTCCTTAGATATTATATAGTCCCTAGATTGCCCTTGACTTCCTCCATGAACATGAATCTAAGAGATTTTTATGGTGGTGGTATCATTGTCTGCCAGATGAAAATTGTAGGTGTGTTTGCTTAGAAAAATAATAGCCCATATTTGCGCAAGTCAGAACCACCATTTAAAATGTATCATCAATTATATTATTATTATTGTTAATGGCCTGCTGAGCATGCAGGCTTCTCAGTTCCTGTTGTTTGTGGTGTAGTTTGACTAATCTTTAGGGCCATTTAAAAAAGGTATTGCAAAATGAGCATGATGACATGCTTCGAAGCACTTACAGTGAACCTTTCAATAAGGCAGACTTGGTTCTGACGAAACCAGGTGCCATAACATTATGAACTGCATTGATATGGAAATGCATCCACTGAACTCAGCAGTCTTGATTATGTAACTGCTGATGAAAGCATCGACACAAATGGTTTGCAAATCTGTGTTTAGACAGGTTAAAAACAGAAGCCTTTTGATAATAACTCTGTGCAGTGAGTCGGGTTGGGAGTCATTTGAATTTTAACGATTCTGATTCCACTTATCGATTCTTAATTTTGATTCCAATAAGGGAAAAAATCTGTTATCATTCACATTTATCATTCATTGCATTGTAGCTGAATAATATGAACAAAAATCAAAGGACACTTACACAAGTAACTTTTGCCTATGTTTTAAAAATACCATAAAAGCAACTAGCCTAACTAATATAAATGTCAATCATTATTAAAGACAAGTTAACCTTCAGCAATAATAAAAAAAAAGAACAATACAAATATAGCTACAAAAGTCAAGAACAGCGAGGGGAATTTTCTCTGTCTTTTGATGTTTGATTAACATTATTATAGAGACGGAAGCAGGAATATTAGGCTGCTGTCACTTTAAGAGCTGCACGGATACAATATAATGTTACATGTGTTTTTGTTGTCAACGGTTTACGTTCACTTAAGACATTACCGACTGTTTTTACAAGGATATTTTTGACGTGGAAGAGAATAAAGTATGAGAGGCGGCTTTCTGTGCACATGTCGTTTTTGGATGTGTGAGCAGAACAGAACAAAGCGTGTTAGTCTTCTTGCGCTTGAATTGTTTAAAGTCACGTTAAAATCACTTTTTCTGTGCACATGCTTTGAATGTGTGTGCAGCACACAAAAATGCGCTCACAGGAATCAATAAGCGGAATTGATATGCACGTGTCTTATCGAACCCACGGTTTTTGGACATTTGGAACCGGTTCTCGATACCCAACCCTAGCAGTGACAGCATGGATCTATGAATTATATTTGAGCAATTTTTAAAATTTCATAGAGCATCTCAAAATAGGAGAACTTGTTTCTGGGATAGACCTTATTAGGGGTGTAGCAACCATTATTAAACAAATTGTTTCTATTTGAGATGTTAAAAATTACATATTTTCAAAATCAACTCGGTAGGTTACCTGAATTAATAATTGGTTAATCGCTCTTAAGGAAGCATTATACGTATGATTAGTAGGAATGCCTCCATACCACTTTTTATGCAAAGCTGTCATAGTACGAAAGGCTCCAATACAGAGTGGCACAAAATCGCTATTGCGCATCCCGAGCGCACGATGATGCGCTTAAAGCAACATGGAGTCAGGGGCAAGCAGCGCGTCATGATGAAAAGTTCATAAACCGAGAACAAAGAGATGTATTGTTTGTGCAGCATTGAGAATATTGAATCTGTCTAACAGTTTACTAAGCCTTTTTTATCAGTTTAAAATGTCATAATTAGACATGTTTTTTGAGCACTAAATCAACACATTAAAATGACGTCTGAAGGATTATGTGACACTGAATAACTGCTAAAAATTCAGCTTTGCCATCACAGGAATAAATTACATTTTTAAATACATAGCCTACAGGAAGCAAAGTTGGAGAGAGAGAGAGAGGGGGGCGGTATCGGGAAAGGTCCACGAGCCGGGACTCGAACACGGGACGCCTGAAGCACAACTGCGCTATATGTCGGCGCTGCCCACGAGGCTATTGGCGCCGACAGCACAAGATAATTCTTACAAAAACATTCATTCATGAACCAGATGAAAAGATTCCTTACTATAGCTTCTGTTTTATTAGTTCTGCTTCAGAAAACCTGTTGGTGTACAAAGTCTGGCTCTTTTCTGCTTTACACTTAATATGCAAATGCATAATCTATCAAACAGACCCACTCTAACTTTGTTCCATGACTTGGCCTATGCTTAGAACCATGTATTAAAGTAAAGCCAGTGATTTGACCGTGAACCGTCAACATTTTATGGCTTCCTCTAGGGAACTGCTAATGTGGTGTGCTGTTGTTTTCAGTGACATTTAAGACAATATTGAATTGCAGTTCTCCTAATGACCCCAGCAGACCAAGGTTTCCCAGTTGAGACCCGATGATATTACTTGGAAACACCAAACCTGTCATTGAACTAATCGTTGGGTGTGCACAGGAAACTTCAGAGTCAGAGCTTCAGTTCTCTAAGAGGCTCGTGGAATCTTAATCCTAATTATCCAGCTTGACAGCCACAGCCTGAGTAATACTTTCCTGCCATCTTACATCAATGTGAAATAAAATCAGCTGCAGCCCCTGCGACTTAATTATTATATCAGTCAAGCATGTAAACTACGGTTGTGGCAAAGCCATTCGTCCTTATTTATAGACTTGACATATTGAGCCGGTAAAGTTTTGTTGATGTAGTAAACATCACTTTATTTTGATTGCATGGGCCCTCCTTTGCTAATGTTTCCAGTCGACATATCAATGAAGTTTGTTGTGGCTGACGTAACTTGATGGTGAAACATCTGAGCTGGTAACCAAAAGATTGTAGCCTCAAATCTTCATCAACCATGAACCATCTTCATAATGAGCAAGACATTTAAGGTCACGTTACTCCAGGGATGTTGTCATCTTAATGACTGTAACAAGGTTAGATGTTATGGGAAGAAGGAGGCGGGAACCGGCGAACGTTCAAACATTTTAATAAATAAATAAACAAATACAAAATGAAAGTATAAGCCAGCAGTCCCTCGCGGACGACTGCTGGCTACAGAAATAAAACACAACACAAACACAGGCCTGTCCTCTCTCGATCTTCACTGTCGTTGCTCCTCCTTTTATGCCTCCACTCCTCCGTGAGAGATACGAGACCGGTGCGTCGCGCAGGTGTCGCTCATCATTAATCACGCCACCGGTCTCGCGCCGCTCTCACGTCCCTCGACCTCGTCCTGCTCGCCACAATGACCAAATAGTAATTAGTGGTATTGCTAATACTAATTTTAATTTAAAGGGGTGGTAAAATGCCCTTTTCACGAGATGTAAAATAAATCTCTGATGTCCCCAGAGTGTATGTGCGAAGTTTTAGCACAAAATACCCCACAGATATTTTTATATAGCATGTTAAAGTTGTCACTTTTTGAGGGTTTGCAAAAACGCACCGTTTTGTGCCTGGCCCTTTAAATGCAAATGAGCTGCTGCAGAGGGCGGGGTTTCAAGAGCTCGTGTGTGTTGGCAGCTGCGATTACCTCACGCAGACACACTAAAATGACAGAAACTGTTCTGTCTTTAATGTTAAAACGGAGTCAGACAAAGATGGAGAGACTCAAGAAGTGACAACATGTAGAAGCAACAGGACGTCTCTGAATGGTTAGTTGATGAATTTGTTGCTGATGTGGAGTTAACTATCTTCAATTAGCATATTCTGTCGTGGTAATCTATAAATCGCTCATATAGGAACTGTTGTGAGATGCACACAGAGTGACTTTCTATTGCATGTGAAAAGATGGATGCTAAAGTTTGAGCTGACTCACAAATGTACTCAAACACAATAACAGCATTGAAGAGTAGCAGCCCTTTTCCATAGATATTCCTTGGCTGTTTCTCGCATCCTCTTCTAGTCCCTCTACAGCAGCCCTGGCCTTCATCGGCAGTACCGATGAGTTGTCATTTCCACTAGTGGACAAACCCAGCCATCATCCCTGGCCTGCCCTATCAATTCATCTCAAGTTTTTAGAGTGTATAGGTGATTGAATGGATCAAGTAAGAATGGAAGGCATGATGGTAGCTTCGGGTCTCGCTTGGCGTTCTGTATCTTCTGATCTTTTAACCTCATTTAGAGAATTAAGGGACAGGCAAGGAAATTATCATAATTACGGGCAGAAAATGAGTGTTCCAACTCTAACCTGCCGCTTTGAATTTTATCAGAGAGCTTGAAAGTTTGAGTGGTCTCGAACGACAAGGTTTTCGGTCAGTTATGATTCAATTGTCAATAGAGGCAACACTCTGAAAATGTGTTTGTGATCAATGCATGTAAAAGGAGAAAACACATTTGCAATCCTTTCATGCTAGATGCTTACCAAATTATTGGTAACACTTTAGTTTAGGGTCCAATTCTCACTCTCACTAGTTGCTTATTAGCATGCATATTACTAGGATATTAGTTGTTTAAAGCGGATATGAATGCCTTATTCTGCATGAACATATTTTATATCCCTTAATCCTACCCGATACCTAATCTAACTAATTTACTAACTATAAATAAGCAATAATTAGCAGTTTGAGACAAAACCGTGTGACCGAATTATTTATGATTGCTTTGAAATATAAAATTGATTACGTGTCTTTCAAATGGTTTACTTGTCCGAAAGCTTGGGTCAACCATTGTGATTCCTGTGTACATTTATGTTGATTGGAAAAACTTTTTTTTTACATTTCTGTTGTCCAGATTGTATTGTGTCATCCTTGACTTGTGCTAAACTTGAGAATCTGACCTGTGATGGGTATTTCATAAGCCTGATCGGAGTTAAAGGCTAGTGCTGTTTTTTTCTTGGCAAGTTTATTTGAAAAAGGTGTGTTGTAATGCAACAAGTTCTGGCGGTGTGATTAGGGCGAGGATGGATACTGTGCAATATAGACCTGGATTAGGGAGTGTGCTTGTGGAATGAAAAGAAGAGCATTGTTTGCCTTCATATGCAGCTGGTCTTAATGTCCTGGAAATGCCAACATATTTTGAGATCTAATACTTGAATGATGTGAGATGAACAAGGGGTGTATTGTAAACTGATTTGATTGAATTGCAAACCAAAATATTTGTTCTGTCCTAAAAAAAAAAATTATTTCGGGAACATTTATTTACTATGCAGTTTCGGGAATTTCTTCGCTGTATTCTCGCTTTTTGCTCGCAGGTTTCTCCCCCTACAGCTTCGGAATAGATATTTGACAACACTGTCGAAAAACTTGTTGGCGACTCTCAGATACCAGAGGCTAGTAGATCAACGACATCAAAGAAGACGGGACATTCTTTACAACGTCTTCATTTGGGTTCGAACAGCGTGAGGGAGCGCAATAATGATAGAATTTTAGCAGATTTCTTTTTGCCGTAAAGCAATTCTTTACATCGCGACCTGATATCACGCGATACTTCCTGACGCTGCGTCCGGCGGCCCAAAGTTGCAAGGGTGGTTTTTCCGCTCACAGGCGATAGGGGGGTGCGAAACGACCACCATTCAACCCGAAAAGTGTAATCTAACCATTCCAATGACTCCGAAGCTGTTCGGTTAAGGTAGAAAACCTGCATAGTTCACCTTTAACCATGGTTTATGAATGGTTGAATCCATTTTTCTTTATACCAAGTAGTGGTTCTCCACAGAGAAATGTAGTCTTTGTTTGCATTTGATTAATAAAAGCACAGCTGCATCAGTCTGGGCCAGCCGGTGGGAGGCCGGTAACACCCGTACCGGTCAGAATATAAAATCTTCTCCAATCTCATCCATGCTGTGTTCGTTCTGTAATAATTAGGTCATAGGCTATATGACAGGGAGAATAAATACAAGCTGTCACACTGGTTGTTTACTTGGGCTGCCCGAACGATGCATGTCTTGTGATAATGCAGATCATCAGACAAATAGAAAGAGAATTTCAGTCGTGTAGAGAGCAGAAGTGGGTGAAGAAGGCCCTTTCTTACCCTCTTACGGTGTGTCATTTCCGGGCTGGTGAGCTTCAAAAGCGAGAGGGCGAATAAGAAGCTTGTTGTGTAATTGCGAGCAGAATGAATAGGCCTAGCTATTGAATGCAGGCCGAAGTGATGTTGGAGGCGGGACGCACTTATGCAGAGTGGGAGTCGTGAAATGGTGGTCGTATCGTATCTACTACTGGAGAGATTTTGAAGGCCAAGCTGAGAAGTTTAGACCACCTTATTCAGTCATAAGACAATAAAAGGTTTACAGCTCCCAGAGGGATTTATTTCTCACGGACGCTGTATCATTAAAACAGTTTCGTTTCTGTCCATCAATAAACACAAAAGCTTTTTTGGCTGCAGCTTCCTCCTAATTTCTTTAAGATGCTCCTTTTTTGTCCTCTCCTGGATGAGAAGTGGGGTGAAATTAGGACACTCTTATCCCGTCTTAAATTTAGGCCATGGGGTCGTTTTTTTTTCTTGCTTCCAGACTCATACGAGAGGTATTGATTTATTCATGATGGTCTTTTTCTGTGTGTCATGTTTTGCAGAACGAATCTCGTATTCTTCGTGTCAAGGTCATTGCTGGCATTGATCTGGCGAAGAAGGACATCATTGGAGCCAGGTAAGGAAGAACTAAAGGAGGTTTGCGCAGAAACTGTGTACATGTTCAGTCTTTTTACGCATTCATTAGCAAATGCAAATGTTGGAACCGTCTAAGTGTGTGTGTGTGTATATGAATGTGTTTGTCTGTATTACCTCCTTCATTCATGTGGCAGACCAACTGAGCTGCACTCAGTGAGGCTTTCTCTTGAATTGGACAATAGACTTATCCAAACAAATGATCTCTCTGCCAGGAAAGGAGCACAAAGGGAAAATGCTTGGTTGATCTCATTTTTGCAATGTTGCAAGTTCTATTTATTTGACTTTAAAGTTTTCAGGTCCTAAAGTCAGAGGTCAGAGAGTGCATTAATTACTGACAACGTGATTTCTGAACTCAACCGTTAACTTTTTGAATCTTTTATGCACTGTGTTTGATCGGTATTAGAATAGATCGAAATGTTTGTTTTTATTTATTCATTTTATATGTTATACCAACTTTGCTCTAGCGTTTATAACTTTACTGAATCTAAAGGAAGAGTTTTTTTTTTTTAATCTTACAAAATATGAAACGAAACTAAATAAATGTTGTATTGCAATAAGTACTATACATTTTGTAATATAATACAAAATGTTGCACAAAAAGAGCTCTCATGCATTTATTAGGCAATCATCACCTATTACCGTTCACATTTATGGCCCCTGAAATGCCTGCAATGTAAGTTGTCCATGTTTATCGTTTATCAAACTATTACGTTGCTAATGAATAACGTGAGCTTAGGGCAGAAAATTATAACACTCACATTTACAGCTTGCAGCCTACAAGACCTGACTTTGGTCATTTGTAAAGTTATGGTTATATTGCACCATACAATTTGAGTACATTTGCAGAGCCTGATAAATTTTGTTTTAAAATAGAATTTGCTTTAAACAGTGCTAAAATGTCTTAGAAAATTGACTTTTTTGTGTGTGTCTTTTTAATGTCACTTTTCTTGTATTAGGTTCAGTGCAGGTTTAACCTTTGATACCAAACCATTTAAATTCTTATAAGGCTTAACAATTGTCACCTAGTCACGAATCTCTTAGAGTTGAACTTCAACTTCAAAGTGGAGGTGTCTGGTGCTTGGCTCTCTGTAATGTGTAATGACACATTGGCACTAAGTCTATGCCACTTAGATAAATACACCCTTATCTGCAGTTGTCCGCTCTGTTGCATAATAGACTAAAATTTATTTTTGCTGCTTCGCAGACCAGCGTATTTCCTTCGTTTCTTCTTCTATTTTAAGTTCCACACTATTTTATTAAGTATTTATTTGTGAGGAGCAGTGTTGTATGTTTGAGATTCAATGTAGTTGACTATGTATGAAGCTAAAATAGCCAAGAAATGGTGTTTACAACATTTAGCTGTCATTTAGCTGTATTTTTTAATATATCAAATAGATTACAATATTTTCAAATGTCATCTATTCCTGTGATGGAAAAGCTGAATTTTCTTCATCATTAGTCCAGCCTTCAGTGTCACGTGATCCTTCAGAAATCAATCTAATGTGCTGATTTGATTATTATTATTATTATTTAAGATTTCCTTTTTGCATTTTTGCCTTTTATTAGGGTAGGACAGTAGCTAGACAGGAAGTGAGGTGCGAGAGAGGGTAGATGGGATCGGAAAAGGTCCACGACCTGGGACTCGAACTCGGGTCGCCCAAAGCACAACGGCGCTACATGTTGGCGCACTTGCCCATCAGGCTATCAGAAACCAATTTTTGCGGAAACCTGATCAATTTTTTTCAAGATTCTTTGAATAGAAGCTTGAAAAGAACAGCATTAATTTGAAATAAAAATATTTTGTAACACTAGTCTATAAATGTCTTTACTGTCACTTCTGATTAATTTAATGTGTTCTTGCTAAAGAATAAATTCTTTTAATTATTTTATTCTAAAGTCTTACTGACTTTTTAATGTCAGTGTATATTTGGCCAAATTTTAACTGCCAGTTTACTAGATCTCACTCATATCAGTGTTGCAAAAAATAATTCAATTATAATATCCAAGATGTAATGGGTGTAACTGTCCCAGAGGATGTGAAAGAGAGGGCTCTCACAAACGTTAAAGGTGGAGTATGTAATATTGACAGATAGTGGTTAAAATGGATACTTTAGACCAAATAAAAAATATTGGAGAGTTGTTGCATGCCCCCTCATCCTCAGACTCGACACTCATGCGTGTTGCCAGATTGAGGACACGCAACAGGAACAACCACAATTGACAATAGAAGGCGACCATCCTTACACTGTAAGTTGATGAGTTAAATTATCTGCGTTTTAATATGCCTCTGGTCATAGAGCTTTTTAGATGGGTCCAGATACTTTTTGGGTCGGAGAGAATCTTCGATCAATAACCCAATTCGTTTGCCGGCTTCCATGTCTGCAGTGCGCAAGGGAAACCTGGCAACCTGGAGTGTCGGAAATACTATTGGGTAAACTGGCAGTGGATGGGACCATGCAGACCAAAACAAAAACAGACATTCTGACACGGAACGCACTTTTCAAAGTAGAATAACTGGCTTTATCATTGTTTTTCAGAGAAACAAGTATGTTAACTTTGCATGTTTCCTAAATATCTGAAAACATATATTTTTTTTTAGTACAGTAAAACTTTTATTTTTTTTACATACAGCACATTTAAAGCTAGGGTAGGCAATGCTTTTCAGAAACACTTTGTTATACTGGTTGAAAATCTTTTCACATCTTTGTAGTAATTAATAAAAGAAAATGTTTATATATCTTCTTTGCAAATCTCAGAACCAAAAAATGTCTGTCCAATCATTACATTTAGTCCAAATGCAATTATATAAACTACAATGTCCTACCTGAACCAAAACAACAAGCTTATGCTGTTCACGGCACGCCATGTCGTAATTACGAGATGGCAACCCGAAATTAATCTGCAGCAGTCGGAGCTCTTGATGTTTACGTTCATTATTATTAATGTCATGTGCTTTGAGACATGAGGTAGTTTAATGCCGTCTCTCGTGGTGCTTTGCAGACTCTGCTCTGGTTGTGCACATTTGTGTTTCGGAGGTGGCATGGCTTTGAAGAGCGCTCTGAAGGGAGGGTGTGATCTTATGCTTTCAAAGCTAGCTTGCTATTGCTAGCCTCTACGGAACTGCACTACCTACCTAGCTTTAACTTTGGCTAATTGTCATCCAAATTGATTCTATAATAAAACTATATGATATAACTGGATACTAGCACATTCTCTTTATGGTGAGTCGGATCATTCATCTCGGTAACACCACATTATTTCAGCTATTTTCTAATTATGAATATATGGTAACCGTCATGCTGTGGAAACCCTTGAGTGCCCATTTGCCACTGCTGTCACAGTAAATGTGATTATACCATGGTCTGTCTGAATATTTGTTTCTGATTGGCTGGAAAGTGTTTCATGTTTCAAGTTTCATGTTTAATCACCGTTCTATATTAATGTGCTGTTTTCATTGACACACACACACACACACACCGCTGTGCACACACAGAAACATTCAGAAGCACAGAAACTTATCAACGCTGCCCCACGACTTTTATTAATAAAATAGCTTCGCTACTGAGACGCTACATTATATTTCTCAGTTTAAGTAATTAATAAAGAGAGTTTTTAATAAAGAGAGACGCTGCACAGACATACACATCTCGCTCTCGCTCGCTCACTCGCTCTCGCTCGCTCACTCGCTCGCTCATTAATTGAAAGAAACTCTAAAATTAATTAATTCAAATAAATATGTAATTTTACACAGGATCTCTGATCCAAAGCAAGCAGAATGAATTGTATCCTTCTGGTCAAATATTGTGCAACAAACATCAACAACAGCTTTAAGTTGTCATTGCTGTCAAATGACCATAATATAAGCAGGATAATCCATGGCTAGCTGTGAAAATGGAGGAAAAAGTCCATCTACTCATATTATGCTTGAAAAGATTAGTTGAAAAGATCCTGAAAGCTTCAGACACTTAACACTATAATAATTAAATTTAAAAAAAATTAAGAGTAATACAATTTTATTTAATGTAATACTATACAGAACATTTTCTACAAATGCGGTTTTTGGTTTGAATGAGGGAAGAAATTGATGTGTAAAATGGTTTGTATTTGTCTCGTTCTCATTTTGCTCTACCAGTTTTATCTTTCTTTCTGTCTCACACTTGCTCCTGTGGTGTAGACGTCACAGCTCCTTATGTTCTTCTAACTGTGCTGATCTACTGTAGGTTCCATCAGACCTGTCTGCTCCAATCACAGAGTCTTAGAGTGTGTTTGTGTGTGTGCATCACAAGTTCCCACTGGTCGTAGATATACATTCTTACACGCATTATGGGTATCTCCTCTATGGACCGATTGCTCAACGGCATGAGCGTTTCTGAGTCTGACGTGTTTGGTTCATGAGGATGATGCTACATCTGTGCTAATTAAAGCAAAAGATGTGCAGCTGAGCAAATAAGACGCCACAAGGCACCATCACAGATGTCTCAGCGGAAAAAGTGAGGAGGGTTTGATAGAACAAAATCTGACTCCGAACGGAGCGTCTCTCTCATTTGCTACCTCTTTTGACGAATCATTCATATACTGAATAGCTAAATGAATTTAAACCCATACCTAACATCTGCACTTAATTTCTGGAAGTCTTTGACTATGCTGGCATCGGCCACTCAGAGGCTAAGTTCAGACTGTTAGTCCAAATCCGTTTTTTTGTGCATGTTATAAATAGGAAAACATTTGTATTGCAAACTCTCCATATTGCGGGTGTTGTTTTTGCCGTATACCTACCAACGCAACATCATTTCCATAAACCAATGCAGATATTCTTAAATGAAAGGGTTGTATGGAACACACAAATTGGATCTGAACAGTTCCAATACACAATGTGGACAGTCAATAATTTTTGGGCATTTTCGCACCTGGCTCGTTTGGAGCTTTTGTTTTCGGACCCCGTTTTTTTTTTTTCTTTTGTCAACATTTTCTCATAAACGTATATGAACACTGCGCTCGGATCCGCACCAAAACTATTACTCTGAGATGGCCTGAATGATGTGGTCTCGGCCCATTGAAACCGAACTCTGGGGCGGTTCGGTTGAGGTGAGAAAGCAATCCGACCCAATGGACCAACGGACCAAGTGCCATCATAATTAATAATGGGGAATGTCTTCTATAAAAAGCAGTAGTGTCTGATTATGTGAGATTTTGTGATTGAAAACCAAAAAGCATCTCTTCATCTGTGCTGCGTGTGGAAGGCAAGTTGAATTCATTGAAGTATCTGGAAAATCCTAGTAGAGAACGGCATGCCGTCAGTGAGTGAAGCTGAAGCTTGGACATCATTGGACCTTCCAACAGGACAATGATCCCCAAGCATACCTCAAATTCCCCCAAGTCCTGGAAGATTCTACAGTGGCCACCAGTCACCTGACTTAAACCCCATAGAAAATCTCTGGGGGGATTTGAAGAAGGCGGTTGCAGCACACAAACCCAAGAATATTACTGAGCTGGAGGCTGCCAGAAGCTAGTGTCTGGTTATACATCATCATAGGTCATAACAGCAAAAGGATGTTCTAAGGGGTTGAATAATTTTGAGACTGCAGAAGTCATAATAAGCCTGCGGAGACGAAAATGTTCTGCGTCATCCATCAAGATGGATTGACAAGAGGAACGTAAACGGTGAAATTTGACCAATAAGAGGATGTTTTACTCGCATGTGACTTGCACAAACACATTTTGGTACGCCTTGAAATGTTGCCTTGTGCAAGTGAACTGAACCAAGAAGAAAATGCAACATTGTAACAAATTAAGACCCTGTTTCGGAACAAAGCAAACGACCCACTGGTCTGAAAACGCCCTTAGATCAGATTCCAATCGGATACACAAATAATCTAATTTGGACTGACAGTGTGAGATTAGCCAGAGAACCCACATACTTTGCAAAAGCTGACCTTTTATTAAAGAAAAAAAGTAAAGGAAAAAGTGTAACATCTGGTCTCTTTCAGATTTAAACTTGATATAATGCATGCTGCTTTAATTTGGTTTGGCATAAAGATATACAGAAAAGTCAAGAATTTCTTGTTTGGAGAAGTTCAAGTTTTGTGATAACAAATACACAGCATACAGTGTGTTTTTGGTTTGGGATTCTTTCATCCATATATTTGCTTAAGTAATTTTAGTTTAATTTTAGTTTTATCTATTTATTAGCGAGCCATTTTACATTGAGCTGCATAGTTCTTAAACCTTGTGTTGTCATTTGACCGCAGATTGACATCAAAGTCCTTGAAAATGTCAATGAAGCTGCAGTTTTTTGCCCACACAGTCAATAATCCTGTTCACCTTTAGTTTACTTGAATCAGTTGAGATCAGTCAGTTGAGAGTGTCCTCTGTCTCAGTCGAGCCTTTTGTTTTGTATTTCCCTTGGTTCCCTTCTCATTTCTGCTTTTTGCACACGGTCAAGTACCGAACCAAGTCCCCCATGACAAAGTCCCCCATCTCTATGGTAACGGTGTGCACTGTTAGTGTTCTTATGATGACACCTGAGCGGCTCCGTGGCCTTTAACTCAGGAAAATGGGACAGTGATTTGGGCATCTGGGGTTTCTCTAGTGCTAGCCAAGAGAATCAAAGACCCAAGAAATTCCAAAGCAGACAGATTTTTTCCGACTCTTGCCTTTGTCTACAGGCTATTCTTAGAATGATTTAGGCATTTTGTCATTTGTTAAACACGTTTTTATATTTATACACTTTAATTTTACATCTGCACATAAACGTATCACTCATCACATTTTCTTTTTATCCGCTCCTGGAAGTGAAATTCATCCATCTGTGTTCAAAATGCGTAATGCGTAATTTGTTGACGAAGGCAAGAATGTCCAGTCTCAAAAGTGGTATATTGTTTTATCCTAATCAAGAAAGCCAAATCCTTGTATAAACATTCAATTAGAGGCGACGGGGAATCCAGACACTGCAATTAAAAACCAGAAAAGACTGTTTTCAGCTGCACAACAGTCTAAAGGAAAGGAAACTAAATAACTGTTCCAGAAGTGCTGAGAAAATGCTGAGCTTGTAGCAGTGACTTTCAGGCTGAAACCCAATTTACATATACGAATTACTGAAAGTAGATACTTGCTGGCGATTTTAAAGTACATCTTTTTTAAGAATTAAATTAGCTAACATGTCAGTATTGGGATGACATCATAAGATTGCTTCCAAATTATATTATTGGATTATACCATACTTTAAAACAGGTTTTGTGTTTTATTCCCCCCCACCTAGCACATGCAAAAACTGCATAGATTTTGTTATTTTAAAATGTGAGTTTATGCTTAGTCGATGTGGGGGAAAGGTGTCTGTTAGTTTAATAAACCAGCATGAAAACACCCACTAGACCCTTATGGAGAGAGTAAGCCACCTGGGATTCAGTCAAATCAGCAGTTCCTAGTCACGCTGTTTTTGTACAACACTTTCTGTTTTTGGTTTTCTATTTTAAGTGTTTTGTTTGCAGTAAATTCAGTAAAATTCCGTTGAGTTCTTAAAAAGATGACTATGATGACATTTTCCCTCGAACTTTGTGTTTGTTGTGTTTAAAGTCGATGTAATCTCTTTCAGGTGTAAAATTCCATATGGGAAGTACATAGCCAATTCTATAAGTTTGGAAAAGTGTACACGTATTATGTACACCGATGAGACAAAACATTATGACCACCTGCCTAATATGCTGTTGATCCTTCTGCTGAAACAGCGCTGACCTGCTGAGGCATGGACTCTACAAGACCTTGACGGTGTCCTGTGGTTTCTGGCACTAAGACTTTAGCAGCAGATCATCAAGTCCTGTAGGTTGCAAGGTGGAGCTGCTTGTGGATCAAACTTGTTGGTCCAGCACATCCTACAGATACTCAATTGGATTGAGATCTGGGAAATTTGGAGGCTCCGTGAACTCTTCGCCATGTTCCTCAAACCATTCCTGAACAATGTGTGCATTATCCTGCTAAAAGAAGTCACTTCCACCAGGAAACCCCATTGTCATGAAGGGGTGTACTGTACCTGGTCTGCAACCATGTTTAGGTAGGTGGCACGTGTCAAATTTACGTCCACATGAAAGGCCGGACCCAGGGTTTCATTGGACAGAACATTGCCCAGAGCATCACACTCCCTCCACCAGTTTGTTGCCGTCCCACAGTGCATTCTGATTTCAACACTTCCCCAGGCATACGGCACACACTTACACAGCCGTCTGCGTGATGTAAAAGAAAACGGGACTCATGCACCAGGCGACCTTCTTCCACTGCTCCAAGGTCCAGTTCCGACGCTCGCATGCCCATTGTAGGAGCTTTTGACGGTGGACTGAGGTCATCATAGGAACTCCTGATTGGTCTGATCCTCCCATAACCATCATTCAAATTTTGTGAGACTTGTCACAGTAGACCTCCTGTCGCCAGTTTGTGGTTTGTCTCTCCTCTGACCACTGTTGGTAAATTCTCACCTCTGCTGACCGGGAGCAACACACAAGCCTCACTTTTCAGAGATGCTCTGACTGAATCGTCTGGTCATATAATTTTTGGCCCTTGTCAAAATCGCTCAGATCTTTATTCCTGTCCATTTGTATTTAATCCAACACATCGACTACATACAAGAACTAATTGTTCACTAATCATCTAGTCTACTCAGAACTTGACATGTGACCTTGTTAGGAAATGTATCAACATTTTTCGCTTCACCTGTGAGTGGTCATAATGTTTTGGCTCATTAATGAATGAATAATTCGAATGTGTGTTTTCTCCTTTAAACGTACAGTGAAAACTCAATTTTCCCTTACATAATTTTTTCCTCATAATAGCTTAAGGTAAATACAGGATTGTGCAAATATCATTAAGTTTCATGTTATAAAAAGAAACATTTTTACAGTATAGAACTTTACAGTTTGAGCTTTATTGCACAATATGTTCAATAGTACTACACTATCAATCATAGTTGTCTTGTAAGATTCTTATTCAACTTTTCCATGCGGGATAGGGGCTTAACATGCATCTAACCTATTGTTTGACTTAGTCCCTCATTGTGCGTTTAATTGTTCCTGTTTGGTAAGCTAATGAGTTTTGCTGTGCTAATCCTTAATTTTTTTAATGGCTTCCGTTCTTTGTCTCCCTCTGGTTTCCTGACCACTTTTCCAACTTTACCTCACCCAGACCTATTGCTCTGAGTGTTAGTTGAGTTGGATGGGGAAATGCAGATGCTATTCTCAAAAATCTGCTAAATCAGTGCAAATAATCTTTCCATTAATGTTTGTACAAACATTCAATATTTCATACTTATAGCTTCACATTGTTATCTAGGTTGGGTGGGTACATAAATTGATTAAATTAAATTGTACTGGTGTAAGTTTTTTCTTAAGAGTACAGCGCAACAAATATATTCCACACAATATCATGTTACATAACAAATTATGTGTGTATTTGTAAGAATTAAACACTGGGCCCTTAACCTATTAGCTTATCTCCTTGGGAATTATTTTCCCAATGCCAAAACACGACAGATTTATTTCTTCATTATTTAATTCCCTGACCAGCCAAAGGAAAGTTTCATAGTAAAATATGAGGAAAAAAGTGATCTATCAGTCTTGTAAAAATATAAATCCACTGTTTAATAAATGTATTTAATGTTAATCTTTCCTAGTTCCTTATCTAGTTAACTTAATCTAGTTCCTGGATTGTGTAAACTTGTAATTTTCTTTGTTGTTTTCGGAAGGTCTTATGTGTTTTTGTCTCTCTTTTTTCTCTTTAGCGATCCGTATGTCAAACTCTCCCTATATGTCACTGATGAAAACCGAGAGCTTGGCTTAGTACAAACGAAAACCATCAAAAAGGTGAGTTTTAGTTGCACTCAGCAGCTGTGACATTTAGGTTTTAGTTGAATGTTTCTGAGAGATTTTAGGATGACTGAAAGAACTGAAAGTGAGGAGATAAACAGGTGATTGTTCAAGATGTTAAAGCCACTAGGAGGAGTACTTCCATAGACCGGTGGGCTTTCGTAGTTTTATCAGGCCTTGAATAATATGATACAACAGGATCGTTTTAAGAGTTCAGGACCATGTGAATGTATGTAACTTTATATTTGCATTATTATACTGTGAACTGGGGAAGAAAATGTTTATTTGTCATGGAAACAATATCAATCTTTATACTTTTAAAATAAGCTTAATTTTCTTCATCTAAAACATAATTATCTTATATCTTTCTTTTGATAGTGAGGTAAATTATTACCCAGTCATGTTATTGACAGGTTTCATGACATTCGCTGTCACAAAGTGCTTTATTTGTGTATGCAGTGACGTTAATGAGTACTAATTCATACTTCCCTATTTATCTGTTTGTCCTTGGAATGGACACACAAGGAAATAAACAACGATGCCCAGAGAAGTCCTTTAGGATAACGTCACCAGAAATTAGCAATTGAAATGAGCCTTGGTGTAACATTCACAGACCTCTTTAAAGCAAACTGCATGCTTTGTTTTGATGTTAATGTCTTATAGGCTGTGGAGTGCATTTGGTTGACTAACAGATAATGCTTAATGTGTTTTAAGGGCAGAATAAGATTAAAAAATATATTTTAGAGATTCTGACATGGTAAATGTAATGAAAAAAAGTCCAGATTACCTATCACAACAAAATCAAAATAAATAAATACGTATTTGTTTAAAGACAACATTAAATCAAATGTCTTTAGTATTGCTTATTACTTTAACACATACAATTATGCTTTTGATTAAATCAGCTTAAACACTTCACAATACAGTTCCATTTGTTAACATTAGTTAACAAGAACTAAAAATAAAAAATACCTCTAAAGCATGTATTAATCTTACTCAGTAAATGTCAACATATACATTATTAAAATCAAAAGTTGTATCTATTATTTATTTTATTATTAATTTAACCTGCTTTAACAAGAACTAACAATAACCAGTTGCATTTTATGTTAACAAAGATTAATAAGTACTTTAACAAATGTATTGCTCAATGTTAGTTAATGTTCATTAATAGGACCTTATTGTTAAGTGTTACCAGTATGATGATGATTTGAGAATTGGGAGAAAATAAAACGTTTATTAATTGTCATTTATTTATTGAAAATGTAATTAAAATAATGTCACGATTCGGCTTGATTTTTCTTAAGCAAAATCAAATTTAGCCTATTACTTTAGATTTTTGGTTGAAATATTTCTCAGACATATTCTTGACAGGTTTCTTATAGACCACTGGATGACAACTAAGAGTTTGGTCTAAGAGGCAGGCGATAAATCGACTTGGCAAGTCAGTCAGCATTTGGGTCCATTCAGTTCCATTAAGTCAGTAATCAGAAAGTCCTTACTCCGGAGTCTCCTGTGCTGTGGCTGCAGACTTTTCAGGTTATTAATAGCTGACAATGCACCGCTGTGTGGAACATAAGCCTCCTTGATCCTCAGGTCTCAGTGTTGACTGATGCTTTAAGCATCCTGCTTTGATGAACTTGTCTGGGAACTCAATGGTTTGTGGCACATAACAGCAGAGTATCTTGTCTCATTGAACAAAGACGTATGTTTGTGACCAGATTTAATTAAAAAGTGTAAATACCTATTATGAAATATCTACCTATATATTTGACTGTAGGCCTATATGAGACATTTAGTCTTAATTTATCACTAATGCACAGACGTATTACAATTAAAAGTGTCAGGAAGGATATTGCACTCATACATTTTTATGGAAATACAAAGAAAGCAGGCAGTTTTGAGTGTCATTTATAAATAGCAAAAATTGGCAATTACAAATATTTGAGGTTATACAATTTTACCTAAATGTACCGGTACATTTCATTAATCAAAATGTTTGGAAACCATAAACATTTAGGACCTTAGATGATAACATATGATACAAATTCAGGATTAAAACAAATCCAAAATTTGGCAAAAAAAAAGCTAATCTGTATGTAACATAGAGGTTTATAAAGCTTGTTTATTATTTATTGAAAACCATAATTTTTTCCATATTTAGTTATTATTTAGTTATTTGAGTTTACATAATCATAGTAGTTGTGATGCCAGTTTAAACTGTTTTTAACTACAAAACTAGGTTTACAATAGGCAATTACCTATTGAAAACTTTTAGACAAAGATATATTAGAGTGAATTTGAGTTGCAGGCTATGACAAGATTAGTCTGTTAGTCAGGAGGTGACAACTGCATAACCTTCAATTGACATGGAGATGGATTGACTAGAGGCTGTTTGGCTAAGAGTAAGAGGAAGTCAGCCTTGTCTAGGTTAAGCTTAAGGTGATGATTGGTTATCTATTCTGGAACGTGAGAGATGCAGACTATGAAGAAAGTGTAAATGGAGAGGGAGATTATAGGATCTAGAACGGAGTGTCGTTGGCATAACACTGCTAAGAGAAAATGTGCTTTGATAACGGAGCCACAGATAATGCCATCGGCCTGAATACAGAGCCCTGAGGAACTATTAGTTGTGGGAAACGCAGTTGAGTATTTGATGTGTAGAAAATGAACCTTCAGTTGACTTGATTTGGTTGTATTACCAAGTAGGATAACAACCAGGGAAGCAGTTGACTGTCAGACACAGTGGGCACTGGGCATGTCAGGAAGAATCAAATCGTAGGAGAGAGAATGCCCTGGCTGCCATAAGTGATTTAGTCACTGCAAGGAGAGAGGATTTCAGTTCACCACTAGTACTTGCTGACTTTTACAATAAAAGAGATGAGCAAAGACATACAGTAAGATAATGAATCAGAGTTGGCGGGTTTATTAAGCTGACAATGCAATTCTGTGAATCAGTTGAAACTGTTTGTTTCAGTGAATCAATTCAAAACTAATTCAATTATTTGTTCAATCATCACTCAAATGTCATTGGATGATTTTTTTTAAACTTAGAAGTAATAAATTTAGGTAAATATTAGTGTTTACTGTGTGCTGTTATGTTAATAAAAAGTTTGTAAGAGAGAAACATTTAAACATGTAAGAGCATTTATTTGTTGTTAAAAGCTGTATTTTTTAGCTGTATCGGCCAGAGCTTCATTACTTTGTTCTTCCTGTATAATTTACACCTGGGTGTATTTCTACGCTTTAATAACCCAAAGTATTTTCACAAGCTTTAACACATAGTTCACAGACCAATAAAGCAGACGTATTTACAGCATCCTGCATGCTTGTGTGTGCGAATCATATCAGTTTACACGTATATGTATGTTTATGACCCGCCAATCATTAATTTCTTGTGCAATATCATTTTAATTAGCGTCTTATTTTCAGTTTTAGACCACATTGAAAATCTGAGATTCGACATCTAAGTAGGATTAGGATTGTTCAAAACTGAACTCTGTTAAACTAATTTGAAATAGAAGCATTCTGTTGTCTCTATTCTATGTTAAATCAATTAAGGTACTCATCTGAGGACATTTAAATTAAACTGTCAATCAATCTGCCATGTTGACTTAATGATTAAGTTCTTCTTCCACTTAAAAGGATCGATACCAGTCAAGGGCCGATGCACTCTCTCTGTCTGAATTCCAGCACCCCTCCCCCCCTCTTTCCCACCTTCTATTTATCTTTCTCTGTAAGCTACCATAAAATATTTTATTCAAGTATAGTAAATATTAGCCAAGGTCTCCTGTTCTAAATTTCCTTTGTGTTGTAAATCTCATCAAGATAACGGCATGCTCCTCACTGCTGTTAAAATAACGGGATGAAATGATCCACTCCACATTCTCCAACATATTCAGGATTTTTTGCAAATTGGTAATTGTGGAAAACATGTTATACTTAATATTACCTGTTTAATTAATTGTTCATTAGTGTTTTGAGAGGTTACAGAAAAAAAATCTGAATCACAGAAACTGTTGAAACGCATAAATGAACATGTTTGGTTCTTTTTCAGACCCTCAATCCCAAATGGAATGAGGAATTCTATTTCAGAGTAAGTTGCTTCTTCAATTTTTTTGTTATTATTTTTTTGGGGGTTATTCCGCATAAGCCAAGCATGGCTCATCTAATTCATAAATTCACCCGCTGGGTTTTGTACTGGAAGGCACCCTGCTAAAATTGTTATCTGCAATTTTGTTTTCTTTATTAAATCTTGACTCTGTCCAGTGCTCTCAAGAAATCAGCGCTTTGTAATATATCTCGGAATGCACATCTGTTATTATACCTCACCTTTCGGCACCTCAACAATTGTAATAATCTATTATTAGGAGCAGGACATAATTTTGTGTGACGTCAATGGGCGGAAATGTTGCTCGGGCGTAAAACAATCTAGTGAAAGATTGTGCTCTACAGAGCTGCTTCGTTTAGAAAGTCCATTCACACGGACGTGATTTATAGGTGCTATTCTAAGCCAATGATAATGCCCCCAATGAAATGGTTTTATATCTACATAGAAAATGCCTGCTTTGTATGGTTAGGTGGCTTGCATGTGGCTGAGAAGTGTTTTTTTATTTTTACTAGCCATTGTATTTTTGGTTTATTAATTGAATTTCTTTGACAATGTTGCTCAAAAACATTTTTATAACTTTGTGTTCTCTCTTCTGTCATGTCTGCAGGTCTGCCCACAAAACCACCGGCTTCTTTTTGAGGTGTTTGATGAAAACCGCCTGGTAAGAACCACCTCCACCTGACAGTACATGTCAGTCAGAATTGTAGCAGGCATATGACATTACGATGATCCCTCCTTCTCTTAAATGTGTGACATATTGCGACCTATTGTTTTTTTGTTACTACTTTCTAGCTCTGCTCCAAAATCTAGTAAATTGCCTTAGTTCATTTCTATATTCCTGACTGCACACAGCCATGCCACAATGAATGCATGCACATTTAAATCTGATGTCTAGCAATGTGATTTCAGGACAGCGTTCACCAGAAACTCAGATTTTGAAATGCTTATGATGACAGATGTCATTGCCTTCACTTCACTGTGATTGGCTGCCGAGTGGCTTTTTTTTCATAAAGTTTTTAAAGTTGAGCATTTCTTAACTTTTTGACACTCTCACTGTTTGCTCTGTTTTCAATCCCATAATCCCCCACGCAAGATTTGAAAATAGAAAACACTCGCTTATCTAGCCAGTGTACTATAATCGTCATAGAAGATCGAAATTGTACGCTCAATATGGGAAGCAACACAAAAATTTTAAATTACATGACACAAATAGTTAAAATAGGAAATTAAATCAAGCAATTTTTAACTCTATCTTTTCACATTGAATGTAATATAACTGTGTTTATAATTAACATTTGTATTGACTTTTCAGTGAATGATACAGTGCTGTCTTACCCTTTGAGAGCTGAGAGCACCTGTGATGCCTTAATTTGACACGTTATGCAGTCTAAGTAGGCAGCTCACTGGGTCTTGGAATAAAGCTTGTGTGTTCTCCGGTGCTCCAGTTTTCACTTTTTCTCCTCATTACAAAATTTAGTCTGAAAATAGCTTGCACCTCTAAAATGTATCTCCAAATGAATAATTAAAACGGTCTAAAAATGACTGCTTTAGTTGTTTGACCTGCACTGAAAAATAGATAAATTTTTAAATGGTGTATTTATTGTGTAACAATGAAAGAAATTCCACTGTTATGTAACTAATGCCAGTGCTAAACCAATCATTAGTGTCCCCATAGCAACGATGCTCAGTTGCTTTGCTTGGTATGCGGTTACCTACAAACCATTTGTATTTCTAATGGGGAGATGATGTGGAAAAAGAACCAGTTTAGAGTTAGTTTTGCCAAAACCAATTGACCAGTTTCTCTCTAGGAACATTTTTGTTTTTCATATTTTGAAGACTGTTTTATTGTCTGAATTTACTAAATGTCTCAATTTGGTCTATAGTAATTGTGGTAACACTTTATTTTAGGGTTCAGTTCTCGGTATTAGCTAGTTGCTTATTAGCATGAATATTACTAGGATATTGGCTGTTTATTAGTACTTATAAAGCACATATTAATTCCTTATTCTGCATGACCTTATTCTACATCCCTTAATCCTACCCAATACCTAAACTTAAGCACTACAACACCTACCTTACTAACAGTAAATTTGGAGTTTGAGACAAAAGTCATAGTTAATAGTGAATATGTGATCTCCATACTAAAGTGTTACCTTAATTGGTAATGTTTTGCAAATTACAGTCATGTACAGGTAGATTTAAAGTACATTTTAAAAATATTGTAAATAATTCTGAGAATCGTAACTGTCGGATTTACAGCATGTCGATTCATCCACTTCTCCCGAAATACATGAAAGTAAGTGGCCGGTGAAGTGGGAGAAGAATAGAGTACATTTTATAGTTACCTAATACCAACACAATGTATCTGATGTAAATAAATGTAACAACACATTTATTTAAATACATGACATGCAAGTTTCAAGGAATATATTTTAGGCGTTATGAGCTGTTTACAGCGCAACTGCATCTTTCAAACCAGTAGTTCTCAACTGGTGGGTTGCAACCTACAAATGGGTCACAATAAGTTTGGGAACAACAAGGGAAAGTAGGCTTATAATAAGGCTTATTATGTGTAAACTGCTTGTTATTTACTATTGTGAAGCATCCTTAAGCTTGGGAAAGGCGCTATATAAATTAAACGTATTATTATTAAACTTATTATTATTATCTTTGGAAAGAAAGAAATGTGTTTCTTCCCCAATTTTTGTATGCACATTTTGGTTAATTTTCTAACATATACATGTACCATATTGGTACTTTAATGATGTCCAGTGTAGAATCTGACGCTGAAGCAAAACCAGTTGAGAACCACTGAGTGCATTTTATAGTTCTGAATCTGAAGTACAGCAAATGTCAGTAAGTATGGCATTTGGTTTGTGACTAACACAGTGGGATTGTTCTCTGTGCTAATTCTATGACGGATGTGTTGTGTGTGTGCGCATGAGTTGTTGCAGTCCACAGGGAAATGGTTGTTGTCTCCCCTGTGTGATGAGTTTTGGCCGAGTTTCAATGCAGAGCCTAGCAGAATCTAAACGTCTTCCTTATATGTCTGAGGGAGAACATGGATGGTGTCCCACTGACTGAACACCGATTTAATGATTTTCACGCTTTCTCACGTACATTCTCTCTGTCTATTTCCATCGCTCTGTTATCTCTTTATTTTCTTCCCTGTGTCTTCTCATCAGTAACATTGTGTTTCTTTGCTGTTTTCCCAGTTTCTGCTCGTCTCTCTTGCTTTTTCAGTAAGAGCAACTCTGAGGATTCAAAATGCTTTGTACAAAAGAAAGTGGAATGACAAACTGTTTGACAGCTAGCTGTAATTGACTCACAGCATGGTGGTTCCCAAGTTCCAGTACCGATTGGTGCATATTTTACTGTGATCCGAGGAAGACATTTGAGATAATGGCTTCTTTTTATAGTTAAGATGTAGATCGATGGGTTGTTCACAACAATTGATAGCAATTTCTTCCTTCCGAAAACCGCTGTCATGGAGACGCATAACCATCCCGGAGTCGTGTGGGTGAGCGAATGTGCTTCTTGAAAACATGCCAGATAAAAAAACACCCGTTTGCCATCATTCAGCCAAATGTTTGCTATTAAGGGTTATGTAATGTCTCAGCTTTTAAGAAATGTTCTTTATATTAGGGAAGTAAGATACTATGGAAAGTCATTATATGTCTAGGTAGCACTGTAGAAGCCCTCTGTTGTAATTCCCAGAATGCTTGGTGCTGGGAAACTAATTCTTACGCCATGATGTCTCCGTTCTTTGTTCACAGCTCAGCCACTGCAAGGCATGTGTGCCCTCCAAAACAATACCTCCTTTAGAGAGCGCCCACACATTCACAATCAAGGCCTTTCTTTCAGTAGGAGTCTGTCTCGGTCACTCCATCCAATAAGATGCTGAACTGACTTCACGGTTTATGTCGTGCTGGTGTTGCTGCACATACACACTCTAATGTTGCTTGGTGTTTACTTCAGTATTAAGCTATCAGACTTGTGATTTCTGGATAGTGGACGATAAAAACAAAAGAGAAAATTCCCCCAAAAAATTCCCAAAGACTTCAAAATATCATAGACTGTTTTGGTTTTTAGGTTGGCTTTTTTGCTAAGTAGCTACCTAGCAACCACATTGTAACTTTTTACTAAACCACTCAGCACCCCTTCGAATTGTGGTGGCGAGTTTTGCTTGGGTTAAGCGAAACTCACATTTTCTTCAGAAAATGTAAAAATGTTACATGTTGATTGGTTAATTTTTCATTATTGGTAATAATTGTCTAATTTTAATTACATGGATACAGTTGTTGACCTACAATATATTCCATTCCATTAGTGATATACATGAAGTCTTTCACACTCCTGGCAATTCAGTGCCTTTGCCCTCTCTTTCTTCTTAGACAAAGCTCTGTCTTTGCAGTGTCTCTTCAAGTTTGAAAATGGACAGTGTAGTGTCATCTCTCTGGCTATTGCACATCGGCTTTAGCAACTTATTCAGCCTGTCAGCAGTCTGTTTAAAATCATTATGATATTTGCATATCTGTTAACATAATGTAAAGATTTAGATTTGATGGATTATGCTTGTGGTGCAAAAGCAAATGCCAGCACGAAAACTTAAAATGATTTACCCCAAACAAAAAAAAACAAAAAAATGACACAAGCTTGTGGCTTATATATGATAAATATGGCTGTCAGTGATTGATCATATTTCAAGAAATTCCAGAAAAGGTAAAACACGTTTTATATATATTTTTTCCGATTATGCACAATTTAAGATGGTTTTTAAACTAAGTACAAAGTAAAGTAAATTGCTTTGTTGTTTTTGTTTTAGGAGTGTTCATGATTGTAGATTTTTTTGTTTTTTTGTTTGTCTTCTCTAGTTCTAATTAAATGGTCCCTCGGCTGCATCCTGAATCATTGCCTCTGTGTTGAAAGAGAGTGACTCTGTTGTGGTTTAAAACTTCCCTTTGAGTATTTTTATTTTTTTTAATGCAGACGGAACATTTACAGTAAGCCATGCCAGCCCCTAAGACGCTTGATGGGAAATATTACATGTCTATACAGAGGCCCCAACATAAAAAGCTGTAGTATTTCTCCAGCAAATGTACATTTCCTGGGTATTTCTGAGAATGTATGTAATGATAGTGGTAAACCTCTAATCCTATCTTCTGCTTACCAATATAATACTTCTTTACTAGGTTTTATGTGCATTGTTTTTGTGTTGTTTGATTATTTTTGGGAGTATGAATAAATTCTTCTTTTACCAGCTTGAGATGTGGGTCACACTATGTCCCAACTTGGCTTGGCCCAGTGTGCCCTGTGTGTGGGATGAGCACAAAGAATTATGAGCTTGTTGAGAGTGTTTCCTGAGTCAGCTGTGATCCCTCTCTTTCTCATTCCACCCCCGGCGGTCTAGTTCCTTCTGACAGATCAGTAGCAGCTGAGAGAGTGCTGTTTGGGTCTAACCGGGAACTGGGGGTGGGTGCCATCTGGATCATGTGACTTTGGCCACCCTACCCTCACCTTTGCTTGTAAGAGCACCAGACGTCCTTATCCAATCATGCCTGGAATGCAGCTTGCCACTTGGGCTATTTCTGCTGACTGTCGCTATCGAACTGCAGCTCGAACAGTTTGACACATGGGATGTTTTTTTTTCTTTCCCCCGTCTACCGTTCTTTCCAGATCCCTCTCTCTCTCTCTCTCTCTCTCTCTCTCTCTCTCTCTCTCTCTCTCTCTCTCTCTCTCTCTCTCCCTAAAGCTTGTGGGTTGAACTTTTAAGCTCCCTGGCAGCGCTTCATTGGTAGCTGTGAAACAAAACGCAGCCTCTGTCTGTGAGTAAGGGAAAGAGAGAGAAAGAAAGGAAAGAGGGTGGATGAGCAAGACAGAGAGAGAGAGCAAAAGGGGATCAGACACTCTAAACGGTGGGTGAGACAGATCCAGGAAGAGCTGGACAGAGACAGATCAAGGCAGACAGGAGAATGTCTCACCGGCTTCGGTTATATTTTGGATCTGGACGCAGTAACACTGCACCAGAGTTGGAGCAGCTGAATGGGACTGTGGAAGACAGAGATGAGAGAGGCTATAGTGGCGCAGGGGCCATGATGTTTCATGTGCAGCCACGAAACGGAGGACTTGTCGAAAGCCCGGAGTCGAGTTCAGTTGTTTTTTCGGACGCCTCTCTAAAGCGAAGCTCTTCCATGTTCATCCCACAGCTCCAGAGTCAAACTGAACCACGAACGACCAAGAGCACGTCTGTCCAGATATCTCTACAACGCTCAACTGCATCTCAAGAAGATGCATTGCCTTTTGATCCACCTCCAGGGTACCCTCAGGATCCAGCTCCAGCCTACACTGAGCCTGATGAAAGTTGGCTTTTACCTCCACCTCCAGCTTACCATAGAGTAGAATCCACATCCTGCCAAAATGTGGTACAAAGTCAACCAGGTACTGAGCCAATCCAACCCAAGAGGCCAGTCTTTTGTGTCCGGCCATGTGATGGACAAAATGGTTATGCTAGTTTGGGTGTACCCAATGGAAGTCCTCAAGGGATTACCATTGGAGGTTTCAGTATTCGTAGAAGATCTGCAGATGGCTCTGATGGCCAGGAGTTTAGGATCATGCCATACAGCGAGGATGGACAGAATGGCCGTTGGTCTGTCCTGCAAAGCTCAGACCGAGGTCCTGGCATGCAAAGACTGGTCTTCCAGCTTCAACAGGACCAAGGACGGCACCCAAGCCCTACTTCTCAAGCTGACATGAGTGACTTGGGCATCACAGGTTCTAAAGGCAGCCGCTTGGTGCGGTATCCTCGGATCCGTCTTGAGAGGAGCGCTTCACAACCGTTGCAATTCAGAGGAGCTCCTTCACGCCTCGGATCCATGCCAAACCTTCATGCCCCGATCTCAGAAATGGACACTGAGAGTGAGATTGTTGAGAACAGAGCTCAAGGCTGCACATTCAAAATTAGTAAGGAACAGAACTCGCGACAGCCCAAGTTTAAGATCTCTTTCAGCCAGGGAGGCGAGCACAGCCCCATCCACGCACAGGATATTAGCTTTGGAAAGGCGCCTACCTGCAGAAATCCACAGGTAATTACAACTGAGGTTCTAAAGTTGAGTTGAATATAAAGTGCTGATTAATTTTTACGTTTGCAGCCTGCTTTATTATCATGCCATTGTTTTGTTACCCAAAGAATGCAGTTAGGTGAAAACCTAGCAAAGTGTGTTTTAATAGTTTTTAAGTGGCTGGACAATGGGAAAAACAGATGAAAGAAGAGGTAGCAGGAAAGAGGAGGTGGGATCAGGATGACTTACCCACATTCTGGGAAGTGAAAATTCCATGAAAATGGGGGCCAGGAGCAAGACGTAACCACGTCTTTGGTTTCCCAACAAGCATACAAATTCTTATACTCAATATGATATTCAGAAGTGGAAAATATACAGAAGCTGAAAGCATTTTCAGATGTAGCTTCATTCATAGGGGCATGTCCACTTGTCTTTTTCCCTCTCTTGAAGAGGAGCTTGTTCTATCTTTAGTCCCGTGTCAAGTGTTGTTGTTGGTTTTGAAAGCGGCCTTTCTCCCTTGGCCTGGGTCACCGTTCATCTCTAGTAACAGCTGTTCTGTGGTGATTAAGGTCTAATATATAGTTACACATACTGCTTTTCTTAGTTCCAGTAACTTTTTAAAACAAAGATTGTACAGCACTGTGCTAAAGTATATTGTTGACAAATATAGAAAATATCTAGGCATAATAGTTAATAAAGCTCAAGGCTATGTTTTTATTTATTTGCTGCTTAAGAATTTTATTCTTTTTTATATGCCACATATAATTAGTTATCCTCTACAGGTCATTATTGAGATTTGAAAACCCCTTCAGTGATTCATTCCTGCTCATGTTAGATGCCAATTCATCAAAGCAGTGCTGACACACTTTAAGTGCGTGGCATTCATCAATTTGTCACCAGCCATTACTAGAACTAGCATTTATCATGTACAGAACTCATAACAGCATCTTTCTGATGGAATGTGGAAAGTGGGACTTCACAGCAATAACATTTTGTAAGGTCTTGAGTCTCAGAGATGTCCACATTCAAGAATCTTCCGATTCCGCAATCAGGAATGTCACACACACATACCTTCCCCAATTTCCGTGGTAGCTATCGACAGCATATGTATTTCCAGTACCTGCTCAAAAGACTTTACTGGAAATGAGTCAGTCAAAGAGCCAAATGTTCCAGCAGCATAGTTCATCAACTGAAGTGAACCCCTCTCACACAGATCTGTTTACTTTTTGCTGTCATGATTGCTCTTTTGAATTCCTCAATCATGTCTTTTGATGTATCTTATGATATTAGCTGAATTATCTCTGAAGGTAAGGCTTGTAATGCCTCATAACCTGTAGAGTTCTTGTTTACAAAGACTATCCACTTTTACAATACAGATCTGTATCAATACTACTTTTTAATAAGATACTTTGCAGAATTTCCAGAATTCAAAAGCTTTCACTTAACTATATCAAATTTCAGTCATCATTTATTGCATTTGTTCCCTGCCTGTTGGGTGCATGGATTTCCTGTTGACTTGCTTCAGGTTAATACATGCAACTGTTTGCTGTCTCACAAGTTTTAGCAAGCTTGATGAGGGGATGTGGGGGGAGAATCTCACTTAAGTCTGCTGTGGCAGCTTTCTTGCAGAACTCAGGATTTAGTGCTTTAAAACGCCTGTGTGTTCTTAGAGGTAAGAGAAGAACAACTTGAGAGAAAGAAAATGAGATATAGTCAAGCTCTTTTAGCATTTCCTATTGCTATGGTGGTACATTATTGTTGTGGCTCGGAAAGGAACCCTGTTGCTAAATTTGTGGGGGCTCCAGTCTTATTTTAGCACCTCTGAGTGTTGCAGATCAGTTGTCGGAAGTTTTTTCTTGGGTCCTATTGTCATAACCCCTGACCCTAACCTTTGCAAACCTTAGCTACATGACCGAAGTAATGTAGCTAATGTTTCATAAACAAGTTCTCCTTCTGGTAAAGAGCACAACATGGTATTCCATTAAATTCAGTTAATTCCCCCATGGGCCTGTTGGTTCTTACGTTCCTGCCGCCTTGATTTCAGCTTGTTTTCTCTGTTTCTGCACATTTCAGCCTCTTTAACGGCTCAAGTCAACTGCTAACTCAGCTCTGTAATAGACGATGACCAAGCAAATATTTATTTTTAACACTCAGACCATTGTGTGGGAAGTTCTGGGAACAGGGTTTTAAGGGTCATAAAGACATGATATCTTAATAATTTCGACTTATTTAGAGCATCTTTTTTATTGCAGAATGATATGAAAAAAGTTTGCTTAGTGACAGGAATCTTTGTCGAGACATAATTCTTCTGCAATGTGACCTTTAAGATAGTTTCCTAGGTCATTCCTTCATACCTTTTGGGTTAATTAATTGCTTCATTTAGCTTCTGTTTGTGATTCACAACTGCTGTTGGTGGATTGGTGGCTGTAACTCCATTTGACTCAGAAACACTTAACATTTAATCAGAGGAATGTCTCAGACATGGTTTCCATGATGAATATGGGCTTGAGAATGTATTTGTGGTCCTGTTTTTTCACTCACACCATAAATAGTGACTCATACTTAACCTTTCCACAATAAATGAGCGTTGTTGTCCCAAAGCTACACCCATTCTGCTGCTCTGATGCTGACTAACTGGGTGTCATTGTTTTTTATTAATTTTATTTATATATGATATTTATTTAATTTTATTTATGTGTATTTATTTTTAGGATATTTATTTATTTTTATTTGTATATGCTTTTCAAGATTTTTGTTGTTGTTGTTGAACTGCTTTTCTGTATGTATGTAGTAGTTTGACCAGTTTTGAGATGTTGCTAAAGATCTCAGATTTAATTTAATGCCCTATTTGTGATTATTTGATTGCACCATCGGTATTGGACAACGTTCTCCCAAATGTTTCCCTTTAACTACACCCTCTGTGTATTTAAATTATTTTACTGTTTGTCATTCATGTCACTTTCATTATAAAGCATATAATAACATTATAAAGCTCATGGTATAAACGATTCGTTTTTACAGATACATTCAGTGCCCTAAACAGTGTGCACCCCAGATTGCGAGGATGTGCTCGTCTTTGTTGTCTTAATAAGTTTATTCCACACACAGGCTCACATTGGTCATGATCGGTCCAAGAATGGGCATTTCAACCATAGTCAGGTAATCTACTGGTCTACCCTGACCCAACTACCTGACAATTACAGCTGACAATCTCACAGTTTGGCTTATTGGAATTGGTGGGTGGATTGAAGGCTTGTGATTGGCGGTTCATGCATTAATACACTCCTTCTGACTTTTGACCCTTACTTATCTGCTGCACCTCAATGGGTTGGTTGTCAGGTTTTCCCTTTTTAAAGTGAAAGCTTTGAAATTAACACTGCCCTTATTACTGTATTTCCTTTCTCTTTCTCATGCATACACATTCATTCTTCTTGGGTTATACAGATGTGTATTTGTCCTCTTTGTGGTTTTCATTGCCAAGTCCCGCTGAAGTCAGTCACTGTTTCACAGCCAAAACTCTACATTACTGCTTTTTATATTATTTTAATTTCTTCTCGCCCTCTCTTGTTCTTTCTCTTTCATATATAGACCAGAGATGACTTCCTTGGGCAGGTGGATGTGCCTCTTACCCATTTACCGGTAAGTTCATGTGCTCTTGTGACATTCAAGTAGATATCATCTTTTTTTTTTGTTTGAGGAGTTTTTTTGTTTGTTTTTTTAGCTCTTAACTGAAAGGTTAAGAGATGGAAGTTATTGAGGGTCACATGATGGCAATTAAGCAACTCAAAATGTTGAAGCCCATAGCCCTGTACGGAGTGGAAAGGGAATTGCTTGGAATGTAAACACACAGGCTGCTTCTGAGAGGGCTATCCCAACTAAAAAAATCAAGACGCACTTCCAGGGTGGCCCAGTTTAGCCCCCACCACAACATTATTCAATATAATAATGTTTGGTCAATGCAGCATTGCATTAATGTTAAAATACATATGACAACATACTTGACCACCTAACTAATTACTTTACAACACCAATCGATTTTAAATCTTAGCACTGGCTAGGTTTATATGTCGTCATCATGGACTATATATTTTCCAGTTGTGTTGTCACAATACTGGAATTTCTGACTTTGATATGATGCACTATCTTCTAGTACAGTGCTTCTCAAATTGTGGTAACTTGGAACTCAAATTGGATTTACAGTACTAAAATTGTGTAATTTTAAAATGGTGTTTTCTGAGAATCCTGAAAAAGTATCACCATTTCCACAAAAATGTTAAGCAGCACAACTGTTTTAAACACTGATGATAATAAGAAATGTTACCTGAGCACCAAATCAGCATATTAGAATTAATTTTGAAGGATCACGTGACACTGAAGATGATGCTGAAAATTCAGCTTTGCATCACAGGAATAAATTACATTTTAAAATATATTGAAATAGAAAACAGTTATTTTAACTTCTAATAATATTTCACAATATTACTGTTTTTTTATTACGTTAAATAAAAAAATGCAGCCTTGGTAAGCATTAGAGACTCATTTTGAAAACATAACAAAATGGTAATTTTTCCAAACTTTTGACAGATACTGTATATATGAATGTGTGCATGGATTATAATTGCACATGTAAATATTATTATTCTATCTTAAAGTGTTATTTTTTCAATGCATATTATTTGTATTATTTTCAAACACAAATGTTTTAAAATTTAAATATTTTTGTATGTTTTTAAAATAGTCTAGTACAGTAACAAATATTGTTGCAATATAGAACAGCCTTTCATATACTGTACCTCATTGCTTCAAAACAGCCCAAACCACACAGCGTCTCAAAGAAGACCGGTGTTGGCAAGCTTTGTGCTTGATAAAGTCATTGGTTTTCAAAATGGCATTTTGTTCCAGTTAAGTTTTGAGCAAGAGATAGTTGTCTTGCAGTGGACATTTAGGAAAAGATTTGGAATGGAACAACCCTTGTTTTTGTTTGAAACCATTTCCAGTGGCTAAGTGACATTTCTGTGCTGGATTGCATATTTAGCCTCGCACACGGAGTCTGGTCTGTTTTCCTTGCGGCTGCCTACATATCTACTATTCACTTCTGCATGGTTGCAGTCCAGACCACTCGCTCCTTTTATGCCTGCTCTTATTGCTGAATATTTAAAAGTGGTTTCCTATACTTGGATCAGACATGTATAGATGGATATATATTTCCTTGGAGTGTTTATTTATTAAGATACCTTGCAGATTTGAGTTCTTTCTGGTTTTGAAGTCTGAATGCTTTTCACCTCTAGTTTGGTCCAGACTTGCCAAACAGGAAAGCTCTCCCGTTTTCCTTCAGGGCCTCCAATCTTTCCTCACATATTTTTGGTTTCGGGCACTGGCAGAGGTGCCAATTCCATCAATTTCCATCAGATTGTAGCCACTAATGACCAGCCACGAATATCCAACCTGTGGGCAGTTGAAATGTAACGGGAGAACAGTGTTACATAAGACAGCTGGACGTCACCCAAGGGTCTATATTCACCGTTCCCCACCTTCAACCAAGCTGGGACTATTATAGATTAATGCTTTGTGAAATTGCACTGAGATTAGCCCTGATCTGAGGCATGTTTGTTTATTTTCTGTATTGTTTGTATAGACGGAGGACCCTGCAATGGAGCGGCCGTACACATTTAAAGACTTTCTCCTGCGTCCAAGAAGGTCAGTGGTTATGCAACTTTCACAAACCTAGTAAAAGTACAGAACTTTAGTTCTATATTTTTAGTTACATCAGTCTGATGCCTTGGTTTTGCACTTATTTACCTTATTCACAGGACTGTACGTTTGCTTTGATACAGCACATTTGAAATTTGTCTGTTTTTTTCTTTCAGAACGAAATGTGCAACTACCAAACTTAACACCAGTGAATCCCCTTAATGCTTTGTGGCTATAGTTACAGTCAAAGATTTTGCACGGGAACAGTTAATGCTTGTGCACTTTGCTATACATTTAATATTCTCGTTGATTACTCCACTTGACTACACACTATATGTTACTATATTTTTTGAGAAAGATATAGAGGCTCTCAAAATATTAAAATAATTTCAAACAATTATTCTGCTTAAATTCTGGTGTAATTAAGGTCTAAATAAAGGCGGTTACCACTTAAGGAAAGAAAACAAAATATTTAAAAATGTTGATGTCTGTACTATATTTTACTGTACTTGACTCTGTGATGATATGCTTTTATGTCCTGTAGTCATAAGTCTAGGGTGAAAGGCTACCTGAGACTGAAAATGGCCTACATGCCAAAGAACGGCGGGCATGAGGAGGAAAGCAGCGAGATGAGGGAAGAAGCTGAGGTAAAACCAACCCATCAGCAGGAAGAATGTATATATTTTATCTCCTTTAAATGACTTCCCCTTAGCGTTCATCTCAAAAATAAATTTCTTCAGGGTTAAATCAGTTTTTTTTCCCTAGCAACAAAGATATGAATTTTTTTTATAAATGATATCAATACATTTTTTAAAATAATAATTGGTTCAGACAATCAAATTTATAATCAACTAATTTAATCAACTAATTCAACTAAAATGAATATAAAATGCAAGTAAATTAATAATAAATTAATAACAATGGGCAGTGCCAAATTTATTACTGAACATTTTCAAAAGATGTAACTAAAACTTGAACTTATATGAAGTAGTAAATGTCAAAACATGTAGATTTAAATTAGATATGGAACTTTTGTTTGTAGATGTAGACCATCCAAGTTTATAGACCCTGGCACATAACAGAGAGAAGGCTTGAAATGTTTTCTATCTGAAAAGATGCATTTAAATGTCTCCTTTCTTGCTTTCTCTCCTGCTTTTTAGTGATTTTTCATGTCTTTTTATCCTCTCATCCCCACTGACTACTTGGCATTTTCCATTTTAAAGTATGCCATTTGGCTTAAACCGGGTGACTGTGGCATTTCCTTCCTTTAACATTCTAGCTTCCTGTTCTCTGACTTCTATTCCCACTGGTCAGTTTTCGGTTTGGTTTAATATTTCTCTCTCTCTGCTAGTCGATAGTACAGTGTCAAATCAACTGCAATACTAATCATAACTTGGTGGACCAGGATTTTAAGATGGAACAGGATTTTAAGATTTAAATGCCTCACTGACTTCCAAGACGTACGACTTCCTTATTGAAATATTCTTGATATTAAAATGATCTTATCCCTTGTCCCTTGAAATATTGTCCCTAGATGTGTTTTTTTTTTGTGTGTGGAAAACTTTTGGTACTAAAATTATTACTTTTGATGAACATCTGACTCACTTACTGTACTCTTTTTGTCTCTCAATTTCTATTTCTCCGTCTCTCTCACTTTCTTCTTCTCAGGGCTGGGAGGTGACAGACTCCGCAGATCCAGGTTCACAGAGACCTCAGCAGCTCCTGCCTCCACTGCCTCCAGGCTGGGAAGAGAAGGTGGATAACCTGGGCCGGACCTACTACGTCAACCATAACAACCGCACCACGCAGTGGAAGAGGCCCAGTAGTGTGTATGTGACCTATTTTGCCATTTATCAAAAAACGTTAAAAGCACATGTAAAAACGAGCAAAAACAATGAAATGCAAAAATCAACGTTTGACAACATTTTTCTTTGTGACGTAAAAACCTTACCAGACTCTTAATATGTACGGAACAATTATTTTCTCCCTATCTGTGCTTTAGGGATGTGGTTTCAGAAACGGAAAATGATAATCAATTGCGGCAGATTAACCAGGAAGCCCACAGAGTTTTCCGCTCTCGACGGCACATTAGCGAAGACCTGGAAAATGAGCAGCTGGACATCAGGGACATAGACGACGTTAGTATCTAACCCCTGACCTCTGTGGCTATGACTTGAGCTAGATGGCTTCATCATTTCTGCGAAATACTTTTGCTTTTTTTACCCTCATTGTGGTTAAGAATCATAGGAATATCAGAGTTTTTTTTTTTTTTTACGTATTTAGTGTAATTTTCTTAATATAAACAATATTCTGTTAGGTTCTCATGCATATCCCTCCTTTTCCAGTCATGGGAGCCCATATCTGAGGAAGACCCAACTTTATTGACTGACGGTTTGAATAATTCTCTGTCCGGACCCTCCTCTCTGGCGATGCCCCTCCCCAGCACTCCAGAATTCTCAGATGAGATCAGCCTTAGATTGTCTCTCGCTCCAGACACAAATGGAGAAATCCCAGGACCCAGCTCTGCTGTGGTAAGAAAGAAAAAACGTGATTCTCTTTCTGGCCCTTAAACAATAGATAACCGCATATATATATATAGATAGGGCCAGAAAGAGAATGTGGTAAATAAATACATCTTTATATACAGTTAGTGGCCAAAAGTGATGTAGGGTCATTCAAATCAAATATCCCCTCCAGACAAGTTTGTTTAAACCATCAAAATATGAGGAAAATATTTCATATTTGAGGGAAGAACAAAACACTTAAGGTATTTTAAAAAGAAAATGCATAGAAAGCAAAAAGCTTACAGAAAAAAAAGCATACATTGACTATAACATCATATTTTGTTGGTGCTCTCTTGTTTTTGCACAATTCATTTGTATGACAGTCTGGCCAAAATATGATGACTGCACAATTTGGCATGTTCATTGGGTTATCACCACTTTGTGTCCTTAAACGCTCGTTTTTCTGGGGGTCGACAGCTTATAAAAGCATATTTCTGTTTTTTTTTTAATAGCTTGTTTGCTGTACACCTTGTCACATAGCAGCTTTGAGACATTGTTTTGTTTTTTTGTTCCAAGTCAGAAATGACAAGGAGGCAGCTTCTCGCAATGCAAAGTCAATGGAGACTGTCTCTCTGTCTCTACTGACTCCAAGCACAACTGGCATGTTTTTAGTCTACTTCAGGGCATTGCAGAACTAATAGCTGACTCTGAAGCAGATTTCACATGTGCACCTCTGTACACTCATGCTGAATCACTTGGTGAATCATTGTGGAGGCAGCGCAGGGGTCTTCTGTAAACTTCTGTGAACAGGAGCCGATCAGTTGGGAAAAATCTCTCTTACTATGGTTTGGTTCACTTTGCACTGGCTTGTCTCTTTTTGGTTTTCTTTTGGACTTAGATTGTGGTTTTCACAATAAAATTGTATAATACATTGTCCATTTGTTCAGACAATTAATTGTGGTACACAGAGCGGAAGGTGCTATAGACTCTTATTTGTAGTTGAAAGTTAGACTGAATGTTTAATAAACGAACATGCAAGGGGCCTAGGGAAGTTAAAACTGAAAATTTTTCCTCTGCTGATGCCCATCATGACATCTGCCGCAGTGCTGAATTCATCAAGCATATCAGATACATAAGCGCCAGAGGCATTACTGTATTTATACAGTCATGCATATGATGTGTTTAAATTGCTCAATCGCTCACTCATCTACCATTAAAATACTTATCGAATGGCGCATGTGAGTAACCCTACTTAACTCTGTGTATGAATTTGGTCACGTCGCATTCAAAATGAGTACTTCAAAAAGTACTTAAAAGCAGTGGTTGAAAATAAATACTTTTTTGTCATTTCGAATGCGACGTGACCATATATATAATTAAAAAATATGAAACTTTATTTTATGTTAGATGGCATAAATGGACGCTATTTCACTTTTTGTATGAATTTAGTCACTTCCCAAATGGCAAAAAACTACTTGAAAGCAGGTTATATATAAAAAAGAAATGTATATATTTGTAAGTATGATTTTTTGAAAATTAAGAAATATGATTTTTTTAAATTTAAATATTAAGATTATATTTCTTTTTTCTTTTTTGCTGTTCAGATCACAAGCAACTGTACAAATTTGAGTGAGATATTCCAAAAAATTAGATTTTTGCTAGCTGTATGAATTTAGGGCCTGTACCACTTAGAAAATGGCCACTCAGAAAGATATTAGATATTTATGTCTTTATTTATTTATAACCGTGTCTAATGCCTTTTTATCTCTTTCTCTCACACCAGCAGAGTCATCTTTCCTCTCGGCTACGCTCCTCTAGTATGACTGATGGAGTCAGTGATCAAACTCAACCTCCCACACCAACGGTACACCTACTTTTCTCCTCCTCACCTCTCCTTCTCACTGCATGTGGTGATTTTTTTTATTTTTTACTCACAGTACTGTACAATCTTTCACTCTTTTTGCATCAAATTCTGTTGCCTCTAATGGACATCTTGGTTACCTTTGGGAATGATAATAATGTGACAGTAGAATATTTAACACTTAAAATGCTTTGAATCAGCCCTATTTACTTCATTATTACACATTCCTGACTTAAATTTTATAATTTCAAAGAGGAAAAAAATGTTTGTCTTTGTCATTTTTCATCAAAATTATAAAATAGGCTCTCAAACAACTCTACTTTTTAAGATGACATCATCACTGCCTCTTTCCCCCATCTAGTCAATCCCACATGGAAACAAATCATATCCCAACCTACAATTGTTAGAAATGAGTTAAGAATAATACTTTAATAAACTTTGTAGCCATGACATTCCTGACACGTTGAGCCTCTGTGCTCGTAAGGATCAGGTCCGACATGGAGGATTTCCTGACCATGTTTTCCATCTCTTACCAATATTATCCTCCCACTTTCTACTATATCTGTTGAATAAAATAAATAGCGCACATTTTCACATTACATAATGCTTGATAGATCTTTTAAAGCACATGCCCAGGTTGGTAGAAATATTTTGAAACTCTGATTAATATATTAAATATATAATTGATTGAAAATAAATATTCATATTTCACTGATGTTTTGCATTATATAATGTAAATGACAAAATAGTCAACGTTATATAAAATGGCACCTGATGTTCACTCGTATCACCTGTTTTTGTGTGCGTAATGTGTATGCCAAAGGATAATTCTGAGTGACTTAAAGGGTATTATTAAGCTCCTAGGATTGATTTATTGAAGCTATAGTGGTGATTATGATGTCATCGGATGAGTTAACGTGTTTCCATGGGGATAATGTGACTGTGGGAGTTCTTTTAATGGAACATTTGACAGTGCAGCTTTCTCACTAATGTTTGGAAAAAAAGTGTAAAAGAGTTGTAATCAATTGTCATTGCACAGGGGCATTTCCATTTACACATCGGTTTATTGATGGACATATACTTGTTAATGCTGATGTAGAGGAATTACACAGTTTGTGGAACATTATGAGATGTTATAGCTAAGTAAAAACTTACTACTGCGAAAAGTCTTGACACAGTCTGATTGCCCCATCATCTACTGTTTTGGTGTCTATTTCATTATTGTATCGTGGCATTTAGGCCAGTGCATGCTGGGAATTTCCAAGATAAGATCTGCCAACTCGCGCAGTAACCTTGTGCTACGTATTAAGATCAGTTATTGAACCTTATAAAGGCATTAAGCAAATGTGATACACACTCACTTTGGATTTACTTCTAAGCTTTGAATGATTTGGTTGTTTGCAGAGCTTTATTTATATGAATACTAGATGTACTGACAAGGTGTTCAGAACCATATCAACACTCGACTCTGGAGTTGTTCACCCATAAATGACAATTGTCATTATTTACTCATCCTCATGTCGTTCCAATTCTGCTGGAGTTTCTGTGTTACATGGAGCACAAAAAGAGATGTTTTAATGAATGTTTGTGCTGCTCTTTTTCATACAACAAATATCATAACCTGTAAAAGAAACTGTTATGTACAATAAAAGTAGCCCATACAACTCATGCTTTATATCCCATGTCATCTAAAGCCGTATTTTAGGAAAAAACAGAATATAAGGCAGAATACACTACCTTTCAAACATTTGGGGTCGGTTAGATTGTTTCATGTTTTTGTCTCTTATGCTCAGCAAGGCTGCATTTATTTAGTAAAAAAATTGATAATGTGAAATAATGTGATAATAGAAATAATGTGAAATATTATTACAATTTAAAATAATGGCTTTCTATTTTAATATATTTTCAAATGTAAATGCAAGGCTGAATTTTCAGCATAATTACTCCAGTCTTCAGTGTCACATGATCCTCCAGAAATCATACCAATATGCTATTTTTCGTGCTCAATAAACATTTCTTGTTATTATCAATGTTGAAAACAGTTGTGCTACTTAATATTGTTTGTGGAAACCAAAATAAGGGTTTTGTTTTCAGGATTTATTTTATGAATAAAAGTCCTAAGAAAAATATTTTGTAACCTAATAAATTTCTTTGCTCTTGCTTATGATCAATTTAAAGCATTCTTGCTGAATAAAAAGTATTCATTTAATTTTATTTAAAAAAAAACCTTCCTGACTCCAAACCTTTGAACAGTATCTGTTACTGTTATATATTGCAGGGTTTTTAGATTTGTAATATAGTCAGTGTGTACTGCTTTTATAATACCCTTGTTGCCCTTCACAATATATTTTATGTTTCTCTGTAGAATAAGTCATACAGGTTTAAAATGACACGAGGATGAGTAAATTATGACATTTCAATTTTTGGGTCAACTGTTCCTTGAAGTGATATATCTAATTCCCTGATTTACTTGTAAATTACTCTTACTCGTCTGGTCCAAGTTTTTGCAAGGCATCTCTTAGTGCCTGGGATTATTCTGAAGAGCTTAGGTCTTAAAAGTACAAACTGTCCACCTGAATAGTTTGAATATAAAGCAGTCACATTAATCTTTAAACTCCACACTTCAACAACATTCTTGAACTTTGAACTTTGAAGTAACATTTCCTTTACACTGGAGGAAAAAACGCTTTTCTTCATCCGCCTGAATCCGCTTTCAAATGGATGCCTTTTCAGTGTTCTCTCTGCATCGCATCTACTTTGTTCTGACAAGAGGCCGGTTGGTTGGTGGCCCGGTTGTCTCTGACTGTGAAGTGCTTCTCAGAGCTGCAGATGAGGGATTTCACTATAGTCACAGCAAATCTGTATGATATCAGCGTGGGTGAGAGATGGCTTTCCCCCCCCCGCACTTCCTGTCCCTGTGTGCAAGGAGGCTGACATTTCACACGAGTGCAAATGTTCAAGCATTACTTGAAAGGATGGCTAATAGGATTGCCCTGTTTGAGACAAGTGTCTTTTATTACATCCATATACAAGCAGATGGAGAGCGTTTCATTGTCTGGCAGAGAGTTGAATCTTTCAGCATTTGAAATGTAAACTGTGTGCCAGTCTGATGATAGTCCAAATGTTGTTTCCTCCGTGTTTCAGTAGGCAAGTGTGAATCAGTTTGAAATGCTTATTATTATTTATTTTAGTGTCATGGTTTCATTGTTAATGTGTGGAGTTCCCTTACAATTATATGAATTAACTGAAGGAATGGTTCATGCAAAATAAAAATTGCTGTCATGATTTATGGTCATTTTAAGACAAAAACAAAATGTTGAAACTGTAATCATCTCTTAATTGCAAATTATGCTTTTTTTTCTCTCTCTCCACAAATAAGCACCTGGGTATTTCATGCACTCTCTTATCAGTCTTTGATCGAATCAAATCTCAATGTTTTCTCGAATCTAATCATTCAACAGTGATTTCATATTAAATCCACTCCCTGAGGTACATCTAATCACTTCCCATTTGTTATTCCACTTTTTTGGGGGGGGGTTGCTGCATCTTTACGTCACACTGCAGGGCACCTCTCACAAAATCACCCCCTTCAGCTGTCAAAAATTACCTAAAATAACCAAAACCACCCTGAAATCACCCCCCTCCCCTTCTCACCGTTACACTTTCTGGCTGACCCTGTCCTTCCATTTGCCCTCATTTCCCCTCTCCCACTGGCCCAAAAGTGGGCAGTTGCCCGCCCCATCTAAAAGCAGCTGTTATTGTCCAGCAGAGCTCCCAGACCCGACGAACAAGAGCACAAACGGTCACAGGCGTTGAGGACACCATGGTAATGTCCACATGTTGTACATTTGTGTTCTCCTGTATTCTTGGTTCTTCCCCTTCTTTTTTAAACATATTTTATAATATTTATATATATATATTTTTTTCATTTATAATGAGGTATATTTATATAATTACATTTATTATTAATTATATTCTTTTTATTTATATTTAGAAATTAATAATTTGTTTTAATTTAATTTAAACAATTGTTTTATTTATTTATTATAACAGCTCTATTTTAAAGGTGGCACATCTCATTTCACAAATATTTAAAATTTTGTTTTATACCAGTTTTTTTAGCATGTGTATGACCATAAAATTAGAGATTGCAAGGGTTTGCTTTACACCTCGACTTGTCCATCTTCACCCTAAATGTAAAGTCACCCAGACACATCTATCGGATACATTTCAAACGTGTTCGTAAAAGTCATGTCACCTAGAGCGGAGTGTTTTGTTCTTGTGAGTGTGTTTATATCTACATTTGTGTCTGTGAAAACGTGTTAGTATTCTGACAATATTCCCACAATCATCATATTAAATTAAATGTCATATCAGTTCACAAGGCTTCTCATACAAATATGACCCTGATATCACTGTCAGTCCTGTTACAATGAATTGATCTAAATAGATTTCAATCTCTGCAAGTTTTTTTCTTCTTCTGCTTCTCTTGGCTCCTGAATATACAAACTCATTTGATCTTTTCACTTCGTTCAGTCTCCATCGGCCTCCTATGCCCTGACCACACCAGGCCTTCCGCCAGGCTGGGAGGAACGCAAGGACCCCAAGGGACGAATGTACTACGTCAACCATAACAACCGTAGCACCACGTGGACACGGCCCGTTCTGCAGGTACGTAATCTAGCGTAGCCTAGCTAAAGCTAGCAGAGGTCTATTCTTCATCAGGTGTTTTCCAGCATCATCCACTGTCAAATCTGAGTGACTTTAATACGTTCCTTCTTTATGACCCATCTTTGTTTTACTGCATCAAACTCATCATTTTTTATTATTCAGCCTTTATCTGTTTGCATCCATGTTATTGTGTACCCATCCCTTCACAATGTCTGGATGTTGTTTGTTCTGCCAAGCGTTGTGTGTTCCCTTGATCTATTTATTGCTGCTCTGGTCCCTCTTGATCTATATCTTATCGTCCTCTTCCTTGTCCTAGTAAACTAATTCTTCATCCTTTGTAGGATGCTCTTTATTTCTTTTTCTTCTTAAAACCGAACGGGTAAAATGGTTTATTTAAAGAGGACCTATTATGCCCTTGTCTTGATTTTGTTTTTGGGGTCTACTAGAATATATTTTCAAGCTTGAATGTTAAAAAAAACATTATTTTTTACATGATTTACATTGATGCAGCACCTCTCTTCACAGTCTGTCAGTAACACTCTGTTTAGTTCCTGTCTCTATGGACCCCCTCCTTCCAAAAAGAGCAGTGTGCTCTGATTGGTCGGCTGGACGAACATGTTGTGATTGGTCAACCGTTTCGAGCGTGTTTCGGAAATGACCATAACCATAACCACAAGTTTCAACAGACTACTAATGGAGCTCACCCAGGCCTAATCCCTTTTATTTTGCATATGTCTTAGGCAGGAATTATTTAAATGAGGAATATTGTGAAGTGTGCATTTCTGGAAGAAAACTCAAGACCACAATCGAGACATATTTATCGAGTTCTGAAAGTGCTTACTGATATAGACAATAACTCCCTTTGTAACTTTGCAGATGTTTTTCATGCTCAAACAGCAACATTACACAAGTTTAAAATGTAAAAAAAACATAATAGGTCCTGCTCTACAATCTTTTAACTTCCTTTAAATATTCCAGTCATTTATAAGCCTGACAGACCATATTTGTCCCCACAATCAAATTAAACCTTACGGTTATTGATACTTTTCATCAACTTAATTAGCCTTTGTTTACTATTATATTATTTTAGACCTTGCTCTCTCCATTCTTGACCTTTGTAAACCTTGAATGCACTCTAGTTAGGCTCGTTCTCCTATACACCGGACCTTGTGGTGGCTAGCTAGCTAACCCTTCTCTTTGCCCAACAGCTCACTGAAGATGGAGCCAGCACCTCCGCTGCGGCAGCAGGGGGCGCTACAGCAGCCACACCTCCCGCTTCCACCCCTTCCTCCTCCAGCAACCATCTAATCGAACCACAAGTGCGCAGACCCCGTAGCCTCAGTTCCCCCACCGTCACTCTCTCTTCCCCAATAGAGGTGAGAACATCCGTCAGTCCCTCTGTTCCTCCCCTCACTTCCTTCTCACTTTCCCCTCCTCCAAGCTCCAGTCCATCTAGCATATGTCTGATTCAACTCAAACAGTCTTGGCTGTTCTTAACCAATGTTTTCATACAAAGTTTCTATCAAGTTTTACACAAACGTCGGTAAGATTTTTAAATGTTTCTGAAAGAAGTCTCTTACATGCCATATTTTGCTTTGCTTTTCCTTGCAAATTAGCGACAAACAGTGCAGGTCATTGTGTAATTTGTCATTTTGCCCCTCATTTTTTCACTTTGCTGGCATAGTGTTAGGAATGTTTATTATGTGTTGACATGGAGTTCTGAAGAAAAACAAAGATTCCTTCTAGATAAACTTCTGAGGTAAAAGTTGTTTGCACAAAGCTCGAGTCTCGACAGATGTTTTCATGCATCTTTGAGTTGAAGCATGTCACTGGCACAATTGAGATTCAGATTATCATTTTGTGCAGTTGCTTGGCAATTTTTTTACATTTGGTGCTAGACAAGTGTTAATGTTGAATTTGGGTTTCACACCTGTTTTATTTCCATTGCGACTGTGCAGTGTAATATAACCACAATGTCCACACACAGTTGGTCGAGATAGGAAATCAGAATCACGTTCTTTGCACACTGCCTTTGGCTTCTTTTAGGTATGAACAGCTGAGGCAATTTCCTGATCCATCTGCTTCAGACCTTTCAATTCAGGGTAATTTAATTCACTTCGATTTACAGTAAAGGAAAAAAAGAATAATCCCGTTATTTAGCTTAGTGCCATTATCAGTCATCATCTTGTTCTCTTACAGCTGCCCGCAAACCCTTTTTTTGTTATTTGTTTGTTTATTAAATGTTTCTGAGACTAAATGCTAAGGTAACCTTAATGCTAAGTACAAACAGCCATACTTTCTTGAAAATGCTGATGCAGATAAAAGGGTAATTGGGTACCTTAGGTTAAGTTAATGTCATCTACTACCCAGATATATAAATATTCAATTATATTTTTCTTAAGGATGCGCCGAAATGAAAAAATCTGGGCTGAAACTGAAAACTAAAATTCAGAATGCACTTGGCCGAAACCCGAAAATAAATTAATAATCAATTATTATATTTTAAATGTAATTTTATTATTATTTCAAACTTATTTAATAATCAATACACAAATAGCTCAAACTGAGTTGTTGGCATAAGGTAGTTTTTATATCAACTTTTTCATTACAGATTTGTTTCTACTCCAGTTTGTTGGTAAAATATGATATAAAATATATTTAAACAACAATAAACTGTAATATATATATGACCCTGGATCACAAAACCAGTCACAAGTCGCACAGGTATATTTGTGGCAATAGCCAACAATAAATCGTATGAGTTAAAATTATAAATTTTTCTTTTATGCCAAAAATCATTAGGATATTTAAGTAAAGATCATGTTCCATGAAGATATTTTGTAAATTTCCTACCGTAAATATATAAAACATTTATTTTTGTGAGTGAATGCAGCACAATCGGGAACATAAATTTTTAAAAACTTTAAAGGTGATCTTTTCAATGTTTAGATTTTTTTTGCACCCTCAGATTCCAGATTTTCAAATAGTTTTATATCGGCCAAATATTGTCCTATCTAACAAAGCATACATCAATGGAAAACTTATTTACGCAGCTTCCAGATTATGTATAAATCTCATGTGACTGGTTTTGTGGTCGAGGGTCACGTATGTTTCTAATTGGCCATTGTGTTCATGCGCTTAACATATATGTCTGTGATTGGCTACAATGATAAACGCTTAAAAAACATGTTGTAAATAGACATTGATGTCCCATGTCTATTTACAACATGTTTTTGAAGCGTTGATCATTGTAGCCAATCACAGACATATACCGTATGTTGTGCGCGTGAACACATTGACCAATCAGAGACATGTTGAGCGCGTGAACGCAGTTGCCAACCAGAGGTGGTTAAGAATCCGTTCAACAGCACAAAATGCTAGAGGGAATGCTGGTATCGTCACATTTGAAAGATTTCAGTACCGACTTGGTACCGAAGTCACGCATCAACAGAAAACAGCACAGACTAAAAGATTTTAGATTTAAGAAGCCATATCATTACGGATTAAAATCCAGAAATTATGTTAATCCAGAGCTAGTGTCCACCGAGCTGACTTGTTTAACTGTTGTAGCTTATCCACATTGTGTGCACAAAATAGCGCAAAACATCTGTTTTTCTACTTGAAACCCGAAAATATTTTTGCTAGCCGAAATTTCGGTTCATCCCTAATGTTTGCACATTATGACATCTTGCTAGAATACTTGTTTCTGATTGGTCAGTTGCTGAATTCTGCTATATATTGCATAGTGACTACTAAACCGTATACCGGTAATTGATTGTTGCCCTGATCAGCCAAGTTCCTACATAGCTGTGCTAGTTTATTGTCTCTTCTCCTCACTTCACGGTCACTTTTTCCTTCAAATAGGGACACATGCGATTCACCCACACACATACTGTCCATTGATCACATGATGAGAGGATTTATTGTAGTATTTACTGTCAGAATGGCAACTTTGCATTTGATTAGTTTTATTAATTTATTAAAGGGCACCTATTATGACATTTAAAATGTTCCTAATGTTGTTTAGGGAGTCCCCAACAACAGTTTTACATGCATGCAATGACAAAAAACACTTTTGTTGTCGTATAATATGCATTTATTTTTACCTGATTTGCTCACCGACTCCCAAATGATTCGTTCAACGACTCGTTTTTCAAACCCCTCCTTTGCGCGACGCTAATCTGCGTTGATTGGTCAGATGACCCAGCAGTGTTTACAGAGATAATACTTATTTTTAACACGGAGTACAATGATGCTTTTATCAATTCAATTTTGTTATAATAATGATTATAGTCCCTGCTTTAGTTTGTAGTAAAAAAACAAAAAATAAGATAAAGAATTTAATGTTAGCGAGCATATAGCCCAGAGTTCATATTGTAAAAGCACAATCAGTCTTTGTTTGCATTAGCTCGATGCATAAACAAAGTTTTTACAAAAAAAAAATGCAGTTACGTTACGATATTACTCTATTCTTTAAGACAACTCCGAAAACAACGACAAACACTTCACATATCAATACAATTGTCATTGAAGACCTAGAAGCTAAACGGTGCTTACACAACAAACAAAATAATTATTAAGCATGCTACATAAAACATAAAAGCAACAATTATTAATAACACTTACAGGTTGTGATACGGAGGAAGAAGCTGATGCAAATACACTTGGAACTGAACCTTCCTTCAATATCAGCCAGCTCGCGAATCCAAGTTTGAGTGCATTTAAGTTGGTAAAGCAATCGTCTTCAAAATGGCGCGAACAAAGCACAAGGCTCGGACTATACTTCTGTGGTATAGTTGTATATATGAATTGTAGCCACTTAGTCTTCAAATGCTCCTCCTTGGGCAGATGAAAAAAGGTGTCTTTTGAGCCGCACTTCAGAACACAGCGTCTCGTCGCCATTATGTTTTCCCTGGCCTTGGAGCGCAATAAGTGGGCGTATCATATTCAAATAACTTGACAAGTTGACGTCATCTAGTCAGAGAAAAAGCTTCGGTCTTCTAACGATTCATAAAAATGACTCAGAGTCGACTCTTACTTTTGAAAGACAATAACTTTATATACGGTGCACTTTCATATTTCAAACTTTGCAGGATGTTTTTGTTCACTTAGATCTATGTTACACACTACATGAAAGGTACATTTCAAAATTCCATAATAGGTGCCCTTTAATGCTCCCCAGAAACTATAAAATTCTTTGAATAAAGAGTAAAACATCTTGGGATGTATTTTTAATCTCGCCACAGGCTTTCAGAAGTTTTCCTTATTCGTGATTAATCAGAAAGTTGAATTGAGCAGCTGTTGTTTGTATCAAGTTTTAATATACTCCTCACCATTTACATGTGCGTGGAGGGAACAGGGCTGTTTTCTACCCCCGCTTTGTGACTTCGTATCAGTTGACGTTCCTGAAACTAGGGGTAGGGGCAGCTGTCCGTTTGCTTATCGTGAAACTCGCCAAAGTGTCACCATTGCCAAAAAGAAGTTTAATCTCTCAAACAGCCATGACTTCATCGTTTCCTTCGGTTCTATTGCTCTAAATCCATGTCTGACCTTAAACCTGCTTCTTATTTTGTTTTTATAGTCCATTGTTCTGAGATATATATATACATATATATATATATATATAGAATGTTATGGCAATATTTTTTGTTATGTGAGCAAGTATAGCCATAAGATTTTTTTGTCATATTTTTTTACATATTATGAAAAAAAAACTAATAAAAATATTACATTATATTAAATTTAAATTTGATCTTTATCAACAGTATATGTGGCCTGTTGCTGATTACCACTGGAAATCATTTTGATAACAAATTTTTAAAAAAGCATAATAAATAAATAATATTGTTGTAAATAAAAAATATATTATAATATATTTTTAAATATATTATATGTTGTTATAATATGTTATATAATATAATATAATATTATATTTGATAAAATATGACATGTTATTATAATATGTTATAATGCTATAATTATAATATAACATAAAATAAAATATATTATATTGTAATATTTGTATATATTATACAATGAATTCTTTGTGATGCTTCTTACAAACTGAATCCAAAAATATGATTCCATGGCAACAGACCAAATTGTTATTTAATCCAGAATTTTCCTTTGAATATTGCAAACAATTTGATCTGTCAAGATGGGCCTCAGCCAGAGCTAATGGCCTCCGCTGTGAGAATGACTTTGCTAATGGAATAAACAATAGCTCTTGTAGCTAATCTGCAGATGTTGGGAATGGGGGGAATAAGTGTCTTGTGTTTGCTCTCATAGCAATTATTGCTAATTACAGCCACACACTTCCGTGCAAAAAAAATGGTTGCTAACAAAAAAGGCATGGGGTTGCCTGGTGTGGAATTGATTAAAATTCCTGTGCTTCTTTCCGACTCAGCTTGTTTTATGATAATATACAACAATATATTTGAGATGTTATATACTATATATATATATTATATGTTATATGATATGTATATATTTATTAAATAACTATATGCTGTAGACTTGTGGAAGTGCTTTTTTCTTTACTATATGTCTGTGAAGAAGAATATAAAAGTTTCAGTAAAGCGATACGCTTTTGAAAAGGAAAATATCCCATTTTAATTTACATTTCTTTGAACTTCGATAGACTTTGAGCTCAGAGCTGATTCATTGTAGTTCATGTTATAGAGTTATTAACACTTATGAAACCGTTATATTGCTTGTTCTCATCTTGTTTCCTTTGCTAGTTTAGCTTTTTGAAGGAAATAATACCCAGAATTCATTCATCAGATAAGCAATTAGGACTAATCACATGACACGTGGAACATTTTCCACACCTGAAGTCAGATGATCTGTGGAATATCGGGTAAACATTCACAAAGGTTTGAAAGTTTACAGAAAGAAATATGGTTTTGTTTTTTCAGTCACACAGGACCATGTGAATTTTAATTAAAGAGTTAAAGAGATTTGTTTTTGGGGGAAAAAAGCGAGAGGGAGAGAAATAGAAGAGGTGAAATGGAGGTGAAATCCTCTGAGTTGTGCGCTAATTAAAATTTTAGCAGGATTAAATAACAGCGTGCCGTCTCATTAACACGTTCTGCATTTTCCAAATCTTTTACATTTTATGACATTGACAAGTCTTTCTTGCACCCAAAAAAAATCTAATTAGTTACACCAAAAAGCTGTAAAACCTAAAAATAACGGAGTCTGATAAACGTTGACTCTGTTTCCTGTTGCAGGGAGCCAATAACGCCCAGATACGGCGAGCCGTAAAGGACACGTTTTCCAACCCTCAGTCCCCCCAGCCTTCTCCCTACAGCTCACCTAAATCCCAGCATAAAGCAAACCAGAGCTTCCTGCCCCCTGGATGGGAAATGAGAATAGCGCCCAACGGACGGCCGTTCTTCATTGACCACAACAGCAGAAACACTACATGGGTAAGACAAACACTCACAAAATATGTTGCAAGGTAGTGGCTGCGTCCGAAATCGCATACTCTCTTGAGTGTGTACTTATTTTGAATGTGTTCTTATTTTGGCGAGTGCTAAAAATGTACGTTCTATAGGACGAGTGTATGTAGTATGATGTAATCATCATTCTTCATGTTGTCACTGTCATATAACCTACCAGCGTCAGTTGCTTCACTGCCATTTACAAATCCTCTCTAGTGTCCTCATGGGATAGTAAAGTGTCCATCGTATGCACACTTCAGAATCTCACCAGAAGTAGTACTGTAGGTCATTCGGGTACTTTTTGCCCACTCTTTTTATGAGTACTGTGAATTTGGACCTAATTCTTTTGTCACATACTTTTTTATGCCTACTATATAGTAGGGAAGTATGCAATTTTGGACGCAACCACTGTTTTCTTCACGGTTAGGGCAATCCCAGAATGCATTGCGATGAGCTCTGAGGAAACATGCAAGCTGGCCATGGGTGAAGAGAGATTAACTGTTGGCTATACATATTTCCAAAAATCACAAAACAATAGGAAATTAAAATGTACTGTTCTACACAATATTTGTGTGCTATTTATTTTTATTCCTAGTATCACGCTGTTATTTTAGTAGCGCGGTAATCGCAAACTCTGTTGTAGTCATACAGTAAGTGCACTATATTTTGCACGTTTGTTGCTGGAGCACAACAGCTCTTTAGGTTTTGGAACGGAGCTAGTTTTTTTTGCTGACGTAACTATGCTTTATGCACAGATGTGATCATCTATTTATATATCATCACTAAGCATTTGTTTACTACCATACAAATACCATCAGGAGTTTGACCTGTAGCTTCTCATCAGTGTATCCTCCAGTAATGTATTGTCTGCTTGCAGCTGCAGTGTTTTGAGCTTAACATTTAATCATTATTATTATTATATTATTGTTGCTGTTGTTATGCATGCATAATGAATATTGTGTTATTCATTATTCTTATTATCATCTATCCTTACTGTACTTTTATTACTTAAAATGTATATAATTTAATAATAATTATATGATGTTATATTTATTATATTAATTATATTATTGTTGTTGTTGTTATTATCCATGCATGATGAATCATGAATATTATTTTAATGAATCATATTATCATACAGCATGTCATATTATGATTATACTTTTATTACTTAATGCGTTTAATTTATTTATTACTTAATGTGTATATTATTTTTGTAAACTAAAACCATCTAAAAAAAAAACATTTTCATTACAAAAATGAGAAATGTTGACTGCAACTAGCTGAAATACTAAAACATTATAACAACCATATAGACATTTTAAAAAGATCTAATAAAAAAGTCAGAAACAACAAAATGATATTTAAAAAAAATTATAAAATTTGAAATAAAAACAAAGTTAAATCTAATTCAAAATATAAAAACTGTAATAGTATGTCAATAATCAGTCCTTAATACAAACAGCCAAGTTGTTATTATTATTATATTTAGTGGTTGCTCTTTCATCAAATGTTTAAAATTTAGATCTGATCTGGGGTTGTTGTTTTTTCTTTTTTCTTTTTTTCGTTAACCTGCGTTAAGATGCATGAAAGGTATTTGGGAAACAGACTTGCGCGCGCACACACACACACACACACACACACACACACACACACACACACACACACACACACACACACACACACACACACACACACACACACACACACACACACACACACACACACACACACACACACACACACACACACACACACACACACACACACACAGACAGACAGAGACACAGTCTTGCTCACAATTGCACACTTCAGTGCCCCACACAGTGTCTGGAGGGAGGCCCTGGGTGATGCGCTCAGAATCACTGTGCCACCTGGTGACTGGCAGAGGAACTGCAGCTCTTCTCCAGCGCCCTAATTTCCCCCAGCACAGACTTGCCTTTGTCCATTTCTGTGTCAGATGTGTTGCATCCTCTATGGAGGTTCTTTGTAATTGGAAAGGTTTAAAATGAAAACAAATAGATTTTCTCTGCCAGGCATTATTACATTTTTTTTTCACACGATTGTTTAAAATAGTACATGGTGATTTACAAAGTATGTCTTTATTAAATTTTGCTAGTGGTTTTAAAATGTCCACGAGAAGACTTAAATTTCACTAGGCCTATGTGTAATTACTGCATAATCTCCCCATGGAGACGTAAAAAAAAAAAAAAAATCATTCCAAAATGACTTATTGTCTGAAGAACTGCATTTTGGCAGCAGACAGTGAATGCAATTTACTGCTAAATGAGGATAAAACCTTCTGGGAAAATGAGCATGTGTCAACCTCTCTCTCTCTCTCTCTTTTCTTTCTCTCTTTTCAGGAAGATCCACGCTTAAAGTATCCCGTTCACATGAGGACAAAAGCATCCCTAGACCCTGGTGACCTCGGCCCACTTCCTGTGAGTATAAACGGAGTGGCGTTGAGCAGTATTACCCACAATCCCGAGCTCTTTCAACAGCCTCGCCTGACATGTGTCCTTGTTTGTGACACGGCAATGCACGATCATGAAACCAACAGCCATATCACACAAGAATCGTTAAACTAATTGAATCTGCAAAGCAAAAAATAGGATTAAGTCTGACAAAACAGCCGCAATGAATGACACAACAACAGGAATTTGGCTGGGGTGGTTCATGGATTTATTTGTTATTAAACTACATTGTCAAGCCTAGTTATTTAACACTGATGCACCGAACAATGCTACAAAAATCTGACTGTGGATTAACTCATGTGAGATTATTTATTTTTTGTTTACCTATAATGCAACTTGTCTAAGAACAGCCCTAAAGTCTGGCCTCGATAAGTGCCAAAATTGCCGTTGGCAAGTCAATGCAATGCTCGCCTGTTGGATGGTAACTTTATGAGGAACTGCAACATAATACAACTCACAATAACAGAGATACGCAAGATTTAAATCAGACACAATCCAACCAAGAGAAACAGCTGTTGTGACTTGTTGTGTAGCGAAGTTACTTTTTTTTTTTCAAAGCTCCATGGCTGTGTTTACACTGCAAGTCTTTAATGCACAGATCAGATCTTTTGATCTTATTTTTTTTTGTCCCGTCTGTTTACATTCACTTTAGACATGCTAGACTGCTATCTAATATTTGTATTTACATGAACACTCTGGGGTCGGCGAACGCGCCGGCTCGTTTTGTTGGATTTTTTTTTTTGCTCGGTTTTGTCATTTTTTTTGTAGAGTGATACATGTAAAGGGTCTACTTTTATTTGTGTACTCTCACAATAACGACAAAACTTTTGTAAAGAAAACAAACCGGGTGTGCTTTCTGCCGTCTCACTCACTGTGAACTTCTTTCTAAAGCGCATCACAAAAATGAATCGAAACTCAGCGAATACTTGCCACACAGACGTGAGTCTTTAGAAAGCTTAAAGTGTATACCGTACTTTTAAATGAAGCAATTCATATCAAAAACAAATATTCTCTGTTTATGTAATCCGTAAGAAACTAACGAGGGGTAAAATCTTGAACGCTTTACTATGTGACATGGTTAATCCTCAGGTTTTTAACGGCCGCACTAAAATTATTTACGTAATTCATATCAGGTAGCCATGATTATTTGCCAGCATGGATAAGTTAAAAGCTGTCATGGATTTTTGCAGCGCAAAATCGGACTGAACAGGTATAGACCAGAAAAGAATTTATTTTATTTTATCTACGGCTCATTACACCTAGAATTCTGAAATAAAGTGACGTGGTAAGTTTTTTCAAAAATTAATTCAAATGAATAAACGAGTGAGAGAGAATTACAGCGTGCGTCTAGTGTAGCTTGTTTATGTACAAAACAGCGAAGTTATCACCTCATTGCTGAAAAATATAATGTAGCTTTCGATAGCGAACAATGGTTCAGAGGTTGAAAACAAGTTTCTATTCTCTTAACTATAAAGGGGAAAAAAACTTGAGTTATAGTGCAAGCACATACAGGCACGTCTGATTCATAATACATTAACAAGCTATCATTGTGGCCAAACATGTCACCCTCGCCTTGTGCGTGCCTGGAATTCAAAGGGGAATCGGATATATACGTGTTTAGACGCAGGTCATATTTCCAGATATTGGATATGTATCTGATTTAAAACCACATTTGGAAGTAGTTCAGATCGGATGTGAAAAAATCTGATCTTGTGTGTTTACACATGCAAAAAATTCCGATCTGTGTTAGATGTAAGTTAAAAAAAGAAGTTTTTTGTGCCAGTGTAAATGCAGCACATGTGGAACAACATACGTGAAATGTTTCTCAAATTAAGTGGATAAAAAAGGAAATATGAGAGGCAAAAATTGTTTCGTACTGCTCATTTTTACGACAAGTCTTATTTCACCCGAGTCTGGCTTATCACAAGAACCTTTTGCAAATATGCAAAGACTAAAACATTTTAAATAGTCTCTTAAATATTCTAAATAATCCTGTTGATGAGAAGACAAAAAAATATATTTTTATTTAAAGTAATGTTTATATTTATAAATATATGTTAAAAAAAGTTGAAATTAATTTTGAACCCTGGAAATAATGCGTTCCTGGTGATTTTGTAGCACAAAATGATCACCAGTGAGCACTTAATTTTTTTATGCGTGTATGAGAACAATTTTTCTTGACACATCTTTTGTTAAGCAAGAAAGAGTTGGGATTTAAGATTATGTAGAAACTGATTTAACACTTATTAAACACACTTAGATGCTGATGTTTGGTAATCGCACCTTCTCTTCTCAGCTTTTCAGTGGGAATATGTGCCAGGAACTAACCTGCAAACAGAGATTATCTATTTTCGTGTATGATTTCATGTAATATTGAAATTTCCATATGAATGTTAAAAAAGAGCAAAAATATGCATTGCTGTGGCTTCAAACCATTGATTTGATCAAATATCATCTAAAATACACTGCACTTTCCACCTCTGTCCATCAGTTATTTTAGTATTAGCTTTCATTAATTTGTTTCAGTAAATTTAGTACTTCAACCAAAACTTCTTTCAGTTAATTGCCAAAGCACCACCACTATTTTCGTTTGTTGATCTAATATTTGTTTTATTTTATTTCAGCTTTCAGTTAACAAAACCAATGTTTTTAGTTAACATTAACAACACTGATATATTAACACATTTTGTTATGATTTTTCTTCTTCTTTCAACGCTATCTAAATGATACCCTCTGCATTTACTGTAGTGCTGCTGTCTCACAAGCTGGTGGTGTGTGTGTGTGTGTGTGTGATTTCTCTCTGGTCTTTCGGTGGCGTGGGGAACGTGATGCGCTCTGCGCTCGATGCTGTTTGTGGCAGAATCTTCCAGAGGAGGTCGGTCCTCTCTCTGCCTGCGTGTTTACCTGCCTGCCCACCGACCTCTCCACCCCTTCTTATCATTGCTGGCATGGATGACTGTGCCTATTCCCCCTTTTGTTTTATTCCCTCTTTCACTCTTTCTGTTTGTCTTCTTTGTTAGTCTTTGCTTTTCTTGTTCTGATTTTATTTTAGTCTGTTTTATAAGTCGTTCCACTCTCTCTAGAGCTCAATATTGACTGCCCACTTTTTAGCGGCCTTGGTTCAGGCCAGAAGTATTCTTCTTTAAGAATATTCTTCAATAAGTTTTATTCCTTGAAACAAAACAAACCATAACGTGTTTCAGTCAAACACAATTTGATAATAAGTAGAGCTGTGAAACGATTAATCGCATCCATAATAAGTTTGTTTACATAATATATGTACTGTACTGTGCATAATTATTTTGTGTATATATAAATACACACACATGTATTTAATTATTTTGTGTATATATGAATACACACACATGTATGTATGTATTTAAGAAAAATGTGTTATTTATATATAAAATATTTCTATTTGTATATAATATAAATTAGATAAAAAAATATATGCTGTATATCAATGCAGATATTTCTCAAATATATACATGCATGTGTGTGTATTTATATATACAAAATAATTATACACAGTACACACATATATTATGTAAACAAACTTTTATTTTGGATGCGATTAATCATTTCACAGCTCTAATAATAAGGAATAAGACAAAGGTTAATAAATTATCGTAATCACATTAACTGGTACCAATAAATGAACACAACATATTAACTTTTAATTTTTATTTACCTGCGTAGGTCAAACAGTATGCAAAATTATTAAAATAATATTGTCTGAATAGGAAAATGTACTGGTTTGTAAACGCAGAAACTGCAGAAAAAGTCTGATTTATCTTACACATGGATTGAAAAACTGGGCCAAATATTGAATAAGTGGTAAATGAATTTGAAACAAAATACAGGTTTTTGGTTTGCGACCCGCCAGATAAGAACCATTGCTTTAAATTACACTGATGGTACATGTATATGCTAATGTAAAGCTACATTCATTCTACAATTCCAGAACTCTTATTAGGTGTTTTGAAAAACATTGTTGCTAAACTTACTATCCATAACCTTGAGATTTTTAATTGGATTTTTACTTCCAGAACCCTTCTATTAAGCTCTATTTGTCTGTTTTCTATTTGTCTCTGTTCATCTGTCTCTGTCATTCCTCCTGTGTACTCTTTTTCTCCATCTTTCTCTCTTTATATTTCTCTCTGCACGTATCTTTCTGGTTGTGTTGACCATCCATCCATCATGTGCATCCATCTATCATGTGCATCCATCCATCCATCAATCCATCTATCTATCCATCCATCAAGCCATCCATCACGTGCATCCATCTATCATGTGCATCCATCTATCAATCCATCCATCTATCTATCCATCTATCTATCCATCCATCCATCCATCATGTGCATCCATCCGTCCATCCATCCATCACATGCATCCATCTATCATGTGCATCCATCTATCAATCCATCCATCTATCTATCCATCCATCCATCATGTGCATCCATCCATCCGTCCATCCATCCATCAATCCATCCATCATGTGCATCATCACCTGCATCCATCCATATCCTTCCATCGTGTGCATCCATCCATTTCCTTCCATCGCGTGCATCCATCCATATCCTTCCATCGTGTGCATCCATCCATATCCTTCCATCGTGTGCATCCATCCATATCCTTCCATCGTGTGCATCCATCCATTTCCTTCCATCGTGTGCATCCATCCATTTCCTTCCATCGCGTGCATCGATTCATTTCCATCCATCGAGTGCATCCACCCATATCCTTCCATCGCGTGCATCCATCCATTTCCATCCATCCATCCATCCGTCGCGTGCATCCATCCATATATATCCATATCCATCCATCAAGTGCATCCATCCATCATCGCGTGGTTCAATCCACATCCATCCATCGCTTGCATCCATCCATCCATCCCGTGCATCCATCCATCCATCCACCACGTGCATCCATCCATATCCATTCATCCTGTGCATCAATCCATATCCAACGCGTTCATCCATCCATATCCTTCCATCCATCACATTCATCCATCCTGTGCTTCATTCAATACCAGTTTTGGTTGATGCCCGTTCAGCACGAGAGCCATGGCGTCGCGCCTGTCTTCAGTGCTGGCTCAGTCTCTCAGTCGTGAACGAAGGTCTTGTCCCCTCTCCGGATCCCGTGTGTGGGTCGTCAAACAGCTTCCCTTGATGTTGTGGGTTATGAATTGTTGGATGTGTCTCCCTTGGCTGTGATTTTTGTCAGGCCTGGCAGTTGCCCGTGATGTTGGTATTGACGTGGGTTTGCAGGTCTCGGGGTCTCCGCTCTCAAAAGAGGGGCAGTATGTTAATGCGAGTGTGTGTTTGTCAGAGCGAGAGTGTGTAACAAACTCTCTTCTGCATGCCAGTGGAACCCTGTCGTGGAAGCTCTCCCACACTGAACTGAGGAATCTTCATATCTTTCTGTTCCTTTCACCCATCACATTATCTGTTACAGTTATTGTGTTGGTGAATGTGTGGTTTATCAGGCCTGGTGGTCTCATCTGGATTATTTTAACATCTTTCTTTCTCTCTCTGAATCTCCACAGCCTGGGTGGGAGGAACGAGTGCATGCAGACGGAAGAACCTTTTACATTGACCACAGTAAGGACACTCATTTGTTGATAAAATAAGCAGACACATCTGGAGCAGGGGGGGTTAAATTGAGGGCCAGGGGCTTGAAAGGGTCCACAGAATTTTTGTTGTGTGGAAAACATGTTAACTTAATTATGCAAAAAAAAAAAAAAAAAAAAAAATATATATATATATATACCAGTATTTATGTATTTAACAGACATTAAGTGTTAATTTTTACATTTATTTGATCAGTAATATTTTGAAATAGTATTACAATTTAAAATGCTCTATTTTTGACGTTTTAAAATGTAATTTATTCCTGTGATTTCAAATCTGAATTTTCAGCATCATTACTCCAATATTAAGTGTCACACTATACTTAAGAAAACTTTCTTCAGCATATTAGAATGATTTCTGATTATTATCATTATTAGAAAACAGATTTTTTGTTGCTTTATATTTTTGTGGAAACCGTGCTATATTTTTCAGGATTCTTTTATTAGTAGAAAGTTCAAAAGAACAGCATTTATTTTAAATAGAAATATTAAATAGATTTTTTTTCTAAATATCTGTACATCTATACATCACTATATACTTTGTTTGGAGTGCAGCATATTTTGCCGTCTACTGTTGAGAACAATAATAATCCCTCCTGCCTTCAGTTATACACACACAGTAAAGCAGGTTTCAGTCACAGATATGCTCAAGTTTCTATTTGTTATGTTGTTTCTTTATTCTGTGATGTGTGATCAATAATTATTTGGATGGTTAAGCCGGTAACAAGTTGTGAGATCATTTTACTCATGCATCAATAAACTCGGACATGGCGTCGCACTCCACAGACACAGGTGTGTTCAACCACTGCTGAATCTGCTGCTCCGGTCGATACACACCTGTTCTGTTTGTCAGCTACACGCATTCACAAACGACCTCTAGTGTTTGCGTTGTCCAGTGATGGGTGTAGCGTAAATATAATCTGTATCAAATAGCACTGTAAATTGCGAAGTGAGCTAATGAAGTTCTACTTCTCCCCCTCAGACACCAAAAAAACACAGTGGGAAGACCCTCGCCTCCAGAGTCCTGCCATAACTGGACCTGTGAGTGTGCTTTTATTCTGCCACAATTTGTCTCTTATTTATGTTGTTGTTTTCCTCTAGCACTTCTTTATTTTGTTGTTGCAACTGGGTTTTGTCCCAAGTGGAAATGAGAGAGACACACACACACGCACACGCGCACACACACACACACACACACATATTTGTGTGTGTGTATAATTTGTATGTATATGAATATATTTGCAAATGTTCAGAAAGCTATTGTTTTATTATTATTAAATAATGCATATCAATGATTATTAAATATTGTCTCGGTGACTACTGCAATATTGTATTTTTTCCTTGCATTTTATTTATAAATCATATTTAATTAGAGGCATTCCAACAAATACACATTTGTTTTACTCTACAGTTAAATAATAATAATTGTTATTATTAATAATATAAAAGGAAATAAGAACATATATTTTATTTATTTTCATTTTGATATGAAATATGACTTGTCCAGATTCTGTTTATGACATGTTGTGAGATTCATCGAAATATACTTGTAGCTCGTCCAGTGATATATGTTGTTACACTGATATTAATCGTATGTGTTTGAATGTTTATTTGCTCGTCTTCTCTTAGGCGGTGCCGTATTCTAGAGAGTTCAAGCAGAAGTATGACTACTTCAGAAAGAAGCTAAAGAAACCGGTAAGAAACGAAGCGTTTTCAGAGACATTGCTGTAAGCTCTTTCCTGTCACACACTGTATTCCTAGACGCACTAATTTATTCTCTGTGAAATCCTTGTCAAGGAGTGAAGAGGGTTTTTTTTCTATTGGGTGTTAAATTGTTCTTCACACGACCGAAACAGCCGTTTACAGTACTGTGGTTGTTTCAGGCATTGATATTAAGTTGAGATGTTAGTGTGACGCTCAAAGCTGTTAGCTAATCAACAGTGAGCTTCAATTTATTATTTTATTTTCTATCATGAATTCCAGGATATAATTTGATGTTTTGTTTTCGCGTTCTCTCCCGCAGGCAGATATTCCGAACCGTTTTGAGATGAAGCTGCACAGGAATAACATCTTTGAGGAGTCATACAGACGGATCATGTCCCTGAAGAGACCCGACAGCCTGAAGGCCCGTCTGTGGATCGAGTTTGAATCAGAGAAAGGCCTGGACTATGGGGGCGTGGCCAGAGAATGGTTCTTCCTGCTCTCAAAGGAGATGTTTAACCCTTATTATGGGCTCTTTGAATACTCAGCCACGTAAGTATCACGTGTGTTTGTGCACTACAGTTTTGTGTTGTCAAGTTTGGACTACATTGGCAAATTCTATCTGTCTGTCTGTCTGTCTGTCTGTCTTAGGCATGTGACGGTATCACATTTTTATGTTGCGATAATGGCTGTAGCTTTTATCACAGAATTCGATATTATCACTATATTAAAATAAGTTGCAAAAAAAAGTGTTGTCATACTATAACCAGGTTTAAAAGCTTTTTTCCTTATAACAAAAATACTTAAATACAGTAAAGCAATACAAATAAAGTTATCATAAATGTAAAATATTTACAGATTAAAGTGCAAAAGAATTATAAAGAACAATAGGTGACACTTTACAATAAGGTCTCATTATTTAACGCTGTTAACAATAAAGAATTAAAAAAAATTCAAACAATATCTAGGGCATGTTGTAGCCTACTCCAGATTAAAATGTAAAAAAAAAAAAAAAAAAAAAAAAAAAAAGCCTATTAAAGGGGTGGTTCAGGATTTTGGACATCGGACCTCATTTTCAAGTTAGCCTGGTTGTTATTCATCAGTGGACACAGTTTTCAAAAAATTTCATCCAGTCCTTCCAGTTGCATAGTTCGCCGATGCTAGGCTAGCGCGAGTCAACGGTATAAGCTAGCCTGCCATTAAAAACTGTTTTACCCACTCCAAAGTACACCAAAAGCAAATAAATTATAACGGCAGACTGTCGATGTAAATGTCTGTTGAGAGAATAATGTTAGAAATCAAACTACCCTTTCATTGCATTGCAATAGTTACACTTTGTTCCCTGTATTTATTAGCACAGTCTACAGCAGCGGCGGAGTGATATTAAGTTACCTAGGCAACCGAGAGAGTCTCCACATGACGCAAGTGTATTTACCTGCCGCTGACACTCATCACTACAGAAGCAGAGTATATTTCACTAAGAAATCAACATAGGACTATGGCCACGTTTGAAAGCCATGCCAATGTTTCAGACTTTGGAGACGAGGAATGTGTTTTATTCAACGAACCGTACATGTATGAGCCGGAATACACAGACGAAGAACTAATCGAGATAGATACTAAAAGGGCAGAAATTGAACTGTAACGTTATCTCCACTAACGCTGTCATTGTCATTCTATAAGTTATGAGAAGGGACTAGCTTAATAGATAGGTATAGTAGCCTAACAAAAGTTATTACCTGTTCATCTGCTGTTGGTGCATATGGAAAGACGGCTGGAACTGCATTCCTTGTCAGTGACTTATGAACGTTTCGATTATGGGGTTTTTCAAAGTCGTCTGGTCTAAAATAATCACTACAAATTCGCAACTTTAATAGTCTCTGCCGGTGTCTCGTTGTCCAAGCCAGCAGAAAGAAGTCACAGTTGGTTCCTTTCTGGATCTCTCAATGGAAATTTGTGGAAACTTTTTGCATGACCATCTATTTGGTTTATTTTTACAATTTCGAAATGCACAACGAATCACCATGTTGCCAATTCCTTAGTTTATAATCGAATGTTTTTCAATATCGTTGTTCAAGGCTACTAACGTTACTAGCTAGCTAGACGTCCCGTCTGTAGTGCGCGCGCTTCTGTTCTGTGTTTACTTTTCGGCGCAGTACTACTAACCGGAGCAAAGTAAAATTCCGCCGCTGCTGAGAAACTAGTTCCTGTAAATGTAATGCGATCATTGAGATGTAAGAGTACCGGACCGGTACTTTGATTTCTAACATTATTCTCTCAATAGACATTTACATCGACAGTCTGGCGTTATAATTTATTTGCTTTTGGTGTACTTTGGAGTGGGTAAAACTGCTTTTAATGGCAAGCTAGCACAGATACCGTTGACTCGCGCTAGCCTAGCATCGGCAAACTATGCAACTGGAAGGACTGGATGATTTTTTTTGAAAACTGTCTCCACTGATGAATAACAACCAGGCTAACTTGAAAATGAGGTCCGATGTCCAAAATCCTGAACCACCCCTTTAAGTCCGAGTATTTAAGTATTCAGTGCTGCAATGAACACCATTGTTAATACAAAAATCTGAATGACTGTTTAAAACATTTAAATACTGTTCGGAAACAGAAAAGTAAAAAAAAATCTGAATAATTCGTAATAAATAACTATTCACAGTATTTTGAAGCGATAACAATATTGTGCATGTTCATTATCATGACATGTCGTATTACCATATACCAGCACATCTGTCTATCTATCTGCTATAGGGTATATGTCGAACGTCGCATTACGAAACCGGAAAACCGAACGCATCGCTTTCGGCTCAGGTCTTTTGTATGTGCTTCATGCATTTTTTTTGTTTTACTCAAGATAACTTAAAAGGAGCGAGCAAAGATGATCATAACCAATGTCCCTCGCATGTGAAGATCGATATTTAAAAGTAAAAAAAAAAAAAAAATCTTCACACTAACGTTAAGATATTTAAATAGAATAAAACGCCAATAACAAAGTGAGATATGTAGGTTAGCTGATTACCTTAAAATTCCATAGATATCGGCATCAGTTCATACGGCTGTTAACACTTTCTATGACAAGCGGATGCGATGAGACCAGGTTTCCGGTTTCGTCATGCGACGTTCGACATATACCCAATTGCTCTTTTACAGAGCTGGTCTGTTACCTTGTTAGATCTCTCCCACTGACACGCATTACGGGACACAGCAGAGCTGGCATCATAATTCATTCATTTAACGTCTCCCATCTGTCTTTCTGCAGTGATAACTACACCCTTCAGATCAATCCAAACTCGGGCCTGTGCAATGAGGATCACCTCTCATACTTCAAGTTCATTGGTCGGGTGGCTGGAATGGCTGTGTATCACGGCAAGCTGTTGGATGGTACGTAAGCTGGGGACCTTCTAGAGCCGATCAGAAGCTTTTTCATGTGATGTTTTGGTTACACTTTATTTTAAGGTGTCTTTGTTACATTGTAATTATACATTTAAGTATGGAGTAATATTAAGTATCTAAATGTACTTCCTATAGGGTTTTTTGTTTAGGGTTTGGGTTACATGTAGTTAATATAGTAATAACTAGTACAAATTAAGCATAATTACATGTAACATATGTAACAATGACACTGTAAAAAAAGTGGTACCGACATTTTCTTTCTTTTTATTGTTCACTTTTGATAAATATCATGGTATCAGCTATTTTTTGTGGGTTTAGTTTGATTTGTAGTTTCTTTCCCCAGTTGAAATGTTGTTCTTGTTTGTTTTTCAGGTTTCTTTATTCGACCGTTCTATAAAATGATGCTGGGCAAACAGATCACCCTGAATGATATGGAGTCAGTGGTGCGTTAACACACATGCACATCAATTCTAAGAGATATCCCCCTGGACGGCACAATGCAAAAACATTATAAAACCGATTTGTCATTGAAATGTTGGCTAACACTTTATTTGGCAACACTTTATTTTAAGGTGACGGAGTTACACGTTACTACATGTACTAGCTTTAGTAATAACAGTAAATTATGCATAATTACATACAACTAACCCTTAACCAAACCCTAACCGTAACTCTATAAGAAGTACATGTAGTTCCTTAATTTTACTCAATTGTAAAATTTTAAGTACAATGTAGCTACGTCACCTTAAAATAAAGTGTAACCCTTATTACAGTGTGATTATACCTTATATTAATAATAGTATAAGGAGAATATTCATTACCTACATGTACTTACTATAGGGTTGGGGCTAGATTAGATTTGGTTTAGTTTAGGATTAGTTGCATATAATTATGCATTATTACTTTAGTAACTACATGTAACGTGTGACAAAGACACTGTAAAATATTTTTTTATTAACAATAATGGAGTAATACTACTTAGTAATATTATACTGCCTATAGGGTTAGGATTAGGGTTTGGTGTATAAATGATGCATAATTACATGCAACTAACCCTAGTTATTACTGTTATGCAATGTTTAGAGGCGTTGATTACAGTGTTAGTAATATGAATATATACAGTATATATACTGTTCTCATGTTTTATGTTCATGTACTCTATGTAGGACAGTGAATACTACAACTCTCTAAAGTGGATTCTGGAAAACGACCCCACAGAATTGGATTTGCGGTTCTGCATTGATGAGGACAACTTTGGACAGGTAACTCCATGTTTCTAAATGTCTATTTATTTTTGATTTCATTTCATTTTTGTCATTTATGTTATTGTAATATTTTTTGTCAATGTTTTTTTTTATATGTTTAAACATTTTTATATATATATATGTGTATATTTGTAGACATATCAGGTGGATTTGAAGCCAAGCGGATCAGACATGGTTGTAACCAATGACAACAAAAAAGAATACATAGAGTGAGTTGCTCTTTTGCTCTGTATGTAAAATCTTACAAATGGCGGCTTATACTAAAAATGTATTTTCTTTTGGCTCTGCACAGCCTGGTGATTCAGTGGCGGTTTGTGAACAGGGTGCAGAAACAGATGAACGCCTTTTTGGAAGTGCGTGATCAAATTCCTTGCACAATCAAAAGTTATCTGTAACTGCAACTAATGCCACTAGGTGGTAGCAGAAGTTAGATTATACATAATACTTGCATGCCAACGTGCTATAATGACATGCAATGTTTTGATCATGTTTCACAGGGATTCACCGAGCTCATTGCCATCGACTTGATAAAGATTTTTGACGAAAATGAACTGGAGGTAACAACTTCCCACATACCCATTACTCAGTGTCTGCCGTTGTCATGGAGACTGCATCCTCCATGTCCAAGACTTCCATAGAATAATACACGTACTCTTCATAAAAAAAGCCCAAAATTCTTGTTTTGTTGAATGAATCAGCTCTTCTCACATGAGCACTGGATTATGCGTTCATGTCCAGGCTGTTGTTTGCATAGTGGGGGAAAGCAAAATTTATGCCCGTCATAGTAGCAAATAATAAAAAACTGATAAAGACAGGCATTGCATTATATACCGTGGTATAAATGAGTCAGCCAGTAGACGTTCTGCTGCTTTACTATTTATACCGCAGTGTATCCTCTGCGTGATTTGACAGATCAAGCTGTTTTTGTACTAATGTCTGATTTATATTTTATGAATAATGTTATTTCTAGTTCCAAATAAATAAAATAAACAAATAAGATAAAGTACTTATCTTTTGTAAAGTAAAAAAAAATAGATATATCAATCATTATCTACACTACAGGATAATGAGGGTAAAGATGTTGGTTGGTGTGTGTTAGTTTGTTTAATGTGCTGTATTCTCTGTCTCCAGCTGCTGATGTGTGGTCTGGGAGACGTGGATGTCAATGATTGGAGGCAACACACGGTTTATAAGAATGGCTACTGTCCTAATCACCCTGTGATCCAGTGGTTCTGGAAGGTACGTAGAACAAACAGTCTCTGTGCGTGTGCAATATAAGTTTGGTTACATCTACTAGTAATTCTTTATTATTACTATTATCTGAACTATGAAAGAAGACAAATGTAGTCATTGAAAAAATGTTTAACAATTTAAAACGATTTTATATTTCATCTTCAAAGTACACTATGTAACTTTATTTTACATACTTTACACTTTTACATTATTTCGATTTCCTAATTTCTCGCCATCTCTGAAAAGCCAAGCCAATGTTGTACTTGTTTTATTACGAGCTCCTCTTTTTGCCCGCATTCATACTCTATTTGCCTGCTTCTCCATCACCCTACACACATCAGAGTAGCCGGAGCAACTTTTCTCTGTTTACCGATATGACTAGTGACATGTACGTAGTTTCCAGTGAAAACCATCCTGACAGGTCTAAAATATACACACTTACAATAGGCTTACCGTAGTGAATCAGGGTGAGACAAAAACACGTTTTGGAAAAAGGATTGACAACGTAGTGACTTCATTTTTTCAATTTTGTTAATTATGAACAAAAAAAGTTACATAGTGTACCTTTAACTTAAAGAAGTGCATCCTGGGATGCTTTTTAATCAGTATTGGAGTTCTGACACTTGTTGGAAAAAAGTTACATAGTGTACCTTTAACTTAAAGTGCATCCTGGCATGCTTTTTAATCAGTATTGGAGTTCTGACACTTGTTGGCTGCTCAAACTAATGCATAATGGGTTTTTTATATAATAAGTATACAAATATTTAGGCATGAATGCATATTTTCTTCTAAATTAATTTCAGGCATTTAAACCCAGTCCTTTAGATCAAAAGATTTCAAATATCACGGAAAAGTCAAGTGTGTCAACTTCTGTGTGCACGAGTGTTTCTGACCCCATGCCAAGTACACCGCAGGGCAGTTACCGATCAAAGTCTGTTTGATGTGAGGCTCATCGGGTGTTTACTCTGATGAAAGAGTCATTACGGACTTCTTATCAGCAGTCTGGAGCCAGGCTTGCTCTTTCTACATTCTTTCTAAATATCTTTGTTATTTCCATTTATTTCAGTTGCAGTTGCTCAGCTGGCAAACTCATTTTTGAATGACAGTTGATGGAGAACGATTCTTGTGTGCATCAGAATGGTGTAGTTATGGGGGCTTACAGTACTGACCAAACTTTGACCCCTGGCTCTGACATGTTGAGCCACAGTGCAGGTTCGAGTGTAGCTAGTTGCATTTTTCGATCCTTTGCTCTCTTTTCCGTAAATTCATGTCCTCTCACAACTATCGGTATGAATAAAAATATGGCAAAAAGGCAAAACACAAAAAATATATGTAGATATAAAACGTTTTGGGGTAATTGGAATTATTTGTAACATCCTATTTCACTGGGTCGGTTTGTGCACAAGCTTTAAGTGGAGTTTTTTCTATTGATGCTTATTTAAATGGGAAAAATAAGGATATTTATTTTAGGAAAACTTCATTGAGACAACCGTGTAGGGGAACCACTGTTGAATATTTAAGAGATCTTTTCAATGGCGCTAGACAGACCATAAACAGATAAATGTTATTGTATTAACCGTGTCTCTCTTTATTTCTACTCAGGCTGTGTTGTTAATGGATGCCGAAAAGAGGATCAGACTTTTGCAGTTTGTCACAGGAACATCCAGAGTGCCAATGAACGGCTTTGCTGAACTATACGGTAGATGAGTTATAGATGTAGATGTTATAACGTATAACACAACAACATGCAACAACAGATAATATATCATAACATAACTTATCAAACATAACATATAAGATATCAAACATAATATAACATCATAACGACATAAAGTAAACATTTAACTAATAAATGAATGTAGTATAATATTAATACAATATTTCAGAAAATGCCACTGGTGTTGCAGTGGTATTGTAGTATCATTTAAGTATCATGTAGTATCATATAAGATTTGTGGCAGCTTCATTTATTTTCAGATCTTAGTGTTGCTCTTGGTCCTTGATGAGTCATGTGATCTTTCACAGGTTCCAATGGGCCGCAGTTGTTTACTATCGAGCAGTGGGGGACACCTGAAAAGCTCCCTCGTGCTCACACCTGGTAAGACCTAGAGGGATTTGACCACGAATCAAGAACATCAATATATATTTCCTTTTCATACAACAAACACATTTTGGGAATATTCTGAAACGGCGTAACTCTGTTCTGATTTACAGCAAGTAGATGCTTGTGTTTGACTCATTCCTTTGATTGTCTTCCCGCTCAGCTTTAATCGTCTGGACCTCCCGACGTACGAATCGTTTGAAGACCTGCGAGAGAAGCTTCTGATGGCAGTGGAGAACGCCCAAGGCTTTGAAGGCGTCGACTAAAGAAATCCCTTCACACACACACACACACACACACACACACACACACACACACACACACACCATCTTCCAATGCAACCGACGAGCAAAGACATGTACAACACGCACACATCTACACTCACATATACACACTCTCGAGTTGCCATTGTACAGCCAGAACCCAGCGGTCGCATGTGTGTGTGTGATGCCAGCACACGGTATATGCATGTATCTGTCTAGCTGGAACGACATTGGCTGTGAACGAGTTTTGACGCCAAACAGCCCTGCAGTATCCCACAAATCACATTCTCTCCCAACACGTTTTATTTTTAAATCCAGCTCTGAGGCCATGGCAACTTTTATATTGACAGTAATCGAAACTTCAGTATTTGAAGGCCTCAGTGGGTGTGGCCTCAGAGTGGGCGTGGCCTTGATACAGCATAAAAACCACTGCAATCAATCCCATTTCTGCATTAACATAATAAAAGTTCAGTGAAGAGGCAACAAATGGACTCTTATCAGGTCTTACTTACACCAGATTACCTTAGGAAACACAGCCAGGATGAAGGGCGCATCCTCATCCTCCCTTATCCGGCAAAGTTCGCCAAGTTTCCCCTTCCTTCGTCGAGGATTATTTTTTATCTTCTTTTGCAACGCCAAGAAGCAACGGATGTTGATAATTGTTTTTAATAGTTTATTATTATCGCTGTTATTATGATACTGTTGTCATTCTTACCGAGTAAACGGATATTTGTACCAACAATGTGGTTTACTATTTTAAACAACGTTATTGAAAATGCATCAATTGCCTGGCTATATCCATATCATCGTGGGTACAAAAAAAAAAAGAAAAAAAAAAAACGAACAAACATGATTATTGTATTGCTATGAAAACTGGCATGAACATGTATCTTGTGTTTCAATATGATTACGTAGTAATTATAAAGCTATTCTCCTTCTTGGTTGAGAGCAAAGATGGAAAAGAAATGGTTACGGACATGCATTGGACATGCATTGGACATGTAAACGAGTTTGTCAGAGAGAGTTTTCTTCAATTGTAATAAGTATTGTTCTTATCTTAATTATGATTAAACCTGTTCATAATGCTGTAAATGAGTTTGTTTTTGGGGAAGACGCGGTTGGACTCTTTTACTGTATGTGTTAAATCTGTTGGAAGTATTAAAGAGCGACACAGAGTGTAGCTATCTTAAAAGCGCTGTGATTCAACACTGCAAGTCTCGTAGACTTTCAGGACGTACACGTTTCTTTCTTTCTTTCTTTCTGTCTTTCTTTCATTCGATCTTGTTTCTTCTAACACCACTGTACCTATAAGGGCACTTTATTGATCACACACTAGGGTCATGTCACCAGTTTTTTTTGTGAACTTGAATGTGATTATCTATTTTTTTCTTTTTAAAGCACTCAGTTACAGTGCAATATCTATTGTTTATAATCGGCCTGCTGCTAACATATCAGATCCCAGCTCATCCCTACAGCTGATCTGGAGTCAGCCTGACTCTTCAGTGTGAAACTGGACGAGTCCACGTCTGGATCAGCTCTGTAGGAACGAGTAAGACTTCAGACTTTGTCCATTTTCCAAGTCTTCTTCTTTTTTTTTTTTCTGTATGCCTCTCCACTCACACTTTTCAGGCCGCTGTGGGTCTGTAGGTTTGTGATAACATTATGATTATTGTTATTGTTATAAATTACCCTTCCTCTTTTGTAGGGGCAGTTCTTTTTTTATTGATGAGGAACATTTACTGTCTGGTTCCTGCTCACCATGAGACTTTGCAATTCGTATAACTTCATTCGAAATAAACTGATAAATGGAATTTAGGTGTGTTGTCGTTTCATCCAAAAAATCTCAAAATGTTTTGGCATAAATGCAGGAACTAAAATTAAAAAAGTAAATCAGATTTTCAGTGTCATATGGATTTGGGTTGTACGGAGCCCCTAAAGGGACATGGTGATAAAAAAATTAGATGGACCTTTGTGTTCCTTCACAAAACATTTGCATTTCCGCTCGATCGCGAAACATTTCTGTTCCGCCGAGAATCTTTGCGTTCCCTAAGAAACGTTCGCTCTCAAAATCGTAGAGAATCTTTTGTGTTCACTTGCAAAACTTTGCATTCTCTCACAAAACCTTTTCGTTCCCTTTGCAAACCATTTGCGTTTCCCTGAGAAAAGTTCGCTCGCAAAACATTGCGTTCGCCCGAGAATCTTTGTTCACTTGTAAAACTTTGCCTTCGCTCACAAAAGCTTTGCAAAACATTTGCATTCCCCCGAGAAACGTCCCCTCTCAAAATCGTAAAGAATCTGTTCGCTCACAAAACCTTTGCGTTCCTTTGCAAAACATTTGCATTCCCCTGGGAAACTTCCCGTTCGATCGTGAAACATTTGTGTTTGAGTTCCCCCGAGAAACGCTCTCTCACTTGCAAAACTTTGAATTCTCACAAAACCTTTTCGTTCCCTTTGCAAACCGTTTGCGTTCCCCCGAGAATCTTTGTTCACTCGCAAAACTTTGCCTTTGCTCACAAAAACTTTGCAAAACATTTGCATTCCCCCGAGAAACGTCCCCTCTCAAAATCGTAAAGAATCTGTTCACGCGCAAAAATTTGCATTCGCTCACAAAACGTTTGCGTTCCACCAAGAATCTTTGCATTCGCTCACTAAACTTTTGCGCTCCGCCAAGAATCTTTGCGTTCTCTCACAAAATATTTGCGTTCCCCCGAGAATCTTTGTTCACTCACAAAACTTTGCATTCGCTCTCAAAACCTTTGCGTTCCCCTGAGAAACATTCGCTCTCAAAACCTTTGTGTTCCCTCGCAAAATGTTTGCGTTCCGTCAGAATCTTTGCATTCCCTTGCAAAACATAGCATTCGCTCACAAGACCTTTGCGTTCCACCGAAAATCTTGGAATTCGCTCGCAAAACATTTGTTCACTCTCGAAACTTTGGCATTCCCCCGAGAAATGTTGCATTCACTCATGAAACATTTGCTTTCCCTGGAAAAACTTTTTTGAAAGCAATTGTTTTGTGAACAAAAGCAGTGAGAATCGATTCGCCGCAGCATTTTTTCATCAACATGTCCCTTTAGGGGCTCTGTAGTATGTCTTCACATTGATTTCATGGTAAATGTTGAAAACTAATTCATGGTATTTCTACCTCTCTAACTGCAAAAATCCCCCTACATGTCTATTCCAGGTTTCATTTTAAGATGAAGGTTGAGCGGTTGAGATAAACTGAGCTTTATCATTTACTGGATTGTCTGAAGTCGAAGAGAGTATTGTGGGGTTTTCTTTCTTCTTCTTCTTTTTTACAGATATGCAATGTTAATGTTCTGTTGATTTGACCTGTTTCAAAGCTGCAGGCACTGCTAACCGGGTCAAATCTGGCAGCCATTCAGCCTTTTAAATCTAGTTCAAGGCTGTTTTGACTTCTCTGATTTTCTACTTCTATGCTTAACATTAAGCCTACATAATTTATGAAATACTTAGAAATAATTGTCAAACAAGAGATGCATGCATATACAAAAAATAAAAATAAAATATATAAATGATTCCAGATTATAAATAAAATATAATTGTGTGATATATGCAGGCTACATATTAGTTATTTACATACACTACTATTCAAAAGTTTGGGGTCGGTGATATTTTTTTATTTATAGTTTTGTCTTTTATGTCTTCCAAGGCTGCATTTATTTGTTTAAAAATAAAGTTAAAACAGTTAAATTGTAATAAGTTTCACAAATGTGAAGTTTTAATATGTTTTAAAATTAAATATATTTCTTTGATGACAGTGCTGAATTTTCAGTCTTCAGTGTCACATGATCTTTCATAAATCATTATAATATGCTGACTTGGAACATTTATTATTAACAATGTTGAATATTGTTATGCTGCTTCAAATGTTGTGGATATTGTGATATATTTTTGGGGGGATTTTTGATTTTATTTTTTGGATGAAAAAATTATTTGAAAAAGGAAATCTTTTGTAACATTCTACATGTCTTTACTGTCACTTTTGATCAATTTAATGCATCCTTACTGAATAAACATTAATTTCTTAAAGATTTCTTAAATATATATATATATATATATTACTAACCCCAAAGTTTTGAATGACTGTGTCCAAAAAAGACGACATTTATAATTTTGCAACCAACATTTTCATTTTCAAATTTCACTTTAATTTAAATCAAATCATATTAATATTATTTGTATGTGCCTGAATACTGTCAAGTCATAGTTTTTGCAACTTTTTTGGTTAATTACAAGCCAAAATAATTCTGTAAAATATTTTATATTATCAATTTCTTAGTTGTTATTGCATATTATTTAACATGAATTATGCTTATCATTTTGTATTATACAAAATAGAATGCATATTAATTATATTATTCACATGACATTTCGAACAGGTGTTTGTTTAGACGGTTGATTTACTTGGTGTGTCAAATCATTTCTGGCCATTATTTCTCCATTAATGTTGCTCAGCAGAGCCTCATGCCGTGTGTACAGCTGTGATGCTAAGCGGTGAAGGAAACTCAGTTCATTCACACATGCAATCGGGCAGCTATCAGATCCAAGGACAAGCAAATAAAAGCGGCTTGCTGTCCTGTACACTTTATCAAGTGCTCTCTTTCAGCAATCGCAAACAAGTCCAGCTCCAAACTCACCTGCACCTATTCAGAGCACGAGCTTCAGTCACTGTGACACTGCGGCAGGCCTGACCGCTTCACTGTGTGGGACATTAGGTAAGACGGTTATGTTACGTGGATTTAAATGGAATAAATACAGTCCTCTAGTGTCAGTATAGGCCTATAATCTTTCTTATGCACCTGCTGAAATATTTGGGCTGACAAAATCAATAACCATATTATCTTATATTTGAATCACTGATTCAAGAGCCTATCAAAGCATTTCAGATCGTCTCACCATTATTTATACAGATACAGATGTCTGAAGTGTTGCTGAGAATGCTTACTGGAAACTGCTTTTCAAAAGTTTTTGTTTTTTCATAAGCACTCGCAGGTTTTGGGTTAGTGACCTCGTCCCCACGTCACTGCGGATCAATACTTCTCTAAGCTTATCACAAAACTGTTTGACTAAACCCTCTCTAGGTACATATAGGGAGGTTAAAGAGAGCAGAATGACCAGTCATGGCAAACTCACCAGAGACTGGACTTGTTTCTCGTTTTCTTGCAGACTGAGGAACCCTGCAAGAGACAGGATATAAGAATGTGTGAGTGTTTTATACATAGTGTTCGTAGTTCACTGAGAGATTGTTTTGTGAAGTGTTTCTTTTTCAGTTCTCTTTATTCCTACAGCATGGAGGACCACGTGGATCAGCCATCTTTGCAAAGCAGGGTCTGTGGTAAGTCAACTTGTCCACAGAAACTTTTTGAGCTCATATATAATATTATTTAAGGTTGTCATTTTTTCAAGAGGAAATTTTATGACTATTAGAAACGATACATAAACGACAAAATGAATGCTTTTTACAATTTAATTTTTTTTTAATGCAAACAAAAGTCTGAGTGTTACATCAGAACTTAATGTCTTCAGAAAACAAGTTTTACATAACACTAAATCTTTGTAAAAGAAGAATGAAGATCTAGACGATTAAATGTCAGTCAGTAGTTTAATAAAAAGAGTTCTAGAAGAGACATTTCCAACTATTTTTTCAATCCATGGACCTTGGATAAAATGATATTAATAATATTTTTCTCAACAAGTCATGAAACCGATCAAAAATTGACAGTAAATTATTATTTTTGTAGCATTGAGATACAATTATATCATGAATATTTTTGTATTTTAATTAATTAAAACTTAGTAATTTTGGGTTTTTTTATGTCTGTAGTTTTTATTAATGTTTATTTCAGTTTGTTTATTTTAGTAGGCTACACCAAAATAGAAGGCTATTTGAAATAAAATGTTTAATTAAATTATTATTTTAAAGTTAAAAATTATTTTGAATGTTAATTTATTTTTATTTTTTTTCAATGTATTTAATTTCCAGAAACAAAATATATATTTTATTTATAATGTTATAAATTCTGTCATTTTGAACTTTCTATTCATCAAATAACGTTGATAATAATAAGAAATGTTCCTTGAGCATCAGATCAGCATATCGGAATGATTTCTGAAGGATCATGTGACACTGTCTTCATATGATGCTTATATTGAAAAATGATGCATTGCCTTAGTCATATTCTTGTACATGACATTTTAACATCCCATGTTTAAAAAATGGAGCGGCAATGGAACCATTTAGCAGAACTTTAAGTTCTCAAGGTTGTTGTTTAGGTTACTTTGTTACAACATATTTAAAATGTTCAATAATAATATGAGGGGAAAAAAACTATGGTTTAGATTAAGAAACCATCTGCACTGTTCCCATCACCGTCCACTCCACTGACCAACATGTAAACAGAAGACGATAATCGACTGCTGACTGAAAGAGAAGCGGGAAATGGCGACCTATCCTGCCTGGCCTAGTTCATTTAAGTGCAAGTTGCTGTTCAGAGGTTCATTTTGAGGGTTTAGATTAGATTCTGAAACGTTAAGATGAATTCAATATTCTCTGACCATACAATAAAGTAAAAGTATAGTCTTACAATGTACAACGGTTGATAAAACTACTTCTGGAACGAGCACAAACAATGTTATAAACCTGCAATGTTCCTGTCTGTCTGTTTGTTGTCCTCCTGAGCTGTGGAGTGTGACAATGGTGTTTGTATCCTCTGTCGTCAAACGCCATTATCACACTAAATAGCCACGGTGAGACCTCACGACCCCCTCAGCCAATCAGCAGCGAAGAGAAACAGATGATGTCACGGCCTGTGGGATTCTATTGTGGGAATATGAAACACCTTTGTGTCTTTAAATGAACACGTATGACTTTGTGTGGAGGTTGATAAATTGGCATCTGCCGAAAACAGATGTAAAAGATCACGTCTGCCTATACTGACCCAGTTGTTGTTCGATTATTATTAATGAGTTCAGTATGCATGTCATGTGATGCTTGCTTCCTTCATATTGTATTCTGTATTAATGTGGTATCTTAATGACAATAAAATCTACAAAGTTTTGAAGTGTTTTAATGTTATTTGTAACACATGATTTGTGGTTAAAATCAAGCCCATACTCAAAAAAACAAAAAAAAACAATGTTTATTATTATACATTATATCATTCAGAAAAGGCCATTCAAAGCCAATACAACAGGATTGAGGTTAAGTCAAATCAAAAATCGACCTTCAATCCATATTCACTACTAATACTTAAATATAAGACTATCTATTTGCATAAAGCAGCAAACATCACAGTTTTTAATTGCACGTGATTCATTTGTGCGGTTCATTAACAGGACAAATATGTTGCTTCAAACGTGTGTGTTTATATATAGTAATGAGGCAATAAGTCATTTGACTTTCAAAGGATGATGGAAACGTGAAGGTGGGAGGATTGTCATTCTTACTGAGGCAAGTCAACAGCTGTTTACTAGGGCAAGTGTACAAACTTTTCCATAGTATCATATTCATCACCTTAACCTACCTTCCCAAAGACAAACAGCATAGAGCATTCAAGTAAAACTAAACCGTAAATGAAATCAAAATGAAATATTTTAACATTGAAAATGAGCAGCCTCCAACATTCAATTATAGCAGTTACATTAGCAATTTTTACCATGTTGTACATTCATCTCACTCATAAAGTAAATGTCTATTTAAAGGAATAGTTCACCCAGAAATTAAAATTATGTCATTAATTACTCGCCCTCATGTCGTTTCAGACCCAATTTGGAATTTGAGATTTCTGTCCCTCCATTGACATTCTACGCAACTGCCACTTTGACAATTCAAAAAGTTCATAAAGAGATCGTAAAACTAATCCACATGAATTGAGCGGTTCGGTCCGAATTCTAAGAGAAACGATCACGTTATATGATGAGCAGACTTAACAGAAGTGCCACAAATTTTACCGCTAGATTCCAAACTCTATATCTTAAATGATGAATATCCAATTGAGAGATTAATGCATTTATTGTATTAGGATATCTTTTAAAAACAAAACAACACCAAACTGTACATTTAAACAACTTTAATCATACATTTATATAAATAATAAACTCATTAGTAGCCTAGAGTAATTATCGCATATTCACAACAGATATTTTCCAGGCTATATTTCCATTCAGCATAACTCAGAACAAGATAATAACAACTATAAGTACCTTATTTAATTATGAAACATTTTATTTTAATATAATAACAGAGAAAATAGTCTAATAACTTGTATATAATAGAAAATATCTACGTAAATAGATAACGTATAGTTATTATGAGCCTATTTCTGATCAACAAATTGAATCTAAAATACTTGTTTGTAGAAATGAGCATACAGTATATGCAAACACTCAGGATCGCTACTGACCTTTCTGTTGACAGTGAGAGACAAAGGTCAACCGCGGGAAATGTAACAAAAGAATACCGCGAAATTCAGTGCGGTCAATGTGATCGTCTATGGTCGAAATAGGCAAATATGTTCTTTTTTTTTCTTTTTTGTGCCTTATATGAAAAACATTTTAAATGAAAATACAGACACTTTTAGGAAAAGTCAGGTACCAGGTTTTTTTTTTTTTTCAACAAAGTTATTGCAGATATAAAATTCAAAATGGTCAAAATGACCGTCATGGCCATTCTAGTGTTAATTTAGGCTTTTATTCACATATAAACATTCATCAACTCGCACATCAGTTGTGGAAAACGGAAGCTCAAACATGCTTGCTTGACGTGAAAGAACCAATGAGATTCATTCTCGTGTTCCGCAGCACGTTTGAGCTTCTTTTATGTTCACTGATCAATGTTTATATGTGAATAAAAGCCTAAATTGGACTACTCGATTAATATGGATAAGTTTTATGATCTCTTTATGAAGATTAAAAGTAGTAGTTGCATAGTCTGTCAATGGAAGGACAGAAATCTCTCAGATTTCATTTAAAATATATTATTTGTGTTATAAAGATGAACAAAAGTCTTACGAGTTTGGAGCGACTTGAGGGCGAGTAATTAATGACAGAATTTTCATTTTTGGGTGAACTTGCTCATCAAGCTTTAGCAGATCAACTCGAAGAACTATCGTAACAAACATTCATAATAACAAAAGGAACCAGTTCTTTGTTATTATTCTGGCATGTCTATTATATAATAGTGCCAGTAGGCTAATAATAAAGAAACAGATGGCAGCACCACTGGCACTATTATGAACTTTTCAACAGAGTAAATCAGGATAAAACACTAGGCTGATAACTTCATAAATTTCTTTGATTTTAACAAAAATATTACATAAATTCTTTCACAATCCACTCACCCCTTAAAAAAACATTTAAAAAATAAATACAAATCAGCAATAAGCTCATTTAAAATAGCACAAAGAACTGTCAAGAAAGAAGTAACCTCCCTAATGTCCTTACAGATGAATGTCATCTTACATTTAAAGAAACGTCTCAGAAACACAATTGTCCCTAAGCAAGACTGCATTGCCGAAACCGGCAAACACCATTTATCCTATAAGCAAATGTTCAGGGCTTCTGTCCAATCAGGATTTGCCACTCAGAACAGGGCCGAAGGTTTTTTTCTTTGGCACGTGTTGTGTCTTTGGCTTCGGGGGGGCAACGGTGCGCTTTGGCTTGGGCTGGAGGGACATCAGGCCCAGTAGCTCACAGTAGCTGTTACACTGATGCAGAGCTTTGAACTGATCAATGAAGGACATGGCACAGTTTCCCCTGAATCCCTTATAGCTGCACCAATACAAATCAGTATTACTGCTTTCATAATAACTACACATGTTTAATGATCAATATTTAAATGTTACTTAAAGATGAGAAAATTATATTTCAATAATTTGTTGTTATTATAATTTATTATATTAATTAGCGCTGCACGATAAATCATTAAACATTCACAATCTCAATTCAAACCCACGAAATCTTTTGAAAACGAAAACTTTGAAAAGTACGATCTCAGTGGAATTATTACAATTTATGTTGGCTCTGCCACTGAGAAGCTTCGCAAACAGTCTTTTCAACATCACAGTATCCTTATTTCTGTGTTACAATAATTCAAACTATCACAGGATTACTGGGATAAAAGTTTATAGTTCAAATATAAACACTGATTTTTAATGTAGAGTATAAAATAGACTATAAATCACCATTTGAAAGTAACGACGCTTCAAATAAAGATTGTATTAATTACATCATTTCACCAGTAGGTGGCAAGAAGTGACTGTTAAAATGTATCTGTCATTGAACCATTCATCAAGAGATTTATTAAAAAACGTTGACTCATCCAGTAATGAAACAAGGGAACATGAACATTGTTTTCATTAAAGAACCTCTAGTAAATTACAGTTATTTTATTTAGATATTTTGTTTAGTTGTCTATTCAGAATCATGAGAGAAACGTGACCTCTATTTTAAACAATTCTCAGTTTATTCAGAATCGTGCAGCTCTAATTTTGTATTTATATTTACATATTAAAATATGAAACGTATATATTTAAATAATGCACTAATGCATTTAAATACTTTTACTAAATACTAAATATTTCTATATATATCTAATATAGATATATTTATATTGACATATTACAATATATTTAATAAAACATAAATATTTTAAAGTATAAATTTGTTTGATATTTGATTAATAACTTACCCTTTTTTACAGGTGGCAATCCCAACATCTGTTAGTTTCATACCGACACCTGGTCATGAAGGAGAAAAATTGTGAATCTTAAAAATTCACTCCATCAACCTCCATCTATACTGTACATGTCATGGTGTGCAACACGTGGTAAAATTGAAGTACATTAAATACCCTGCATATCGGTGACCAGCAGGTTGCCCTCTGTCTGTGTGTAGACCCAGTGCTGAAAGGCACAGCATTTCTGTCCCGCCTCAGAGTCTCTGCGCATCAGGTTGATCTCCTTCCCATCCTTCACAGAGTACTTCACGAAGTCTCCCAGCAGCTCCTCCTCCAGCGTGGCGTAAGGGACGTCGTTTGACGGCCGGTGCACCAAATAAATAGGGATGATTCTGGGAATGTTTATGAATGCTGATTAATTCACTTTCTTTGTGTGTAAATATACGTATTGAAAGATATTTTTTTTTAAAACAATGTTGCAATTCTATGAAATTCTATTTGAAATGTAGTTGTAATTGAAATTATTCAACACCCACTGCAAATCAGGTTTATTGGCTAAATGTATAGACCTTCAGCTGTTTGCAATGAAAAAAAAAATAGCTCAACACAACAAATTTTCAAGTGGTTTTCACAAATTCAACTTAAAGTACAACTAATGACGACTTCAGTCTCAAAATTATTCAACCCCCTGAATAGAATCCCTCACAACAGCACACATCTGCAAAATCTTTGTCAAGCACACCTGATGCAACTAATCAAGGGCTTCATTAGTTGCACCAGGTGTGCTTGAGCTAGAACACGTGAAATATTTGAGTGGCACGTTTGACTGCATGTTTGAAATACAGTATGGCTAAGTCAGAAGAATGGTTCAAACAGTTAAGAGAAGATATCATCGCCCTTCACACACAAGGAACAGGATACAAAAAGATATCTTGCACTGGAAACCTGCAGCAGGTGATTCATTGAACTATCAAGAAATCCTAGGAGAGAACGGCATGCCGTCAGTGAGGAAGATGAAGCTTGGGCATCATTGGACCTTCCAACAGGACAATGATCCCCAAGCATACCTCAAATTCCCCCAAAGCTTGGTTGCAGAAGAAGTCCTGGAAGATTCTACGGTGGCCACCAGTCACCTGACTTGATATACGGCAATATTTCATTGTTTTATGAGGAATGGGCTGAGATTCATCAGAAACGCTGCCAGAAGCTGGTGTCTGGTTATACATCTCGTTTGCAGCAGGTCATAACAGAATAAGGGTGTTCTACTAAGTACTAAAGGTGCTTGCCAAGAAGGGGTTGAATAATTTGAAGACTGCAGAAGTCATTAAAAGTGGCATTTTCTGTTGAATTTGGGGAAACCACTTGAAACATTTTGGTGTTGAGCTATTTCAAATACTTTTGTTTGATTTGTTAAAAACAAACAGCTAAAAGTCTTTCAATTTTGCCAATTAACCTGAACAGCAATGGGGTTGAATAATTTCGATTACAACTGTAAATGTTGTTCTATATAACTTTCTATTCATTAAAGAGCCCTGAAAAAAAAAAAGTATCACGTTTTCCACACAAATATTAAGAAGCACCACTTTTTGATAACAAGAAGCTGGAGGAACTGGAGGAATGGCTGCTGAAAATTCAGCGTTGCCACCACAGGAATACATTTATATTCTATTCAAATATAAAAAATTGTTTTTACATTTGCAATAATATTTCACAATATTACTGTTTTTACTGTATATTTGATTAAATAAATGCAGCCTTGGTGAGCATAAGGGACTTCTTTCTAAAATATTTTTTTAAAAACCCAACTTTTGAACATACTGTAGACGTTACTTTAATTAGAAAATCTTTCCTAATTCTCAAGTTCAGTACTGTCAAAATTCAAACGCTAATTAAGTTTACTTTTTAATTAAGTATGTGGAAACGTTTTCACTTCTCTCAAGTACATTTTGGTTAGATACCTTTAACTTTTTAAGCATCAATGAATGCTTCACGTAATGTACATAAAGCAGGTACAAGTTTCCCAGTACTTTTTACACCTCACATTACAAACATAAGTGTGTAATGTCAATATTGTGTACAGTAAGGAGACAGTTGAAGAGTTTTGATATACTTACTCTGGCACTTCTCCAAATGATTCAGCAGACTTGGCCACACTATTGTACGCTTTAATATATTCCCTTGCGGTATTCTGCACATGACATTCCTGGTTAACACAGAAAAAAAAAAATCAGTCCCACATTTTCTTGAGTTCAATTCTTAATTAAACATCTCCCTGAAGACATCCATTCTCACCTCCACAGCCAGGCTGAAGTTCTTCCGGACAACTTCCTCGTTATTTTTAGTCCCATAGTTGATGCTGTTGTGGACTTTCAGGACGCAGGGATGGCCAGGGTTGAATCGTGGAAGATTGCCTTCTCTAAGAGTGGTTCTGAAAGCCTTGCGGTGCATGCCTTCACCGAAGTGGATCTTCTCAGTCACAATGCTAGCGGATTGATTCTCTCCAAAGTACTGATCTGAGAGAAAATCCTCCTTAAATAGAAGCGGGCTGCACTGGACGTTCTCCTCGTCCCCGTTCACAACCCTGGGCTCAGCTGGGAGATGAAATAGGGGGAGAACTTTTGTATAACTAACCAATCACATCCAGAAGCCATTAAAAAACATACATATGTCAGATTTGCATGAAATAAATTTGATTTGCTACTCTGCAGATTCTCAAGAGACCGTGAAATGAAGGTCTGATTACCTGGTTGATCATGACTCGGAATGACTAGTTCCATAAGCACTGCAATTAAAAATGTAGACAGTTGAATGAATGTGTGCAATAAGCTATCTGCCATTATTTTATTGTCTTCTCACAGTTTTACAATGCGAGGATTGGTTTCCCAGACATAAATTGTACATCATTTTTGACACTAAAATGAAGAAATATATACACTACGTCTACGCTTCAAAAGTTTGAGGTCAGTAAATTGTTTATTTAAAGAAATGTATACTTTTTTTCAGCAAAGGTTCATTAAATTGGCCAAAGGTAACACTGGTAATGTTTTGTAAAAAAATATATTTTAAACAGATGCTGTGCTTTTGAACATTGTATTTATTAAAGAATCCTGAAAAAAGGTATCGTATTCAACATTAATAACAGTAAGAAATATGTCTTGAGCAGCAAATCAGCATATTAAAATGATTTCTAAAGGATCGTGTGACATTGAGGACTGGAGTAATGACGCTGAAAATGCAGCTTTGTATCACAGGAATAAATTATTTAAGTAGAAAATGTATTTTAAATTGTAATAATATTACACAAAATTATAATTTTGATTGTTCTTTTCAATCAAATAAATACAGTTGTACTGCTTAAAATTTTTTTTTAAACTGATGCATTTTTTCAGAAACAGCTTTAATTTGAAATAGAAATCTTTTCTAACATCCTAAATGTCTTTACTGTCACTTTTGATCAACTGAATGCATCCAAGCTGACTAAACATATTATTTACTTTTTTTTTAAAATCAAACTGAATAGTATTGTAGTATGTTTGAATTGTATTCATGCCACACACATGTAGAGAATTACCAGTCAAGTTGTATCAAATTCAGTAAGTAATTTTAAAAGTGGGAAAATCGCGATATGTTTTTTTTTAGTCTATTACATCAATCTTTCTGCTGAAGCTTCAGAGTGCGAATTAAATATCCTGCTGTAAATTTCTGCTTAGTCATGGAGTACATCAGAAAATTAAAATCTTAATTTATAGCCTCTTTAATCAGATTAATCTGGGAAAGCAGCCCTCTGTGTCTTACCCTCAGATGTGAGATGGTACTCTAAGGTCGAAACAGAAACGTTGGCGGCATTCAGACTGCATTTGTACAGCCCTAGATCTTTACTGCAAGCGTTTAGGATTGTCAGTGTGAAGCGGCCGTCATCCTTCTCTCTGCAGAAAAAAAGAAAAACCTAGTAAATCAAGAATACTTCACACATGGGCAAATATTTTCAATTACTCAATCAACTGTCAAGGCCCTAAAGACTAAATAAATACGGATGTTCATCCCTGAATCCATATTATATACAGTATAACTTCAGTTACAGCTTACAAAACAACTCAGAAGGACCATTCTGGAAAGCAGAGGCCTGTTTGAGAGTGTCTGAGGCATTGTCAGCATTTCGTAGGAATGAATCACACGGTTATGTAAAAGGTTCATTTCGCTCTCACTCCAACTCATGGCTGAATCACCAGTGCTCGGATGTTCAGTCAGGTCTCTGCCAAAATGTACAGCAGATTTAGACAAGAACAGAGTGACACCAAGTGGTAAAAAAGTTACGACGATGTTCTTCAGAAATGTGGTCATCTTAGTTAACTAATTATGGTTGGACCCAGAGTCAGACGATAAAGTGGGGACTGATGGGTAAAGAGGGGTTATCTTACACTTTGTTTGTGTTTGACAGCACTGTTCCCTCTTTAGTCCACTTAATGGTGGCATCAGGTGGAATGGGACTGAACTGGCACCAAAGTAAGATGTTTTGGGGGTCAGTAGGGACTGGGTCAGCCTGGATCTCTGAGACTACACAAGGAACCACAACTACAACAAAAACACATAAAAATATGTCATTTATAAACCATTTTTCACATGGCCACTTATTAGTGCAATATTTGATAATCTGCTGCCATGCATACCCCTAAAAACATCTTAAACCAGCCTAAGGTGATTAGCTAGTCTCCCTAAGGTGGCCAACTAAAACCACCTTAACTAGGCTGGGAGATCAGCTAAATCATCTTAAACCAGTTAAAACCAGCAAAGACTAGTTCAAGTTGGAGTTTTTTTCCAGCAGGGTTCTGACATTTTTGACTGGTAAAAGTAAAACACAAAGGCCTGGTTTCACAGACAGGGTTTAGATTAAGCCAGGATTGGCCTTAGTTCAATTAGGACATTTAAGTAGCTTTTCATAAACGTGCCTTAGAAGAAAACATAACTGGTTTGCATACTGAGACAAAACAATGGCACTGACATATTGTACGACATCAGTGCAAGTTGCTTTTAATTAAAACAGCTCAAACGTGAATTTTAGTCTGGGACTAAGCTTAAGCCTTTTCTATGAAACCGGGCAATAATGTTCTAATGAGAGTGTGTCTAATCCTAACACTATTCTGCAGAGTTTAGCTCCAGTCCCAATCAAACACACCTGAACAAGCTAATCAAGGTCTTCAGGATTACTAGAACACTTCCAGACAAGTGTGTTTTTGGGCAGGTTGAAGTTAGACTCTGCAGGACATTGGGCTTTATGGAGCAGGACCAATCCTGCTCCCCGAGTGCCAATGTCGTAGACTTCAGCTCTGTTCTACTGGATTGACTTTTAAAACTAAGTTGAACAGGAATGCATTTGCAGAACCTTCTTTGGGTGTTGGAATCTTCTGCTTGACGGCGTCACTGTAAGCTCTTCGAGGCACATCTTCTCCATCTTTTCTTGCTTGGCGGAAAATTGCAGGCAGCTGTGGTCTTGTCCTTATCGAAACTGCTCCAGACACGTCAGCAATTCGCCTGCGCTTTATGTCGTCATTTAGCATACTGGGTAAACACGTGCTCTGAGAATCTGAGGTGCACGTCTTGTTTTCCATCTTGGCTGTGTTACTGGCGTCTGCTTTGAGTTTTATAGGGACAGCTTTCTGAGTGGCATTTATGCTGGCAGGGTTCATCTTGGCCCCACTGGGTTCTACTTTGGGTCTCACTGTCATGACTTTTTGAGTGCTATCTTTGTTAGTAATGTCCATTTTGGTGAGAAGATGAGATGCTGGTTTTTCCAGACCATTTGATGCCACCTTCACTTCAAGATTCTCTGTCTTGCCAATTGTGCTCTTCTGAGAGTTCCTGCTCCCTATATTAGTCGGTGTATCATTCTCGGGTTTTGGCGTCCCATGTTGCCCATGCTTCTTTTTCTTCTTCCCTTGGGTTTTAGGAACGATCTTCTCTGTGATGATGATGGTTTCAATGACAGTGACCGGATGATCTTTACAACCAGCTTCTTCTGAGTTGAATTTGTCTTTCGCTTGGGATGAAAACTGAAGATCTTGCTTTTTTGATGTTTGAATCCCATGTTGCTGCTTCTCAGCGGGTTTCTCCTTGTGTTTAGTGCGTGTTTTACCATCTGAGGTCTTTTGAGGCATAGTGTCTGTTTTAGGTAGTTCCTCACAGTTTGACAAGGAAAAAAGACTCAAACTTCTGGGTTCCTCCAAGTCTAGAGTAACATATGCAACACGCTTGTTCTCAGACACCATAAAATGCTCTCCTGTCAGTAAAAGTAACTTAGAAAGCTTATACTTGATGGAAGGATCATCTGAATCTACAACGGATGAAGATGAAGACTGGTCAGGGCATGTATAAAAGATGTCTTCAGAAGAATTGTCACTACTGACTGATTTTTGATCACTCTTAAGGTGTATCTCATTAATAATCCCTTTAGGATGAAGATCTAGATCAGCTTGTGGACTGTCCTCTCTCAATAAACTATGATTGAGGAAATTATTTCCAGTACAGAGTGGAGCAAACGGCATAATAAACTCTGGAATTGTATTTCTTTCCTCTTCTCGTGGCTTCCCGGTACAGTCCTCAGAGTTAGAATGCATAAACAATCCATTTCCTTCAGCACGTCCCGCCTCAGAAGACAAGTGAATGTCCGATTGAGAGGGACATGTGTGGATATTCACATTGGAGCCGTGACGCCGCTCATCGCCGCTCACACAGCCAGTTAAATTCTTGTTGCTGGTGTAAGCTGAGATCTTCTGAGAAGAAAAGCTGCTTTGACGTTCCTCATCGAAAACCAATCCGAGTACGGAAACTTTGTCTTCAGTCACCTCCACCAAAGTATTTCCCTCCGACTGAAACACAAACACATGGAAAAAAACATTAAATGTCATGGAGAAAACAGAAAGGCCTATCTGGAGACAATAAAGTCAACACAGGAATTGAAGTATTAGAATCATTTAGGCCTATCCTCATCCAAACTGCATGTCAGTGTTTGTTTACATACCTCACTGAGGCGATGGTCTGTCTCATGCAAAAATCATAATGCTCTCATGCAGCAGTCTAAAGCCACATGTGGTTGGCAATGGTAGGGATCATCTCTATTATAGTGATCACAGCCACTGTGTAACACAGGTGAACCAATCACAGCTCTCGCACTGGCTCAGGGGTCTGTGGGATTGGAGAAACTGCCGTACAGTACGACACTGAAGTTGCGAGCAGGGGTCGTATTTCGGCCCTCAGCTGTGCTCGTGCCCCTCAACCCCCTGCCTCTCCAGTTCCTCTTTTGCTTTCTGGTCTATTATCATCTGCCACTCTCTATAATTAGTCTGCATTTCTGTTTATCAGTATTTTTCTCTGCACCTCACATTTCCTCAGCAGCCACAGCTATCTGTCATGAATGACGGGGACGGTGAATGTTTAAGTATTAGTGAGTGTGTTTGAGCCATGCTTTGGGGAGGAATTTGTCAAAAATGGCTCTAGAAGTTAGATAACTTCCTTTTTTTTTTTAGGTTTAGTCTCTAATTATCATAATTAGATTAAGTAAGTTAGATTAGGTAAATGTGTTTGTATGTGTGTGTATGAGAGCTAGAGAGTGTGTGTGTACATTATGAAGTGAAATTTCTGTGTGGAATGACTGGGCTCTTCCAGCACACCGAGTGAGTATTCAACACATGTAAGATCTATTAAAGGAAATGTTAAAGGTGACAGGCTATTTAAGATCACATACAGTCACAGTAACACGTAGAAGATTTTACATAATGGAAATGGTCACTAACAAAACAATGTAAAAAAATACCACGGTATTGGCATTTTTTGTGTGTGACAGTAATAGCATGTTTTTGGAGATGTACAGTGTATTCTTTAAAGTTCAGTAGCTTGTAGATTCCATGGTAAACGAATACAAAATAATTCAGTAACATGGTGTATGTGTGATGATCCCATTACTGAACTAAGGCTACAAAGGTCAACTTCGGTTTAATTCTGAAACCGTGTAATAGTTACATTCAGATTCAGCTTTTAAAATACCTAAGCTCAGTATGAGGTTATTTCAGTGCAGGTAACCAAAACTAACCTTTAGGTGAAATTGAAAACTCTGAAGTATAAATCTCTCAACGCAAATCGCAAAAGATCTAAAGAATACTCAGTCAAAACACCAGAGTCTAAATCTGCCTTTGCTAATTGTATTTGAAATGTGCTAGTCATCTCACCTTTCCACTCCAAAGCTCTCCAGAGATGTGCTGACTTCCATTTAGTTTGGCATTGAATTCATTTGCAGAAGACATACATGACTTCGATGCATTAAACGTATACATGGCTGTATTATTATCTGGTTTAAGGGATTCAGACTTAACCAAAGTCTTCATCATTTCATTGTCCCGACTGTCTGCGTCTAAATGAGAAGGAAGTCCGTCTTTATCTCCTTGTTTAAAAAAAGTTCCATTAGTGTTATCAGACTCGACTTGTCCTCTACTTGAGGCTTGACCTGGTTCTTCTGGTTCTAGGAGGTTCAGGGACAGACCAGTCTGTCCATTGTTGTTTGCATTATGTGGACCTGTCCTATGCTCCAAAATGTTGTCCTGGATTGCCATACTGTGCTTAGAACCAGTCCCTGAAGTGTTAGCGCTGGTGAAAGAGTCTTCCGGATAGGTGTTAACAGCCTGGAACCAGTCTGAAAGAGCGCTAGCCCAGCTGTCTGAGGACGACCACCTCTCAACAGATGGAAAGCTCAGCTCCCAGTCCTCAGGATGGTGGTCAATTGAAATGTTCTCTCTCCTGGTGTGATCCGCAGCTTTTGTGTTGTCTGGATGGGTCGTAAGGGGGCTGGGAGAGCACGAACGACCCCACTTGTCAAAAATAGCACCCTCATCCTCTTCACCTGCCAAGACCTGGAAAGCGTCCAACCACAACTCACTACCAACCCCAACATCACGTTCTGTTCCTGTGAACTTTAAGCAAGCGCACTCGATCTCTTTAGAACGTTTACCTAAATCTCCATTTGTGACTGTTGTCGGGCAGAGGACCACTTGTGAGAGATCCTTCTCATGTTTTTCACCAATCTGTGGGGTTTCAAGTATGGATTGGGGGGAAATTGACTCCGAATTACCTATTGTTGCACTCGGTTCATGGCTACAAGTCACCAATCGTTGCACTGTCTCTTCCAATGAGAATTTTGAATCAATCATTCTATCAAGCATGGAATCATCAGTTCTGTTGGATTCCAATTCTGTTACATCATGTTCTGAAACCTGATGACGATTCTGAACCGCCTGGGTTAAAACGGCAGGGCAAAACCCAACATTTGAGGAAGCTACGTCTTTATTTACAGTCTGAATGATGTCACTGTCATTGACAGGCATGTCAGCTGTTTCCAAGATGTTGTTCATCCCCAAAGAATCTAATAATGTGGAGGCATGTGTTAAGATATTTACAGTGTCTGCTTCGTGCAAGCATATAGGGACGTCAGTAATTGGATTGTCCATCTTTGGTGTCTGGGAGGTTGTGAAGCCGCCACACGTCAAGCCCTCAGCAATGGCATGCATCTCTGGGTGAGTTTTATAGGCAGTTGCTCCTTCCACTGCTACATCAATACCTTCAGGTGTATCCTGGCAGGTCTGGATGAACGATTCAGAGGAAGTTACATCAATCTCATTGTTTGCTATCAAGAATGGTTGGTCATGGTGTTGCTCAATATTCGTTACATCAGAGACAGTATTTACCAAGGGATCGTCATCGCTAGCCATTTGGCTAACCTCAAGTCCAACACTCTCAGAGGAGGAATATTGGTTTAAAACGGTGTATTGCCCCATTTCTTCTTGTCTGTTGTGTTCTGTTAATGATGGATCTTCTAGACTCATTAAAGTCTCATGAGCATCATTTGGATCCTCTATAGTGTTTAAGTCACTATGTTTGTTATTTTGAATTCTGTCTATCATATTGTCCACGTCCATGAGTTTAATTAGGTCAGGATTTTTAATGCTGTTCGTAATATTGTCAGTCTCCATTACAACACCAGTATCGAAGTCACAATTACTGCTTTTATCATCATTTGGTTGATTTATCTTCATTTCAATCAGTGCAGTTTGATCCATAAGCTGCGTTAAGACTAAACCATTCTCATCGTATCTTGCCCCGTGAATGTTTGGACTATGGATCTCCATGGTCCTGCCCTGGCACAGAACTGGCATTAATCCTGAGCTCTCCGAAGCTGGATCCGGCTGTTGATCAGGGACGGGACTGAAGCTGTCGTCCGTCTGGTTGTCCGGGGCATGGGCCGGCTCATCTTGCTTTATGGGCACTGAAGCGAGGGAAGAGTTGACAGCATCTGTGTCCAAGAGCAGCAGATTGTCAACCCGCTCAGCTGTCATCTCCTCTCTCTGGGTCACTGCGCACACGTCACTGCGAGAGAGGAAATGGAAAAAGAGGAAAAAGAAAACAATTAGACGCATAGAAAAATCGTTTAAAAAGCAAGATTCAGCAAAAAAATAAATAAAACACTGCTGTGTTTTTTAGACATGGTATTCTTTTTTGTAACGGGTAAATAAGGGGTAACACTATAATACACAAATATGTTTTTCAGGATCTGATACTATCAGTACACCATTGTACAACCACAGTATGCTTTGTAATACATCATGGGCATAATCATACGACAATATATATATAGGTTTATCTAGGTTTTTCCATTACAAACAACCTGTATTGTACACCGGAAAATGACTGACTGATTGGTCAAATGATTTTCCATTTAGATTTGTATCAAACCATGTGTGCGTAATTTCCATACGTGATTCCTACGTCAGAGCTATCAGATGAATATGACTCAGCCCTGTTTTTCCTACTCGCATGATTTTCTAAAGCTACTCTTAAACTGTCATCATGCACTTCAATCAGATGCCAGACTTCATAAATAACTTATGAAGAAGTAATGCAAAACATAAATAAATAAGGTCAATTATTACTTATATACACATGCAAACCAACAACAAAAAGTTTTGTGTACGTATTCAAAACAGAGGCATGCTAATTATAATAAAAAATGACCTTTAAATATAAATGTTCTTGTTAGAATATGAAAAGTGCTTTGTGACAAAAAACATAACTATAAAGAAATGAGTGTAATTAATTCTAAGAAATAAATAAAAATAGAAGAGTTGATATTAAAAGTTAAAACCTCACAACCTTTGAGAGTCCATTACCTTAATTAGGACACATCGGTCATGCGAGACCATCCAAAAATCTCACTCTTAAAGCAGACAGCTCTCGGCATCAGTTCCCTGCATTCACAACAGAAACTGTTTGTCCTGACAGAGAAAATCCCAGTGACAAAATCCTTCCTTTAAAAAACAAACAAAAAAAAACATTCCAAATGGCCAATTAGACTCAACAGTGATGTCGGTCTGGAGAATACGAGGTTCACGTAAAGCTGAAAGTTCTTGGGGGTTTGGGGAGAGGGTTTATTTTTAGTCAACATCCCCCTTAGTTCAAAGTTGGTTACCTGATAGCAGAGACATGTGCCATGCCAGAGACGATTCATCACTTCACTGCTATATTTACCTGCCTTGCGATAATCAGAGTTGACAAACATCATGGAGAAGATCTCCGAGGTGTTTTCATCTGTGCAGCCAGAATGAGATTATTACTGTCAGAACAGCGGAGGGGAATTTGACATTGAAAGGTATTTTAATGCCTCTCAGAGGCGTTTGGCCGAGTCTTTATCCCGCATCAGTGTCGCAGGCGCAGATAGAGGGATTCTATGTAAGAAATGTTTAAAGCTCCACAGGGAGGATCTGATCTACGAGCTCTGACGCAGAGGAAGAAGACTGCGTGGTTCTCAGAAGTGCTTCGTTCTTTCCTTGGACGCCGTATCACCGTATCCTCCTATTCAAATGCTCTCTCTCTCCAGCACACACATCTGTAATGTGAGGTGGCCTTTTCAACAGGTGCATTTGATGGGAGGAACACAGTTATGGAAACTTTCTCTCTCTGTCTCAACACCTACGTGAACTGATTCAAGAAGCTGTCAACAAGCTGCATGCGTTTTTTTCTTATCTTTTTTGTTATTAAAGAATCAGTTAACAGCCAAATTGAATTCTGTTTGCGTCATTGATCACTATTTTCCTGTTTATCACAATGAAGCTGCTTTGAAACAATCTGCATAAAGCGTTATATAAATTGAGGTTTGATGCAAAAGCACCATAAGGTACTATAAATGTAGTCCATACCATACAACTTGTGTACTATATTCCAAGTCTTTTGAATTCATACAATGGCATTTTATAAGAAACAACTGTGGTGCATGGATTATAAATTTGCATGCAATCTCCCTAAATTTACAAGTGTGTCTCTGGATGCAACAAATTTATCCCACATACTCCAGCTTAGGGTTGGCACAGGTTGAGAAACCTTCAAGCTTTGCAGGCTGTTAAAATCATGCTGAGGTTTCAGTCTTAAGAATGTGTTGCAATTGATTTAATCCTTCAGTGTCCTACTACAAACCAAAAAAAGAGAGGGCGTAAACCCTTGACTCCAGTCTGTGTCCTGAACAGGGTCATGAAACACACACACACACACACACACATCTACAGGTCAAGTGGTGTGACCTTAGATCCCCATTGAGCCTCACTTGGACACCTCTTAAAACAAACACACACACACAAACACACGCACGTCTATAAATGCAGACGTCTCTCATAAACTGTCGAGCAGACGAGTGGCATTACATTACACAAAACATCACAACATATCTTTCTGTAAAAATAGATATGTGATGTTGTGCAAAAATGGGTTCAGCATTCAATATTTTTATTGATGGGTCATTTTTAAATATTAAAAAATATATTTTTTGTGTATACACACATTGCTATCATTACAATTACTGGAACGGTCACATTTCTAACAGAAAGAGACATTACTTCTCACCTTCAGAAATAACTCATAGCTCATCTAGAGAGGTTGACGGCATACAGTCCCGGGAATTAAGCACTGTAATAAAACACACAACAGACTGTTACATCATTCATGTTACATCATGTGTGTGTGTAGTGTATTATTTTCTGATAAATTTATGAGCCGGTCACTGACAGCATTGTGTTGTATACAGGAAGAGGTGTGGACAGGCTTAAACTCAGTATGGCCATTCCTGTTTGTTTAACAAGCCATGTTGATGCTTTGAGTGTGTGTTAGTATGTGTGTCTGAACAGTTGCTGGGCAGATACGGGTCAGACAGATTAACAACCCTTACAAAAAAGAAGTATAATCCAAGTTCATTTTATGAAGTATACTTAAGCAATGTTTAAGTATATTTTACTACTTTACGTAGTAAGTATACTAATGTCAATGTAGCCTACTAGTAAACTTGTAAGTGTCCTATTTCAATAGTCTACTGCTTGGGACTAAATTCCCCCAATTTTAGTAGCCTATATAAAAAGTATACGTTTAAGTGTACTGTACGTGTAACTGTAGTAACTGTTTATGAAAGTATATGTTTCTTAAAGTGAGAACATAATACATATTCCTATTTAGGTATGGTTTTTTTGTACTTGAAATATAGGCTACCTTTAACTGCCCTTTTTAACTATTAAAAACATTTTATTTTATCTTCATGCATCTTTTTTTTTTAATCAACACTTGTAGATGGGTGTTCCATTTTCTTCTTAAGTCAACACTTTTCACAAAAAGCTGTGAAAATTGCATTCTTTTTTCTTTTTCTTTTGTCAAAGACTTCGTCCGGATGGGATTCAGAACGATGATCAAAACATATCAGATCGTGTCCATCAACACCCCAAAGCTTCACAGTCCTACAGCTCGTCCTGGGTTGACATTTCACTCGGTAACATTAGGCGGTTTTGATTTATATGCAGTTTAATGTTGATGATCACGTTATTTTACATTTGTTTGAGCAATCACTTGTTTCAGCTTCTTCTTCACCTAGTTTGTTTTTGATCCGGAGATTCAGTACTTTTTCATCTGTAATAGCGCCCCCTACCGTATAACAATGAAGTAGTTTTGAGGTGGACTAGCCTACACAAAAATTCAGATACTTAAAATAAGGAACATATCTGTTTTCTTTATAAATCAATATTTTTATATAATATAATATAATATAATATATAAAACAATGTAAGTTTATAAGACTTTATGTAAAAATATGTGGAAAAAAGTATTTAATAGGCTACGCAATCAAAAGATTAAACACAACTAGTATACTTAGAATATTAATTATACTTTAAAGTATATCTCGATCAAATGATAGGTACAAGTAGGCCAAATATACTTAGACCATCACCTTTCTGTCAGTATAAGTCAAGTAGGGCAAATAGGGCAAGTAGGGTAATACTTAAGGGCAATTTTAAGTATATCTCTGAGAAGTAGGCCTAGGCTACATAAAGGATATTATTTCTGAGAAGTATGTAATAAGTAGACTGCAAGTATACTATCTTATTTTTTAGTTTAAAGGAAGTATACTAATAGCACACTTGAATAAACTTCTTTTTCATAAGGGAAACACACACACAGCGCAAACACAGCGCGCGCAACACACACACACACACACACACACACTCATAAACACTGATATGAGGACTTGGACATCTTTAATTTGTTTTCTTGGAGGCCGCAATGTCTTCGCAGTCACTTCAAAATAGAATGTTATAGGTCATATAAAACTGTTTTCTGACGGCAGCATGGCATACTGATGATATTAGGAAAAAAACATGGTACTTTAAAACTTACTATGGGTAATACATACAGTATATGCATGTATACAGTGGTGGCCAAAATTTAGCTTTTTGCAACATAATAAATGTCGATACTGTTACTTTTGATCAATTTAATGCATCCTTGCTGAATAAAATTATTAATTTCTTTAATTTCGTAAAAAAAAAAAAAAAAAAACTCTTACTGACCCCAAACTTTTGAACGGTATAGTGATAATGTTACTGAAATGCTATTTCAGATAAATGCTGTTATTTTGAACTTTCTATTCATCAAAAAACAACATTGATAATAATAATAAATGTTTCTTGATAATCAAATCATCATATTAGAATTATTTCTGAAGAATCATGTGACACTGAAGACTGGAGTAATGATGCTGAAAATTCACCTTTACCAACACAGAAATCAATTGCATTTTAAAATATATATTTAAATAGATATTATTTAAAATTGTAAAAATATTTCGCAATATCATACTGTTTTTGCTGTATTTTGGATCAAATAAATGAAGCCTTGGTGCGCAGAAGATACTTATTTTAAAACATTAATCTTACTGTTCTAATAATTTTGGCCACCACTATACATACATATACACACACACACACACACACACACACACACACACACACACACACACACACACACACACACACACACACACACACACACACACACACACACATATATATATATATATATATATACTACATATATTGTAATGATCACCATGTAGTACTGATGTCGGGCTCTTGTATTCTTATCAAAGAACAGAGTATCACTACACACTCAAAGCACTTCAGACACATGCTTGTTAAACAATTTTGAGAACAGATTGCACAGTGTTGATGTATTACAGTAAGTGAATAGCCTTGAATTTTGTATTAAATGAAGGTTAATCTCACATCATCAGTTTAAGATTGATGAATAAATACAATACAGCTTTAGTAATTATATTTTTCAGCATCCGTTCAATACTGTCTGGATTCTGGATCACGGAGAATAAATATTAGTAAACCAACTTACGATTATCAATTAAATTAAATTATTCTTGCTTATAATTAAATAAAATTATTCTTGCCCCCCCCCCCCCCACACACACACACACACACACACACACACACACAAAAAATATTCCCCCACTATTAAATAATAAAACCCAACTTTTCAAATACAAAATATTGACAAAAATATATAAAAGAGAAAAAAATTATTTAATAAGAGGTCTGATAAATAAATCTGATTTATTAATCTCTTAATTCATGGATGTGTTTCATATTTACATCGTTTTTATTAATACTTTTCATTGATCAAAGGTGAGTAAAGATTTTTATGTTGTTAGATAATTTTCAAATTTTTTCAATGCTTTTCATCAAAGAAAATGTTTCATGGTTTTCATAAAAAATATTTTCAAAATTCGTAATAATATACCGGGAAAAATGTTTCTTGAGCAAATAAGTATATTCGAATGATTGCTGAGGGATCATGTGACACTGAAGACTGGAGAAATGATGCTGAAAATTCAGCTTTACCAACAGGAATGCATTACATCTCAATAATATGTGCCTTGGTGAACATGAGACTTCTTTCAAAAACATAAAAAATACTGACCCCAAACATTTGAAATAATAGTGTAGGCCTATGTGTTGTGTGTTAGTGAGATCATAGGCCTATAGGCCTAAGCCCAGTTGAAAAAATTATTTATATAATTTTTTTTATATAAAATACACCATGACCCATGTCCTCTAAAGTCCTAAATCACAAATCTCTGTGCAATCAGTTCATCAGTCACGAAAATAAGCTTGTTAAGTGTTTAATTGTGTTGTTATTCCCAATCCAGACACATGCTTACAGATCTAGTCCTGTTCTGGCACAGTACCTGAAGCATTCTTGAGTGGAGATTTGGAAAACGTCCAGAGTGTCAGCTTTCTAAAGCCAGTTAAATATAACTTCACTTCACATACTTATAACAGTATGTGTTGTTGCACATCTTGCTACACCATATGAATCACTGTATAGCCTACACGATATAGGCTGCCTACGTGCACGGTGGGGTGTAAAGGAGGCCGAGAGGTGTAGAAAGTGGGACAGCCTTTGACTTCATTCTCAGGACTACGCTCTCCAGCTGGCCCAAAACAGGTCACTCTTTAATGAATCTAAAAAAAATGTCAGGACAAAGTGACTTTGATTTGAATTTGTCATATGTTAATTCATCCACGAAATTGAATAGGAAGACTGATCTAAGCATCCATCAACATTCTGATAAATAGTCACCATGCATTTATAACTTTCCGTGGATAAGACCACCTGCTAAAACAGCTTCACAGCTCTCAAATAGCTAACGATTAAGACGGACGTCATAAGTACAGTGCCAGTAAAGCATACTTTAGTGTTGGAGTCATGTTATGCTCATGACCAAAAGTGGTAAGCGATCCTGATGATGTTTCTGGTTGTATCCACAAGGTGACGCTGTTGACATGTTAATTATCGTGCAATTTTTTTTACATTATAATAACCTTAAAACGGAATGTTCATTTCTTGAAAAGACTAAGCACATCGTCGAATAAAAAATATTAAATGTAAACGTGGTGTTGTAAATACATTGATTAGCTAACTCTTTTAAACGTGGATGTCAGGCTTCAGGCACTTTCCCCCCCAACTACTAACATGAATAAACATTCACTGACTGTAGAAATGTCATATATTATCATTAAAAGTCTCAAATTACCTTTTCAAGTACCTTTTAACTTTGGAAAGTCCGATTCTTTGCATCGATCGGTTGTTCGAAGGCCTATTTGTTTCAATAAATTCACACTTCAAGATCGCCGAAGTAGTAGCCTCTGTCATCTGGGTACTTTTCATAGACAGTATATAAGAGGTACTTTTTGACAGCTCTTTTATAATGACTGTAAATTCCGGACATAGGCTACTTCTTTTGTGACATAGGCCTACTGTTTTTTGCCTATATAGGGAAGTATGCGATGTCGGATGCAGGCTACTAGGCCTACAGTAGGCTATAGCCTACTTCATATTTAGTAGGCTACTACATAGGCTAAATACTACAAATGTGACCCTGGATCACAAAACCAGTCATAAGTAGGCCTAGGATGGGTACATTTGTGGCAATAGCCCACAATACATTGTATAGGTCAAAATTATCGATTTTTCTTTTATGCCAAAAATCATTAGGATATTAAGTAAAGATCATGTTCCATGAAAATATTTTGTAAATTTTCTACCGTAAATATAAAAAACATTTATTGTTTGTGAGTGAATTCAGCACAATCACGAACATAAATGTACAACTTTAAAGGTGATTTTCTCAAAGTTTAATTTTTTTTGCACCCTCAGATTCCAGATTTTCAAATAGTTGTAGCCAAATATCATCCTATCCTAACAAAACATAAATAAATGTAAAGCTTTCAAATGATGTATAAATCTAAATTTTAAAAAATTGACCCATGTGACTGGTTTTGTTGTCTATGGTCACAAATTTATACACTGTACAGCTATACAGCATATATATGCATAATGTGGACAGTGTGCATTTTCTGTACACAGAGCCGTAAAATGAGCCGTATACAACAAAGTGCATACTAAAAAAAAACAATGTATCAAAAAAATACTGTATCCACAATGCAATGCATTTGACTGCTTTATCAGACCTGCACATTTTTTAAACGTTTTAACACAATTTTGGAAATATTAATTAGATTAAAACTGGCATTTTCAGTGAATCGAGGTTTACTTCCTCACTTGCTTTAAAAAAAAAATTGTACTATGCAGTAGGCTATATAGTGTATACTGTGCAGTAAGTAGCTCGTGTTAAGTTAGGGTTATTGCAATAGGTTAATTTGAGTTTGAACTTGTTGCACAAAAGTCTAAATGAGTTGCATGAATTAAGTTTTAAAGTAGTTCTGTAATTTCTAAATTGTGAAGTAGCTACAGTAATTGACCTCTTGAAGAGTTGATTGACCACTTGATGTTGATTGTCTTCATATGATTCAGATGTTGTGGCTTACCAGATAACAGCAGGCACTCAGGTGGGCAACAGCATGCTATGCAGTATTCTGTCTTGCAATCTTTCTTTTCTAAAGTGACTAATGGACTGATTTGTTATTTTTGTATTCATTTTTTTATTTACAATGATGGATAGTTAAATGAATCATTCATTTCCTGCTATTAGGATGTGATCACTGGACACCTCAACTTCTCTTCAAATGCTGACGTCTGGTCAGAGTTATATTGTCTTGACTTGCTCACACTTGAGGTACTCTTGCATCAGCTCATTTCATGCATGACATCATTCCATTATGCAGAGGAGACATTTCCTGCATAATATGCATACACAAAAGTACCTAAAAAAATGGCTGTTGTAATATTTAAAAGGGTTAGTTCACCCAAAAACTAAAATTTTGTCAGTAATTACTCACCCTTATGTTGTTCCAACCCCGACTCGGAACTCAAATTAATATATTTTTTATTAAATCTAAATACCTCCTCCATAGGCTTCTATTGTAATTGAAATTTCCCGGCCCAGAAAGTTAGTAAAGACAATGTTTAAAATAGTCCAAGTGACTACAGTGGCTCAACCATAAGTTTATCAAGTGACGAGAATACTTTTTGTGCGCAAAAAAAAAAACGAAAATATATCAACTTTATTCAACTCTTCATTATCTTCCGTACGGGCCTCTGAGTGAGTTCATGTAGTGTAACAGCGCAGCGCTTCTGGGTTGTACGTCAGAACGTAGGCTCACTATTGGCCAGCATCACACACATAACCAGCGTCGGCCAATAGTGAGCCTACGTTCTGACGTACAACCCAGAAGCGCTGCGCTGTTACACTACATGAACTCACTCAGAGGCCCATACAAGAATATAAGTAGTTGAATAAAGACGTTATTTTTATATGCACACAAAAAGTATTATTGTCGCATGATAAACTGTAGTCACTTGGACGATTTAAACGATGTCTTTACTAACTTTCTGGTCCGGCAAGTTTCAATTACAATAGAAGCCTATGGAGGAGTGAGACAGATCTCAGATTTAATAAAAAATATTTTAATTTGTGTTCCGAAGATGAACGAAAGTCTTGCGGGGTTGGAACAACACGAGGGTGAGTAATTACTGACATAATTTTAATTTTTGGGTGAACTATTCCTTTAATGCTGATACCGTTTGATGTCATCATTATACCATATACCATCACAGTACATTTTTACTCTCTGTGAGTATTACATTATTAAAAAACAAAACAAAAAACAAGCATTGTCACTATATGGCAACATACACTGTAACATTGAACTTTTCAATTCTATTAATTCTGTACATCAATATAGGCTATCATTTATTTTATGCATTCAAATAACAACACCAAAGATCTCTTAATCTACAGCTTTCACAGAATGAAATGAAGTACAAGGGTAATAAATGAATAAATATACTGTAATTAAATCTTAAATATATGTAAATCTTCTCTTCACCTTCCAGTTTTGAGGGAATGAAGCAGGACTTATCGTTTCGACAGGAAGAGGTACGGCTTTTCAATTAGCACCGTTAACACGTAACCTATAGAGACTGTCAACAGCAGGTGACCCAGAAACAGGTAGAACTGAGGACAGAAAACGAGAGAAAAGAAGACAAAATGCTAATTAAAAAGGGCATCCGGAAAGAGAATGAACAGTTCACCGTGATTTGACTTGATCAAAAGTGACAGTAAAGACATTTAGCCTACAGTGCTGCAAAAGATTTCCATTCCAAACCAATTTCTTTTGAACTTTCTATTCATCAAAGAATCTTGAAGAATTTCTTTATCACACTTTCCACCAAAACATCAAGCAGAACATGTTTTCAACATGGGTAATAATAAAAAAATGTTTATGGAGCAGCAAATCAGCATACTAAAATGATTTCTGAAGGATCATGAGACACTGAAGTCAAAAGTAATGATGCTGAAAATTCAGCTTTGCCATCACAGGAATAAATAACATTTTAAAATAGAAAGCGGTTATTTTAAATTGTAATGATATTTCACAATATTACTATTTTGACTGTATTTTTGGTCACGTAAACGCAGCCTTGGTGAGCAGAAGAGACATCTTTCAAAGTCATTAAAGGGGCTTTATGTAAGATTATTAATGTTGGCTATTAATAGCTTTTTTATTGCCAATGTGGGAACAGCTTGTAATGAAACTTAAAAACACAAGACCTTCCCCGACTTGCTAGGTTGTCAATGAAAGCCTTTTAGACTGTTTTTTATGTGAAAGACTCGGGACAGTTTTCATGGGAAAATAAAAAGGAAACTATCATAACAGTGTAATTTAATTAAGCTCATCTGTCGAAATGATGCCGGAGAATCACATTCAGTCACTGTTTTGGCCAAGACTCGCTCACGTCACTATGGAGTGTGTGTACGAGTGCGAGCACGAGCAATAAGTTGCTGGATGCAGTTAATTTAACGGCCACCGGTGTCACTAATAACAAGGGGCTACTAAATTCTCCATATAGCCCCTTAAACAATTGTAACACTTTACTATAAGGTTTCCATTTCAACATTGACATCAATATTTTATTATTAACTGTCCTGCAAGCTCTCATTTGCATTTACTTGAAGAGAATACTTACAAAGTTGAAGTCTGTGTAGTGCATGGTTGTCTCTTGTTTGCCATTATACAGTATAATAATAATGGGGTGGATCAGATAACAGGCAAAGCTGATGTTAGACAGAGGAGCCCACAGGCCTAAAGACAGAATTTTATCCACAAACCCTGTGCAGAGAGATACATATTTAGGTATGTTTTAACAGACACCACTTACATGCATTTTTATTTGGTTGGCAGTTAATTAATTATGGTTGAAAGGTGCTTATTAAAATGATTTGTTATTATTACACAGCTGGTTTCATGCCTCATATCGCTATGTAGTCTCTTCTTACTAAATAAAATAATTTGATTTCAATTCATATCAATGTTCATGTGCAGCCATGTAATAATGGGTAAGATGTACTAATCTTTACCACAGAAATAAACTCCTCAGGGTGATGCAAATCCACTCCTGACTGTACGTTATGCCTTAATTATAATTATTTACTACAATTTGAGTTTTCAAAGCTTCTTGTTACCCCCGTGTCCTTCCTCACAGGCCAGGATGATCCAGATCAGAGCCATGGCCCAGAGCGACCGGTGTATCCCCTGATAAACAGCATGGGGAAGGGACGGATAGGGCGGGACGTCTCTCAGCACATAGGCCAATCCCACTAACAGGGCCATGATTGACAGGGAGCAGAGCCAACCTATGACTACCTGCCACTGTCACATAACAAAAATGATCCGTTAACTGAGTGAAAACTCATTTTTGATGTAAAAACGAATACTGTGACTAAGTAAAAAGTATTAAACACATTGCCTGTTGTTTTAGAAGTCTTTCTTTCTTGGTTGTCATGTATATTCCAGCAAGAATGCCCAGCAGATATGGTCCATATCTTGTGTAGGGTTTGTTGTAGTAATACTGAAAATAGCTTTCGTAGGCCCTGAAAACAAGTCAACCAGTAAAGAATATCAATGAATTACATTTAAATAGCTATTTAAAACATAGGTAACATTTAAAGGGTTAGTTCACCTGAAAATGTCGTTCCGAACCCATAAGACTTTTGTTCATGTTCACATGGAACACAAATTAAGATATTTTAATGAAATCTATGAGAGTTTTGTCCCTCCATTGACAGACTACGCAACTACCACTTTGGCAATTTAAAAGTTCATAAAGAGATCGTGAAACTAATCCAAATTTTCTGAAGAGGCACGAACGCTTTATATGATGAACAGATTGAATTTAGGCTTTTTTTTTACATATAAACATTCATCAACGCACACATCAGTTGTGGTAAACAGAAGCTCAAACATGTTCGCTTGACGTGAAAGAAGCAATGAGGTTCATTCTCGTGTGTCAAGTAGGTTCAGTTGAGCTTCTGTTTATGTTCGCTGATCAATATTTATATCTGAATAAAAGTTCATCTTATAAATGTATACATTTATCTTCAAAAAATGATATAAGGATTCATAAGGATTAGTTTCACAATCTCTTTGTGAACTATGAAGTGTCAAAGTGGTAGTTGCGTAGGCTTTCAATGGAGGAGCAGAAATCTCTCAGATTTCATTTAAAATATTGATTTGTTTTTCGAAACTTACTGGTTTGATAGACGTGAAGGAGAGTAATTGGGAAAAATTGGGGTGAACTATCCCTTCAGGGAACAAAAATCAGACTCTTGGTATTAAAACTGACTCTGCATTGCATTGGCAGCAGCTAGAGGCCATAATCAGTGTTTTAGAAACGCCCGCGTTGCCTGTGTGATTTCGTCTCATTGCGAGTGTTTTCTTAGTAATGCAATAAAGAAAGATCTCTTACAGTGTGGTTGGCTGGTGCACAGGGAGTTGCAGGAAACCGGTGATCAGGGCTCCCGTTACACTGGAGAGTATTAGGAGAACCGACGACACAACGACAAGCACACTTTTGTTTCTGTAAATAAGAAAGAGGTGTTGATTATGACCTGGAAACAACTGGCAGCCTTTACATGGGTGAATCTCACAAAACCTGTCGAGAACATTTCATATTTTACCCCAAAGAAAGAAATGAGAAATCATGGTATGTTTAAAGAAACAAAGCCAATTAAATTTTTTTTTAAATGTTTTTTAAATTTTAAAATGTACAATAATTTGCAACTACTTTTTGCTTTAAGCTTTTAATTGAAGCATTTTTTTTATTAGATTACTTTATACTTTATTATAGTGCCTTTACTCCATTAGAATCTAGTGAAAATCACCATTTGTTAAAAAAAAAAAAAAAAAAAAAAAATATATATATATATATAATATATATATATATATATATATTTAATTATTGTAATGATAAAAAAATATAAATGTTTAGGGTTAAATATGACCCCGACGTGTTTTCATTAAATTCACCCACGTCTAACGTGAGATATAAAGGGTAGTAATAAATTCTGTATTTATGATACAGGAAAAAGGACTGAACTTACAGTCTGTATAGAAAGATCAGAAAAGGTGTTGTTGCATAGAACTGGAAGTCAATGGAGAGATACCACGTCCAGGGTGCACACTTAAAAAAAAATTATTTTTTATTGCAATAATGTAATTTCCTTTTAACCATATGCTGCAAATACATTGATCAGATCAATCAAAAGGTTCATAGACGTACAATGTCTGTGATGGTGAAGAGGTTGTTGATGAGGAGCAGGTTTGACCACCAGTATTTCTTACAGCTGAAGACCTCATCCTCTGCTATAAACCAGAAGACCCCTTTTTGAACGACAGAGAAGAGTCCAATGGTTAGGCACACGATGAAGAGGTGGAGAGGTTGAATCCTGGAAAGAATTAGATGACATACCAAAGGAAGTTGATTATCATAAGATCAACCCGGAACAATTGGTGTAGAACTAACAAATGTCTTGACTGGAAGCTATAAAGATAAAACTAACCGCTTGAACCGCTTGAAGAGGAAATGAGCCACCAGACTGAAGCTGAGAGTGTCATCTGACCTCTGGATGGAGTTTAGCAGTGATTTGGCACTCAGTAGACCACTGACACAACCACACAAACAACACACTGTCAATACTAATAAGCCAGTTATTCTAAGTTGGAGATTATGTCATGCAACATGGTTAAAAGATGTTTTGGTTACACTTTATTACACAAATTAGTAATATTAATGAACTACATGTACTTTCTATATACATGTAGGGTTTGTTTTATGGTTAGTTGCTTGTAATTAGGCATAATTTAGTAAGTTACGCATAAATCCCCTGCTCATCCTAACTGTTAAAAGTAAATTCTTCTGGGCATTTCTGTACAATATAAATGCATTTATTTTTCTGAAACATAAATCACAACTATTATTTATGAATAAATACAAGCATATTATTTAAAACCAATCCAAATAAATAAATAAATAATAATGTCATTAAATTGAATGAATATCCAATGAGAAAATGCATTAAATAATTGCCATATGGCAACAACTTTTCTCAATTCTGTAAAACTGTTTAATACCTTAGTAACTGCATAGCAACACCTTAGCAATGACTCAGAACAACCTAGTATTTACCTACCAACATCCTAGCAACCACTCAAAACACGCTAGTAATTGTATAAAAAAAAGTCTTAAGGTACGTTTACACAACAACGATGTACTAAAAACAGAAAAGTTTTTCCTTTGCGTTTTACATGTACAGATGACAATATTGTCAAAATGATCCCAGTACACACGGATCCGCAAAAGCTACTAAAAACGCTGTATTATGCTGCCATCCCAGTAGTTGGCGATGTCACTTTGTAAAGAAACACTACACGCCTATAGACTAAACATATATTATGCATGTGCATGTTTTCAAAGTTTGTGTTTTCCCCCAAATGGCCATTGTAGTGTAAAAAACGGCCAAAACGCATACAAAGTTTTTAGTTGAAAATGGTGTCATGTAAACGACCCCATAAAACGTTAGACAAAGTTGATGAATCTTAAAAAAACACTTAAATACCGATAAATTATTATTAAATGTCATGTGGCTTAAAAATAGCATATTATTAGTGTCTTTAAAGACTGCCACTTTATTTTAAACAGAGCCATTTTATAATTTTTTATGAATAGCCAACAGGTGAAGGCGAATGATAGTACTGTGATGATCATAGCTTGCTTTTGATCCTGATTGCTTTAATTTCTCCTGGCTAAGACCTGACACTTGACAATGTTTAAATTTGTCTAATATGACATTTGAGCCAGCTCAACAGCCCATTTTTTCAGCAGCATTAGTTCCGGAAGTATTTTTAATTTCTCCCATAGGAAATTCAATAAAGTATATAATACAGTCTAATGTCTTCAACAGAAGCAAATACCATCAATCAACAACCTTGTATCTCACAGTAAGGCTGTCTTTAAAAGTTATCAGTAAAAAACAAATAAATGGAGTTTTTACTTCTGGAACCCGACTGTTGCTCTCTATTGCTAAGTTGGTCTTACCCCAGCAGCAGAAAAGAGTCAACCGCTAGATACACTGGCCCACTGAAGGCCAAGACATACAGAGGGTTCTTCTCTACCATATCCTTCCACCTCTTATCATTATCTACATGGAAACAAATCAAGTGAAACTGATGAAATCAGGTGAAAGACACAGATAACACTTTTCTCTCAATTCATAGTCAAAGTAGTGCATGGATACGGATATCTCCCCCTCGTTCTCACCCAAATTACTCCAGGCACTGAGCTGCACTGTGTGGCCTGAGATGATCCAGAGTAGACTGAGGATACGGATGCCATTCAGAGAGGAATAACTGCTTCCAGAACTTTCCATGGCGAGCACCCCCTGACTGCTGTTCTGCACAGAGAGTGCTTGAAGGCATGATAACACAGCTAAGAAAAGAAAATATGAGGATAGAGGAGGGGGAAATAATGCGTGGAAAGGGCATTAAATGTGAAAAAAGAATCCATTAAAATGGGTAAAATCTGTAGTCACACTTGCTATAAATGCTAAAAAGGGTATCTATATTTCTCTATGTGTGTGTATACTTGCCCTGCTGGTCATTTTCTGCATTTTGATTCCTCGTTTGTGAGGCATCAGGGGCATCACTGCATGCTTTACCCTGATTGGCCGAGCCATTAGTCAAGACAGCGCCGTATTGGTTGGTGTTTGAGGTTTGAGCAAAACCCACCGCTGACCTCACCTCTCTCATTCTCTTCCTTTTTATTAACGCCACATAGATGGAAGCTATGAGAGGAAGTGCCAATAATGCACAGCAAACAAACCTGAGACACATAAAAAAAAACTCTTACACACTTGTTAATGTTTTTGCTCCAAGAAAAACATGCTTATTTGCATTCGCATCCACCCATAACAACATGCATAGCAACCACCCAGAACAACTGCATCAAAAGTCTCAAAACACCTAAGTAACTGCATAGCAATGTACCTAGTAACCACCCAGAATTCCCTATGATCTACCTAGCAACACCCTAGCAAACCCCAGATCAACAGAGTAACTGTATAGTCTCAAAAACACTTTACCAACTGGAACCTAGCATTTACCTAGCAATGCCAAAGCAACTACCCATTACAACCTGGTAACCGTATAGTATCAAAACACCTTAGCTACTTCATAGCAATGCCCTAGGAACCACCCAGAACAACCTAGCATCTATCAAGCAACACCATAGCAAACACCCAAAACGATCAACACTATATCAAACAACCAGAGCTACCAAACAAACGCATGAACTCTCAAAACATCTTAGTCTCTGCATAGCAATTCTATAACAACCACCCAGAACACCCTATCATCTACCTAGCAACGCCATAGCAACCACCCAGAACAACCTAGCAAATTTCTTAAGTCTCAAAAACACCTTAGCAACTTGCAAAATTGCAATGCCCTAGCAACCACCCGGGCAACCACATACAGTCTCAAAACATAGCAACTGCCCTGAACACATAGCAACTGCATAAAAGTCTCAAAATGCCTTAGAAACTGCATAGTAACATCCAAGCAACCACCCAGAACACCCTAGTAATAGTAAAAAAAAAAAAAGTCTTAAAATATCTTAGCAGCTGCATAGCAACGCCCTGGAAATCACAGACACAATACTCTAGCATATGGGGCACATGTGCAGAGCCTCTAAAAGGGACATTGTGGTGGAAAAAAATATGAGATGGCAGGAAAAGGAATGCATTAATGTTTTTGCATTCTGTCGCAAATGTTATGCAGTCTTTTCAAAACTTTGCAACGTTTTTTTGAGGGAACGCAATAAAAAAAAGAGAGAATGCCAAGTTTCTTGCGGAAAAGCTACAGGTTTAAAATATGTTTTTTTCCCTTTAGGTGCTCCGTACATGTGCAAGTATCGTTATCATTTTAGTACTTCTAAAAAGTAAAATAAATAAATAAAAGACTACCTAAAAGGAGCAAACTATAGGAATAACATGATCAAGTGTGCCGGTTTAATAAAACACCCATTCTAAGCTTGAATAACAACATTGTTCACCTGCTCCAGCCTAGAACATCAAGGCAGACTCTCTTGTCTATTCAAAGAGCCCAAAATATGGAGTACTGGTCCAGTCTGAAACTCCAGGGAAAGTTGGCAAAACTGCCCTGCGCGGACCACTCTGTATCACACACCATCTACAGCAATGTACAACTGTACAGTCTAATTTAACTCACCTGCAAACACTTTTTTAGGAATTGCTAATACACCAGATATTGTTAACATCTCTCAGAATGGCAAAACAGTTACACTATTTGAGGTATCATGTGCATTTGACTGGTTTATGGAGGACTCTTACTGCTCTAAGACTCTAAAATATCTGTCATTGGTATCGACCATAGAGAACCTTGGGTACAAATGCCATCTTAATGTGCTAGTGTTTGGTAGGCTAGGTCATGTACACAGGCTGGCGATCCGTGGACTTTGCACTGGGGGGATTTCTAAAAAAGGGGCTAAGTTCAATCAGCAACTATAGGAAGCATGTTCATTTGGAAAAGGCAATGTTTCCTCTACCCTTAGAACTGTATAATCCATAACAATGTGCTGATTTGTTTTAATCTGTTGGATTATTTAAAAAAATTAGATTCCTAATGAAATTTGACTTGTAATGTGGAATAAAATAAAGTTACTCACAGGCAGACTATAGCAGACAGGTCAGCATTGGGGGAATCACTGAGGCATTGAGTCATAAATACGCCCAATGTGGAATCCGGTATCAAGATTGAAGGCACAGAAGGAAGCAAAGAGATATTGTTCTGTTCAAATGCCTCTGCAGAAACAAACACACAAATGTAGACAGGTGTACATACTGTATACCCCCACAAAAATGATAAAGAACCAGAGTAAATCGATCATTTTTGTATCTTGCTTTCAAATAAATTTCACATGGTTCACTGTTTGTCTAATGCAATGAAAAAAATACATTTTAAGGCATAATTGTTTTGTGTACATCAGACACAATGATTTCACTCACCATAAACCACTAGCGTCTGGACGTCTGATTCTGTACAAGAGTCTGGAACACAAACACCTACAAAGTACTCCACCCTGTCCTGCACAACAGAAAAATATCACCAACAATCACTCTTTCATCTCCATTCCAGGCAGTGTCGGGTTGTTTAATCACATTGCAATATTTGTATCACACACTGGCATAATACGCAACAATAAAATATGCAAAATATGTAAAAATATGCAATATTATTGAGGGATTGAGGTGTACATATTGTTTGTGTGAGTGTTCCCGTACCTGTTTGAGGAACACCTGGCAGTACTGTCCCCTAAACTCGGGGCCCTCCACGGACAGACACTCTCTCTGAGATCCAGGTCTGTTCACGTTCCCTCCCACAACATCACTGCCTATCTTACCAAATGCATCATACACTACAAGTGGAGCAGGACAGAGGAAATGAAAACAATCACACCATATATATATATATATATATATATATATACACTCTAAAAAATGCTGGGTTGTTTCAACCCAATTTTGGGTAAAATATGGACAAACCCAGCAGTTGGGTTACATTTTTACATTACATTTTTAACCCAACATTTGGGTTTGTCCATATTTTACCCAAAATTGAGTTGAAACAACCCAGCATTTTTTAGAGTATATATATATATGTATATATAAAACGTATGGATAAAAGAAAAAAGAAAAGATTTTATTTTAATAAATATAAAAATTGATAAGACAAATAACATGAAAAATAAACAGCTCAACTAAATGTTTCAAATATTATCAATCAATAATGGATGAAAAATAATGGATATAATATCATATTAATAATGATAATAATGACTGCAATGCCCTAGCAACCACCTAGAACAACCTACCAACTGTTTAGTCTCAAAAACACATGAATAAAATAAAAAATATTGATAAAGAAAACTTAATTTTTTTAAATAAATTAAATAGGATACATATGAAAAATAAATGGCTCTATAATACGGTATGTTATGTTTCAAATAGTATAAATCAAGAATGAATAGAGAATAATGGATAACAATAAAAATAATGCAAAAATTAATAAAGATACAACATTATTAACATCATAAATAAAAAATACTATAAATATACAATACATAATATGATATATGTGTGTGTGTGTGTGTGTGTGTGTATTGTATGTATGTATGTATATATTTATATATATTGGAAAAAAAGATTATAGGCCTACATAAAATCAAAAATTAACAAACACCTCTAATATATTCTAAACAATG